>NC_141535.1:196992500-197292500 GCF_021556685.1 Rattus norvegicus | reverse complement strand
CCTTTCAACAAAAACTGCCAGGGACTGAGAAAACCCTGAAACGGCTCTATGAAAATCATACCAAAACTTTAGCATCTCCTTTGGTGGCATTCAGACTATGTAGAGCTTAAACATCTTGTGTCTCCCACAGTTCTCACGTTATACCATGCCCAGCAAGTTAGGTCCATCTCTTGGGAGAGAAGGACTTTCAGGTCACACCTGGTTGCCCTTGGCTGTGGGTAAGGCCATCAGAGGTTGTAGCTCCCGAGTTCCCTTTTCCTCTAATGGAGCAGCTGTGGCTAAGTAGGTGGTGGAGTTGAATAGAGAATTTCTGCAGCTTAGTCTACGGTGACTCAGTGCAGGAGGGGAATCGTGCCCACCAGCTCTGATTGGAGTTGGCTTAGCCTGAGTCACACCGAGTCGTGTGTCAGCTGTTTGTGAGTTCCTCAGAGTTCTTTAGCAGGACTCGTGAGCTGGAATGGTCTGAGCTCCAAGTAGTGTAGGGGTAGGCAAGTCTTCAGAGTAGAACTCAGCTTGCCTGCTGTTAACTAGGGCCTGTTTACCTCTGTCTCAATGGGGATGGCAAGTAGTAGGACCAGGCTGCAGAGGGGGTCCCATGTTTGTGGTCACAGTTTGGCCTAGTGTTTCATCATGTGCCAACACGGTGACCTTGGGCAAGTCACTGCATCATGGAACATCTGTTTTCAAAGTCGTTAAGGAGGATGCCCTTGGTACCATTTTTCTTACTTTATGACCAGTGCTAGACATAGAAGGTGCTGCCCAGATGTTAAGTTCCCACCTCTTCACTTATGGATCTCAGCCAGAGATGACCCCCCCCCACCTCTGCTGTGCTCCTGAGTATGGTGTGTGTGTGTGTGTGTGTGTGTGTGTGTGTGTGTGTGTGTGTAAGAAGATGGCTACATCCTGTATGACTGACCCCACAACCCAGCTTTCAATGGACCCAATTCCAACTTTCAGGTCTCTGGAAGGGGAAGCTGAACAAGAACCAGGCTTGTGTGAGGCGAGTGGTGTGATCATTTACAATAACTCCTGGATGACTCCGACAGAGAGACCTTGACTCACTGGTATTATTTATGACTTCGGCCTGTTCCCAAGCTGGGGTCGCTGCTGAGTAGACTTCAGGGGTTCTTTCTTTTGTTTGGAGATGTCTGGTCATCTCCCTACCTACACGTCCTGTCTAGAACAGAGTTAGAAGCTTTAAAAGACATTCTCAGCAGAACTGATGCTTGCTTTTCCTATGGAGGAAAAAGAAGAATGAGTCTCCCACTTTCTTGGGGACTGCCTTTCTCTTCTACAAAGTCCCCGATCTAGGACTGACCTAAGATGCATTTGGTTTAAGAACGAAAAACATGGCTGGGAGGTGGTGGCACACCTTTAATCCCAGCACTTGGGAGGCAGAGGCAGGAGGATGTCTGTGAGTTTGAGATCTACAGAATGAGTTGTAGGACAGCCAGGACTACACAGAACATAAGATCCCCCAAGGTAGCAAGAAAAGTTCCAGATTGACCCATGAGACTCCAATTGGCTACTGAATGTGCGTGCGTGTGTGTTTGTTTGATTACATTGTATATTCATTCACTCTGAAGCCAATGCCTTTGGTATTTTGTCTAGAAGCAGCCAATAGAAACAGAGATGAGAGGATTCCAGAGCAGCGGCAGCCTCCTGCCTGGCGCTCCCACCCCAGACTCCTGTCCAGTTTTGCTGCAGTAGGACGGTTCATCATCAATCCCTTTAAAACTGCTAAGATAAGCTGCAGAAGAGTTTTAAAAAAGAAGGAGGATTGCCTGCCCCCACCTCCCCCCTAAATCCCCAGACAAAGTCTCACTTATCACTGGCTTCCAGGCTATGCTGCAAGAAATCCTGACAGCTGAATATCTGAAAACCAGGGTGGGAAAAGACAAAACAGACAGACCTGTGCCAGCCTCCTCAGAGCATCCTCCTAGGCTGCTGGAGGTTGGAAGCACAATCCTGGACTCCTGGTATACTATCCTGGAACCCAAGTGGGGCAATGCTTCAGAGCCTGCTGCACCCATTCCACTCCAGGACCTCCCCTCTCCTTTCCACCTCCTGCCCTCTTTTTCTCAGATAGTGTCTCAGGTAGCCCAGATTGGCCTCCTAGTCACCAAGTAGCTGAGAATGACCTTGAACTCCTGACCCCTCTGCTCCCCAAGTGCCAGGGTTGCAAGTGTACAATAGCACACACATGCTTTCAGGATGGGGGAAAGTAATTCTGGACTGGCAGCACTTCATGCTCTCTCTGGCATGCATAGATAACACCGAGTTTTGATTGAGGCCTCTGTGCTGTGGGAAATGCCCTCCTTACAGGCCACCTTATCCAATCATCCCCGTGATCCCAGGAGATAGACAGCACCATCTGTAGTTTATAGACGTGGATTTTGAGGTCCAGAGAGGTTAACTAATTTATTCAAGGTCACTCAGATCACTGAGTGGCACTGGTATTTGGCTCTTGGCTTCTGTCAGACTTCAAACTTCATGTTCTTAGTCACTGTGTCATATGTTCTCAATAACAAGTTCTTAATAAATGTGGCCGACCGTGCAGGCATTTATCAAAGTGAGGTTTATTAAACTCTGTGGGTTCTGCTCTTCAAACTAGTGCCCTGGAAAGGAGAAGAATTAGATCTCTACCGATGGGAAACTGGTAGAAAATGAACAGACCCACACTGCCAAGGCTTAAGGCATATGACATTTGGTTCCAGGCGAGTTGCAATTGAGATAAAGATGCTGGACTCTATCTTGGTGCTCCGTTGTCCTGTCCCCATCCTTCTCCTCCTGACTTGACCACTCTAGATTTCACTCCCTTAAAGTTTGTCCACCCAGGGCTGTTGCCTGGAGCCAGAAGGACGAGGCAGAGCAGGTCAGATGCTGCCCTGAGAACCTCTGCATCTGCAGAATCAAGGACAGCAGGAGTGCATGGGAGCTCTGGTGTGTCAGGTTTCCCTGCTGGACAGTATGTGCCAGGGATTTGCAGTCTCTGATGAGGCCCAGACCCCAGAGCCAAACTGCTGGCACGACAAGTTTATTTACTGCAGCTGCTGACAGGGACTGGTGAAGGGGCTGCTGCTGGCTTCCTAGTCACTATCCATAGAGATTCCCCTCTTCTTAGGCCTCTACCACTTGTGTCCTTGGCTGTTCTGGGAAAATGGGAGGAAAACGGGCCCCTCCTGCCTATCTGTTTCTTCTCTGAGACATTGCCATTCCCAGAGGAACAGGCTCATCCTGTCCTAGCCTGCCTCCCATCCCCAAACCTCCAGAGATCTCAAAGGAGAAGTTCCTGTAAGTAAGGCTAGAGAACTGAAATGTAAGCATTAATGGTCCCCTGCCCAAGCCAACAGAAGCTACCCAGAAACCTTTGCTACCCAGAAACCTTTGCTACCCAGAAACCTTTGCTACCCAGAAACCTTTGCTACCCAGAAACCTTTGCTACCCAGAAATCTTTGCCTTGGGGGCAGCCATTTTGTGGAGACACAATCTGCTGATAATTCTTCTTTCTCTCTCTACAAGTAATAAAAAAAATTAAGACATCCATCAATGTGCAAATTAAGTTATTAAAAAACACACAATTAGACATTCCCTGTGAACAGAAATCTCCTATGTGAGAACAAATGCTCAGAGGTGGTATGAATTATCACTGCGTTACTAAGATATTCTTATCTCAGAACCAGGTATGCTTTGTTAGAGAATGGTTCTGGGGCCAGTGAGTCATAGGCTGCCTCCGTCTACAGCTTGGAGTTAAGGTGTCAAGACCTATTTCCTCTGTAGTTGTGGTATGGGAACGAAGCTAGAAGAACCCCAGATCTAAGCCCTGGCACAATATTCCTTGCCCAGCTGTTCATCTAAAGACAGCAAGTTGCCTCATCCCACCCCACCCCATCATTTATATTTACTGTCTTAACTAGAATTTCTTATGCACTACCAATTTGTCATCCATTCTTTTATTTTCAAATAGAATCCATTGGTCCCAACACTCTGCCAATTGTATTTTTCCTTGAATAAGAACCCTAGATCCGGGCTGGGGATTTAGCTCAGTGGTAGAGCGCTTACCTAGGAAGCGCAAGGCCCTGGGTTCGGTCCCCAGCTCCGGAAAAAAAAAAAAAAAGAACCAAAAAAAAAAAAAAAAAAGAACCCTAGATCCTTGTGGTGTGCTTTAAAGATCCACAGGAACTGTAAGATGTGAATGTCATCCAGTAGGTGGTCCTGGCAGGTGCTGCCAGGTGAGAAATCAGTGAGGACCTAGACTATCTCTTCTTCTGGGATCTAAAAGAAAGAGAGCTCAGGTTTTTCTGCTAGGCTGGTTCCCAAAATGGCTGGTGGGCGCTGTCCACGGTCCTGCCACACCCAAAGCTAACTGCATGCTAGTAATTTGGGACTTCCTTACAATGGCTAGGAAGAATCTGCTTGACCAGGCCTCCAAGTGCAGTTTTCTATTAGTTGGAGAAACACCCGAGAAAGTAAGGAAGCTCTTGACTCAGGGAGTTGCCATGGTCCATGAGGTGGTTCTTCTGGACCTGTGGGGGTGGATTTGGGTGCACCATTTTGCAAGGCAGCAGGACAGATCTTCCCAATGGGTGCTACTAGTATATATTGTCCAGAAACCATGATGTCCAAATATCTTGGAATGGCTTGGGGTGGTCCAGAGTTGCAAAGCCTCCTTCATTTACCATAATGTTCCAGACCACTACTAATTTTTCTGTCTACCATGATTTGAAAACGTGGGAAAATACTGGCACATGAGAAAGATGCTGCACTATGGAGCCTGGTAAATCACAATTTAAAAACTCAGCTCTTGCACTAGTGGCTGGGTAACATTGTACATGATGGTTAGAGTTTCTTTGCCTAGGAATCTTCGTCTACCAAACGATGACTGTACTTTCCGCTAGTGTACGTAATGGGTCGTTGTTTTAACTTGTTGCCAGTAAGGAATACTTTCTTTCCCAGCTGTCCACCAAGCTGCACAGAGGGCTGGTGACGAAAGAGATCCAACCCTTCTTGTTCTCAGGAAGGAGAAACCATGTGGGGACTGTAATTAAGGGTTTCTGATTACCACTCCTTCAAGTGCTCTTCAGAACTCTGCTGGATAACCCAGGTAATTGGACACTATGATCCTTCTGTGTCTTTTTGAGACAAGAGAAAATAATGAGTTTAAGAAAATCCAGGTCAGAAGATTTGGGCAGATGCTAAGAGACCCATCTGTCACCATGGTGAGCCCCCATGGTGGGGAAAGCAGAGAGTGAGGCCTGGAGTCATTCATTTTTGTTTTCAAATCTAATTTAGATCTTTCTCTTTCTTAAAATTGGTATGCACAGAGGTCTCTGTCTGGGGCCTGGAGTGTCCAACAACCTGGCTCCTCCTTTTCTTTTCTTCAAAACATTCGCCTCACGCAGCAGCCTGATCCAAGTTGCCACCATCTTTCCTCTGCCCTCCCAGTTTCTCCAGTTGTTGAATTACAGACAGCTATCTATCCTTTTGAAAATAACTGTGTTAGATCCCATCACAGCTCACACACCCCCGAGACCTTTCTGCTAGTCTCAAAGAAAGCCCAAACTGTTTTCCATGTCTGTGGGTCCTGCCTGCTTTGGGCATTCTGTCTCCCAGCGTCAGTCCATCCCAACATCCCTTACTCAGGGTGCTCTGGCCATAAACCTTTTTGTTGCTTACATTCGCTAAGTACCCTGGTTCTGTCTCAGCACCTTTGTGTTTTCTGCTTCCTCTATCTAGACTGCCTCCCCAGGATATCTGAATGGCTCATTCTCTCTCTGTTTAGGCCCTTTTGTTATCTTATCAGAATGTGCTCTTAACAGCTCAAAATCTCATAGCACCCCTCCCCCAAACCCATCCCCTCATATTGTTCATATTGTGTTTTATGTATCACATATTTACTGGCCTCCCAGCATGAGAATATAAATCCCACAGGGCAGCAACACAATTTCCTCTGACCTCTGCTGTCCTAGAACAGGGCTTGGCACATTGTGTATAGTGTATATTGAGAGAGAGAAAAAAAAAAAAAAGAAAATGAAGGAAAGAGAAAGGAAGGAAACAAAAAAAAAAGCAATTTTAAATGTATTTTCAGTAGTGCTTCTATTCTCCCAGCCCAAGAGGTCAGTAGGAAGTCATTTGCGTAACGATCACTTGCATGTCCCTAAAGCTCACCATGTCGGTGGGTTCCCTTGGGCCACTTCCACGTTGACTTCAGGGCATACCACAGGTGGATGTACCTATGTTCCTGGTTGAGCCAAATCCTACATCATCTCAACTAAAGGATCCATCAGTGTTGCCTTACGGAGCCCTTGTGCTTTTATCCACATGAATTAGGAGTGTTCAGCCCCATCTCTCAGGTCCAGAAGCTGGAATCAAAAGAGGCTACATCCGTTCCCAGAGATTCACTGCTGGGACAAGGCAGAGCAGGACACATGGCTGCTTCCCATGATTGCAGCCAAGTTGGGAGTCAGGCCTTGGAGTCAGACCATGACAGTGCAGATCCAGTGGCCTCCACTTTTCAGTCATGCACTATTTGCCTTATTCCATCATTCCAAAAGACATGCTTATGCTCACTAGTATGTCTTAGAAGCAGGATGTAATGTGATCATTATCCATTTCAAAATGGCAGCTGGTCTGTTGCAGGGGTAACTTACTTCCTTTGGCTCATGATCCAAGGATCTCTAACTCAGTGAAACACAGGTAATCCCTGGTAGCCTGCACTTCTTCATTTTAAAATGTGGATATCAGTGATATTTCCAGTTATCATCATGGAGAGATTAAGTAGACAATGGCTGAGCGGTGCTTAGCACCGTGGCTCCCACAGAGGCGGAACTCAAGCAGTGTGGCTATTAAGGCTTGGTCTTTTGCTTGTATTGTAATGATAACTACTGCCCCCCAGGGTCTGCTTGCCCCCAGGGATGAGAGGATCTGCTTGGAGTTCCAAATAACATTATGTGACTCCCCCCAACACCCCCAAGTTATCCTTGATTGGTGAATAAAGATGTTTATTACCTATAGCTGGGAAGAAGTGAGATAGGTGGGGTTTGAGGTTCCCAGAATTGGGGTCTGAGGAGAACCATGAGGAGGAGAGAGAGAAGGTGGAGAGAGCAGAAGATGCCATGGGGTAAGAACCTTTAAAACATGGCCATGAGGGCTGGCCAATTGGATTTACTCGTAGCCCAGATGGAATATAACGGGTTATAATTCGGGGTTATGGGGAAGTAGACACAATAGCATAGAGGGTAGATGTCTGCCCAGCTGTAGTGCTGATTAAGGCTTTTTATAAATATAAAGGTTGCATTCTGGGAAGTGAATGGTTGATCAAAGGCAGGATAGAAACCCCAGACTGAGATTAAATATTTTCTTCAGCATGTGACCTGTGGGCTGCAGCTGTCGTTGTCATTGCCACACGTGCTATATCTTCAGAGGTCCCCCAGAAGACAGCTCAGCACCTAATGCTATCAGGGTGACCTCATGCCGACGGGGCATCATGTCACCAGTCTTACATACTGAGCATGCGGTCCCCTCTTACAGGAAATGGTGAAAGGACCCAAACGGTCTGGCTGGCACTGGCCACGCCCACGCCCACATCCTCCAGTGCCAGTTTCTCCCTCTCTGGACCATCTGCCCCCTTTTCTGCTTCTTTTCTCTCTTGACTAAGAAAACAGGATTTTAGCCACACAGAACACATTTGGCAAATATGACAGGAAAAGTGGAAGGCATTGACTGTAGAAGGCACAATCGACTCCTCGGCTTCATTTGCTGTCGGGAGCCCCCGTCCTTAGCCCCCTGGCACACTCTGTGCCACATGGTGCCCATCCACACTTATTTCTGAGATGAAGATGAATCCCATCTGTGAGGTGGTGAAGGTGGAGCATAAATGCTGGCTCCTGGGAAAGAGGAAAGAGACAATGGAGCACACTCAGGCTTCTCGGGTGCTTTTGTTTTTAAATGACCGCCTGAGGACATTCTTGGGCATGACATGTTCTTGGGAATCAGAATATTGCATCAGAAAATAGAAAGACTTTTAATCTATGAAACTGAATCAGACTGGAAATATCAGAGGGGAATTTAAAAAAAAAAGCAGGTTCATTTTTTTGTATTATATTTATTTTTCTATTAAGAAAAACATCAGAATTTAGTCTTGCCGAATAGGAGACCAAAACACAAACCCAAAAGTCTGTGATGCCGATCAGAGAAATCCCTATTCCCTGTATTTGACTCCTCAAGGAGTTCCTGCTCTCCTTTCCCTTCCACCCATGTGGCAGCCAGATGTAGTTGGTAGGTAAGTGATGTTCTCTATTTTACAGATAAACAAGGAACAGAAAACTGGCTTCTAAGTTCTGGGTTCCCCCCACATGTTCAGAGAGCTGCGTTTGATTAGCACCCTGGTGGGGGCCTGCAGGCTTCTGGTGGGACTCAGTGTCTCCCTGGTCAACTCTGCTCACTTTTTACCTTGCCTCTTTGTTTTAAAGGCAGCAGTAGAAATTTAAGCATGGAAAGGAGGTTGTTCCCGAGTCCATGCTTCACCCATGGAAATTTGTAGAGTAACCTGTGTGTGACAGGCAATGGTTGTACAAGGAACAGTGAAGGGTGGATAAAACGCTGACAGCTTGGTTCCTGCATTGAAAGAATGTCTTGGTTGGTAAAGGGCTGGGGGGTAGGAGCAGCTGGCTGACTATCCCAGGGAGCCAAGGTAGTCTTACAGAGTATGCAAGACAGGAAGGGGAAAGGGCGGTTAGTGTTTGTCTTAGTCAGGGTTCTCTAGAGTCACAGAACTTGTGGGTGGTCTCTATATAGTAGGAGAATTGGTTGATGACTTACAGTCTGTAGTCCAACTCCCCAACAATGGTCAGCAGCAGCTGTGAGTGGAAGTCCAGGATCTAGCAGTGGCTCAGCCCCATGAGGTAGGCAGGCAAGAAAGAGAGGGGCTCTTCCTTCTTCCAATGTCCTTATGCATGTCTCCAGCAGAAGGCGTGTCTCACATTAAAGGTGTGTACCACCACGCCTCTGGGACTTGCTTTGTCCCAGGTGACCTTGAACTCAGATCTCCTCACCTTAAGCTCCTGGGATTCATAGCCACTTTGCCTCAAGCTCTCCATACCAAGATCCAGGTCAGAAACTTGTATCTCCCAGCCACAAGATCAAAAGTGAGTCTTTTAATTCTGGATTATAGTTCATCCCAGATATAGTCAAGTTGACAACCAGGAATAGCCACTACAGTGTTCACACAAAGAATTACAGGAGGTGTTACCAAGGTAAAGTGAAGAAGTGGACCTAAAAGGCTTCCAGAGGTTGCAGAAGTGGAACGGTTTCTGTAGAGGGAGGAATTGAAGGCCAACATTGATAGGCATGTACCCCTATCAAATGTCTTGGGAAGAACTATGGGTTCTCTTTAAAGCAGATCTGGATGACATCATATTTCCAGCAGTTGCTTCTGAGGACCACATGTAAGGACCAGCATGATGGTATACACTAAAGGTCATGGGTGGACGGCTAAGAGAAGTGAATAGGGGGACTACCAAAAGTTCCTAAGCAAACAAAGGGTCTGAGGCAGAGCAGGATGATGGGGTCAGGGCAGAGATGGACGCACCTGCAAGATTTCACGGCACTTGGATAGAGTGAAAGAGGGAGGATTCAGAATGGATCCCTGCTGCCATGTCCTGGGAGAGGAAGTTCAAGCAAAAACAGCCACTAAACCATGCAGGTTCTATCAGCTTGCCTTTGATGTCTGTCAGAAATTTGGAGAAAATAATTGAAAATAATCTGAAGAACAATTTGTATCTCTGAGAGCACCCTAGCCTGTTTTGAGCTGTGTGGAAGCCCAGAGGCTCTGAAGAAGTTAGGAAAACTGCTGGGGTCACAACCACTGGTCACATGGAGATCAGGAAGTCACTAGGCATTCTGAGGGAAAGGGATCTAGCCACACTTTCTTTCTACCTTCAGGTATTGTGGAACGGGAGCTTGGCCTTGCCACTGAACAGAGTCCTCCATTCCTGCTTAGAGTCTGCCTCAGTGTAAAGGTTTTTCTTCAGAATGGCTGGGACCCAGGGCGCTTTCTAGGGTCATAAATTTTAGGGAACAGAACTGGGCATACCACGGACTGGAAAATATGTGCACTGCTGTGTGAACAGTTGGGCTGACTGCCTGCTTTTCCAAAGATGACATCTTGTTTACCTGGCTTCTCTGGGGAGTTCATGCCTTAAATGACCTTCCTGAACAAGAACCACCCCAGATCCAGAGGAGCCAACCTAGCATCCCAGAAGAGACTTTCCTCTGCATTCAGTTGCTTTTAGCTGGGGGCCTGCTCACAGGCCGAGGATGACCATACCCTCCCTATGGCTGATTACTGAGGTGTTGTGTTTGAACATTTGTTTTGGACCCATTAGAGCTCTGGCAGGAGATATTTTTACCTGTCTGCCTCCTAGTCTCACTATATTGTTTTTCCTTTTCTCTCCTTTAAAGAAGATTCACAGTTCACTGCTCAGTCCTGCTTTTCTCGCATGAGCTATTCTGAGCTGTGAGCCACACGGGTTGCTAAGTGACAAGCTGGCACTGAAGGCTTGCTCTGCACTCGAGCCCCTCTGTGTTGTGCTGTAAGTAATTGAGGCATTCTTTTCAGAGTACCATGCAACTTCATCATCTGATGTGCTGCCCTTGAAAGACTTCACAGCCTACCCAAACTACTACAGGGGGATAGCTAAAGTATGGTAGGCTGGCTTTTGACACCTCCTCACTATACTCCAGCAGGATCTCAGCTGACAGAGAGTGGCAGGACAGACAGACTGCAGAGCCTACTGTACTCAATGCCTGGGCGGGGCGGGCCATGCCTTGCACATACCAACATGCAAGAAGGACACTCTTTAGACATATGCTGGGAGGTTGCACAGAATCCTCACTTGCACACTGGGAAACTGAGATCCAGGGAAGTTAGGGTGCAGGCTACATATTTGGCTCATGACTGACCCTGTGGGATGTAAAGGCAGAGCAGAGAGACATTGTCCTCTCAGGATTCTAATGTCCTGGTGTTTGTCCTAGGCTGTTTTAGGACCATTGGCTAGGTAACTGTGGACTCCCTGATCTGAAAGCTGGCATTTAGCCATAGACTAAGCCAGCACATGGACTCCAGGCTTGGGCATCCTCTCTCTCTCTCTCTCTCTCTCTCTCTCTCTCTCTCTCTCTCTCTCTGTGTGTGTGTGTGTGTGTGTGTGTGTGTGTGTGTGTGTGTGTGTGTGTTGGGGGTTGGGGCTAGGATTAAAAAGCTGCTGGTACCATCTTACTTTTAAAAGAAGCTGTAAAGGACTGCTGAGATGGTTTAGGAGCTAAACGCCACTGCTGCTAAGCCTGATGACCTAAGTTCACTCTCCATCCACTGGAAGGAGAGAACCATCTTCCACAAATTGTCCTCTGACCTCCATATGCATACGTGTGGACACACACACACACACACACACACACACACACACACACACACACAAGTAAATAGATAAATGCAATAAAAATTTGAAACACATTAAAGATGGATGAGCAGGTACGGTGCCTGTGAGGTGTGGCCCACGCTCTGTGCTACCCGTGGCATGGGTACTCCCATCTGTAAGCAAAATGCACACACAGTTTACTGCTTGCTTCCCTGGGTCCCATGGAGTGGAACTCAACAAGCCCCCATGCTGAGATGTGTTCGTGCAAACCTCTTAGAGTCTGTGGCTTCTCTCCAGCATGACAATTCTCAGTGCTGTGAGGAGTACTTTGGAACATATCTGTGGCAGATGAGAGAACAGAAGCCCTGGTAGTTGAAACACAGTGATGCTGGGATTTGAACCCACACCTAGCATAATCAATACCCCATACTATATTAGCATGAAAAAATGTTTTTAAATGGCTTCAAATGACCACAAAGGCTATATCTGAGCTATGTGACTACTAATAACAGTGCTTGACCTTTCTAAGTAATGTTGCTGAGCTTCTGAATCCACACCTGGAGATGCTTGGTGTGCACTTTTGGGCTCTAGGGCCTGATGAATGGGGTGTTGGTGAGAGGCCCAGTTCCTGCTGTGAAGAATGAGTACTTCTGGGCTGGGGCTATAACTCAGTAGGAGAGCAGTTGCCTAATGCACACAAGGCCCTGGGTTAGATTGTTGGCAACACACACACACACGCACACGCACACACACACACACACACACACACACACACACACACACAGTGGACATTTCTGAGGTGGGTGGAAGTGTTTCTCTCAACCACTCACCTCCACACACTCTCAGCTCACTCTGGCTCTTTCTTAGGAGAAAGAAGGGAATCATGTAACAAATGTAGACGAAAACTTCTATAGTTTAATGTGCAAGGTTGAATAGTGCTAGGCCTTCGGGCTGCAGATGGTGCCAGCTGTACTCTTCCTTTGGTGCCTGCATCTGTGCTGGGCACTTCCTTCCAGCCATTTGCTATGCCTCCTAGCAGCTTTTTGGGAGAGGGAGCCTGCCATTAAATAGAGCCATTTTCACCATGAGGAGATGGGCCCTCTGGTAACTAACAGGTCTTGACCAGGAGCACACAACTTGCATGTGGTCAAGTCCTCCAGGGGTCAGTACTTCATCCAGATGCTCATCCAAGTCCTGGATGCCCACCATGCATTTCATGCCCTCTCCTCTCTCTAGCCATTTGGACCACATTGCTGTGTTCTTGAATCACTCACACTACTTCCGTGTGTGATCTCTGCTAGTGTTCTCTCCTGTCATTTAGGGCTTTGCTCACCAAAGCCACTGTGATGCCTTTCCTGACATCCTCCATCCACAGCATGAGGGCCGGTGGCTCCATTCCTCCCATGCTCTTCTCCCCTTGATATTTATTTCTTTAGTATCTGATTATGTGAAAGACATATGAACTACACAGGAGGGTCTGCCTTGCTCACTGCAGTATTGCTGTCCCCAGAACAGATCCCGGTATGCCTCCTTTCTCCAACCCTTTGCCCAGATCAGCAGTTTGATCCTGATTGATTAGTGAGATTCCCTGTCAGGAGGACCTGGGTAGATTGAGCAATGTATTTCCTCTCTCTGGGGCTTAGTGCTTTCATACACATATACATATATACATGCCTGCGAACACACATGCACACACTCACATGTATACACACACATATGTATATCGAATGTTGTATTGGACGATTATAGGGTCCCTGGAGATTTAATTTTACAGAGTATGGTTCTGTCATCACCTGAGAATAATCACCGGGTGTAGAACTTCCTGGTTGTGGCTACAGCCCAGCTCTGCAGCTCAAGGCTCATATCAAAGCTTGCATCCTGCAGATCCAGTGGTACCAGGGTCCCTGGGCCCCATCCCACAGAGTGGAGGACACTTTATGAGTGACATCAGCAGAAAGAAGGTCATGCAGCACTGGGCGTGGCTCTGTGGCTGCCGGTCCTGCAGCTGTGGCTACCCTCTACATTTGAGGTGAACATTTCTAGCTTAAAGTGGTGATACTTTTTCTTTTTCACATTAGTGACCAGAGCTACTCACTAGGTATTTATGGGGAAACGTGCGCTCTAGTTGGCTAGCACTGGGGTGCATTCGACAGCTGGTGGGGATCTCCCCTGGTTTTGTCCACTTCAAATCTGATGATGAGTAAATCAGATCTAATGCACTGCAGAGTGTCCTGGGAAGTCCTCTGTGGAAAAAGTAGCTAGACAAAATTCTAAGCCAAAGCATCTGAGTGGTTGCAGTCTGCAGACCCCCAACCAGTACTCTAATCTGCAGTAAAAGCCTTCAAGGTGAGTTTCAGGGAATGGGCAGAGCAAGGAACACTGAATGCTTCCATTTCAGTGGGCTTGGGTCAGGGACGTTCTGCATGTCCATACAGGTTCTCATCCTGACATCCCAGGCCTAGACACAGGTATTGCATAACCCCCAGAGCACCCTTCACTTATATAGCAGGGGCTGTACAGCAGCTGGGAAGATTGCCCTGGGGGCTGCTGAGACCACAGACACACCCTCTAGGACACAATGGGATATTCAGCTAGCCCACTGTGGAGTTCCTTATTGGGAATTTTGACATCTTTTAGGCAGGGTGACTCTGCCCTAGTTCCTCCAGAGCCTCAGACCCCGATGTGCTTTTCCCAGGATGGAAAGGGACAGCTGCAAAAGAGTCACTGCTGTTCTTGAGCAAAAATAACAGGCTCGGGTCACCTCCTGCTGTGGTCCATGGCCTGGCATGGGTCCAGCTAGCCAGTCCCACAGACTAGCATGGATGGTTTGCTCCCATCAGATATGTTTTCCAGCTTTATCACACGTGTAGCAGGACTGGCACGGTCAGGTCCTAGCTGGAGTTACCAGGAAGGTTGTATCATCCCCAGAAGATAGAATGTTCCATGCCCTTCGGTCTCACAACGACCTTGCGTGTGCTTTTCAGGGGACATAGGTGCGTGAGAAGAGTAGCAAGCCTGGCTTCCAGAGACAGTTTGTTCCCTTAATAAAGTAATTACAGCGCTGGCTAATTTACATCCCTAGAAAGATGCGGGGCAACGGTAGGCTGGGGTGTGTGTGTTTAATTTTAAATCCTCCAGCCTCTCCTTAATGAGGAGGTGCCTTGAAATATAACAGAGCGCTGGGGATCTTCAAAGCACTCATTTTCTCGGCGCTTTCTTTCTTCAAGGGAACGTGTAAAAGACAAATGAGGGGTGGCAGCAGCCGGGGAGGGCTCTGCCTCCCCCACCCATGTCGAGCTGACATTATCTGCCATAAAGCTGTCGCTGAAGGATGGAGAACAGCTCTTGGCTGCGGTGGCCTTCAGATAATGTCAGTGCTGAGCAATGACCCGGGGTTTGTTGGCACGGAGCAAGCGTTTCTGGGGCCCTGGTGCCAGAATCCATAACTGAGCCTGGGCAGCTCTCTTGCCAGGGAAATAGGAAAGGGATTTAGAAGCTGGTGTCCAGGAGCGCCATAGCGATTCCTACAGAGCTTCCCAAACCATCAGCAGTCCTGGGAGACCTCATTTCCACAGAACTCCTAGGGACTCTTTGGCCCGTGGATTATGTTTCGAACAGGAAGAATTTAGGGAAGTCATCAGACACTGACTTCCCGTGTGTATTAGTTACTTCCTCGTGGCTGTAACCAAAGACCTGACAAGAAGCAACTTAAGAGAAGGAGGACATCTTTTGGTGGTAGGAGCAGCTAGGGGCACTAGTGGCAGGGAGCATGTGTCTGCTTGCTCACGCCCATCTCCACAGGCTAGGAAGCCCAGCAGGGAGATGCTGACTTGTTTTCTTCCTTCCCTCCTTTTTATTCAGTCTGGGACCTCAGCCCATGGGATGGGATGGCACACACACAGGATGGATAGTCCTGAAACCCCCCCTCCCTTAAAACACAGAGGGGTACTTCAGGAAGCAATTCCTTAATCTAACAAGTTGATAGTCAAAACTACCACACCAGGGTCCCACCAGGTGGCTTTGGCTAGCCAGCACACAATGGAGACAGATGTGAGCCCCAACAATGGAGGGAGAAGGCTGTGGGTGTGTCTAAGAGCCTTCACCACTCTAGGCTTTGCATTGCAAAGGACAGATGTCATGGTAGGTGACCTTTATTTGGGCTCGGCTTAAGGTATTGTTGGTTCTTCCACAGTAGGTTTCCAGCACCTTCTAGAGATGCCCAAGTAACACAGATTGTGTGTGTTTACCTTCAACTCCCAGTGAGCATCCTGGTGGGGCCAAAAGCACGTTCAACCCCCGAGAACCCTCTCTAGTCTGGGATATCTACCAGGGACTTGATTTGGGTTCTATCTGTTTACTTTGGGATCCTGGTGTCTGGCATTGTCAGAGAATCATCCGCTGTTCGTCTGCTTTCGCAGGCTTTTGGATGAGAGAAAGCTGACAGGAGCTGAGCCCCACCTTCTCTGTGTGCTGGGGAATAGGGCTACGCAGCCCCAGTGGCACCCATGCCGAAGAACAGCAAGGTGACCCAGCGTGAACACAGCAATGAGCATGTCACTGAGTCGGTGGCTGACCTGCTGGCCCTCGAGGAGCCTGTGGACTATAAGCAGAGTGTACTGAACGTGGCTGGTGAGACAGGTGGCAAGCAGAAGGTGGCGGAGGAGGAGCTGGACGCAGAGGACCGGCCAGCCTGGAACAGCAAGCTGCAGTACATCCTGGCCCAGATCGGCTTTTCTGTGGGCCTTGGCAACATCTGGAGGTTCCCCTACCTGTGCCAGAAAAATGGAGGAGGTAAGAGGTAACCATGATTGATCAAAGATACCCAGAACGTGGGCTGGGCTGGGCTAGATAGGGCTGTACCTTTGCTGAGGCAGAACTGGAGTTCTCGGAGAGAGGAAGGAGTGCAGGACTCTAGAACAAGACTCAGAGAGTCATAGCTATAAAAAGGCTGGAGGCCATGATAAGAATGTGGGTCTGGACATGGTTGAGTGCACCCCACCAAGAGTTGTGCCAAGAACATAGTCCTGTTAGCAACACTCTCAGCCAGGCCCGGGACCTAGTGCAAGCTGCTGAACCTCTTAGGGTTTATTCTGCAAATTGAGCATAAGAGTATTCCTGCCTGCAGGATGGTTGGAAGGATTAAATGGATTTTATATACTATGTTGGTAAAAACAAGTGCTGGCTGTTACTGTCAAACACTTATGAGATACAAAGCACTATTTTAAGCACTTAATGGATGCTGGGCCTACTGGTAGAAACTCCTCCTAGCTGAGCATCTTGGAACAGCCAAAGCAGCCGTTTCACATGGTTCATCCATTGGCTCCTCCCAGCAACCTTGTTTAAGGGAAAAGGCCACTGTCTTTACCTTAAAGACTGTAGAACTGAGGTACAAATTGGTTGGGTAAATTTTTTCTGGTCACGTGGCATGAAGGATTAATGCTAGTGACGGGATTTCACCTGGCCTGAGCACTTTACACCACATGGTCTGGTTGCCTGTAATGGGGTCTGAGGCTGCACCTGCATGCAGATTTCTCTTGAGCATTACGGCTTGCTGTAAAATTATCATCAGTGCTGATAAAGCACTTAGGATAAGAAGATATTCCTAGGCTCTGTCTCTCCAGAGTGTGGAGGTTCACCAGAATTTTCCAGAGGCAGACTGGCTTGAAACCATGGGAAAATTATAAAACAAACAAACAAACAAACAAACCCAAACAAAAACAACAACAAAACGTTAGTAAGTTTGTGCTTTAGGTTTTTTTTCTATTGCAATAAAATTCTCTTATTAAAAAGCAACTTAAGTGAGAAAAGGATTTATTTGGCTTATATACATATGTCCAGGTCACAGTCTATCATTAAGGCAAGTCAGGGCTGGAACTCAGGCAAGAACTTCTCAAGATACCATGGGGAAACACTGCCCAGAGGCCAGTCTGATCTGGGAAATCCCTGAATTGAGGTTCCCTTCTCAGATGACTATAGTCAAGCTGACAGTCAAGGATACAGAGGAAAGCTGGAGGAAGTTGCATGGTGTTCCTGAGAAGGCTGCCAGCAGGGAACTTCAGAGCTCCTGGGTCTGCTGCTCTGGGACCACCACACTCCATTGGATTGTCATGGTGGAGATATGAGTGTCTCTGTGTGTCTCTGTGCCCGCAGAGGTGCACTGGGGGGTGACGGCAAGGTAGACCGAAAAACAGTCAGCAATACAGAATCATGGACAGGCTGTAACTCTCAAAGGCTCACCCCAGTGCCTCATCTCTGCCAGCCAGCCCCCACCTCCTAAAGAGTTGTATAGCAGCATTCTTCTTAGTCTGCCTATTCGAAAGAACTCACGTCTTCTTCATGACACCCTTTATACAGATACAGGGAGTGGAGGAGCATGAAATAGCATTTTTGTAAATTAAAAATGGGCATATATCAGCAATTTCATACAGTTTCACCTAATATTTTCATTCTCTGTTCACCAGTGGTTCTCAACCTTCCTAATGCTGTGACCCTTTAATACAGTCCCTCATGTTGTGGTGACCCCACCAGCCATAAAATTATTTTTATTACTTCATAACTATAATTTTGTAACTGTTATGAATAGTAATGTAAATATGTGTGATGTCCTATGGTGTTAGGTGACCCCTGCGAAAGGGTTGTTTGACCTTGAAGAGGTCGTGACCCCCAGGTTGAGAACCACTGGTCTACCTGGCTGACAGAATAACAGCAAAGAGAGATCGAGTCATTCGTCCAAAGTTGCAAAGTAGGAGGCAGAGCCCGGATTGCGGTCTCGATGATCTAACCCCAGAGTCTGTCTCAGCTCCTTTTCAATCCTTATAACTGGGGCCGAAAGTGGACTCTTGGTGAGTCTTCTTCCTGTCACAAGAAGTAGAAGGGTTTTGCGAAAAGCAAGCACAGGGTATAGCTAGCGATCTGGGGAAGTGTGGAGAGCCAGGCTCCGCTCATGGTTGTGTTCTTCTAAACACCTTACTGCCCCGAGTGGTGCTCCCAGCTTGCGGTCCCAAGACCCCTGAAGGACTCAGCAGCATCACAAGAAATCCATTTGTCTCCAAGTCACGCTTTCCAAGGTGGGAGAGGGTGCTGCCGCATGTGCAGATGACTTCAGCAAGGGCCGACACACACATTTGTCTTTGGCTGCCACGGACTCAGCTCGCCTAAGTGTCCTGGCCTTGAGCCCTCTATCTAGACTAAGTTTCATGAGGTAATGACCATGATTGGGATAGGAGGACCCTCGGCCACAGGAGGACAGGAGGCCAGTCCACATTGTTTTTTCTTGCCATAGATCACTTTTAGAGGTTCTCCCAGTTTGTGGCAAGAGGAAACATTTATAGGAGACACCAGTGTGCTCTGACTCTTACGCTCATCTCTCTGTACATCCTGCCCCATCTAAGGGAAAATAAAAAACCAGCGAGGCTCTTTTTTTGTTGTCTTTCTGTAATAAATTGCTTCTATTGCTTCTGTTTCCATTAAAGACCAGAAGGCTGAGTAAAAGACAGACAGCCATAGACAGACTGGTCTATGCCTATGGTTCTTTAGTCCTTCTCCTGTTTCTCTGCTTCCTTCTACCTAAGAGCACTTGATAGGACAGCTTGTGAATGACAGGGTGGATGAGTGTGTGCGTGTGCATGTGTGTGTCTGTGTCTGTGTCTGTGCGTATGCACGTGTGCTCAAGCACGCACTAAGTTACATGCTGCTCTGTGAGTCTCAGTGGGAACTTCTGGAATGCTCTCCCCATGAGTTCCTTCAGCAGACATGTGCTCAGGTGTGGCCATTCCAGGATGTGTGTATGCATGCGCCTGCTGACATTACCCAAGTGACTCTGAGGAACACACCTTCCACAAAGTCTCCCAGGATGGTGTCTGTGCTTTTTGTTCCTCCCGCATTCCCCAAAGCCAGAGTCTGACCCAGAGGAGACCCATGGTAAACAGCTTCTGTTGCTAACTGATGGATTTTGTGTCCAGGAGATGCCTGACCCCCAGTGTTTAAATAAGCAGATGGGGTGTGTGCCAAAGAAGGTTGAGTTACGGGGGACAGAACAGAGTAGCTGGGGTCTTTAGGAGACTTGAAAGACTTCCTCACTTGAAAGGCTTTCCCTGGAGGTGCTAGGAATCCAGGAGACAGGGACCAGCAAGACAGTTTGACAGGCAGGACCTGACTGATAGTGTTGCTAACAGGGCTATGTTCTTGGCACAACTCTTGGTGGGGTGCACTCGACCATGTCCATCCGTGGCTTTAATTCTCCTGCTAAATGCCCTGTCACTTGAAATTGAGATCGCATCTGCAGCTAGGTTTAAGACAGCAAGATTAATTTGTTATCTGTAATCTTTAGCAAGATCATTCTATCCTTTATGGTTCCCTTATCACGCTTTCCTGAACAGCTAATTTCTCTTCCATTCCTCCCAATTAGCTGTGGATTAATGATGAGGCTGATCAGACCCTTTCCCTGGAGAGTTTCCAAGCTCGGCTTCTCTAGAGTTCCTCAGTCTGCTGTGTCAGCACCTGCCTCAGATGCTGGACCACGGAGAGGGGTGGGATAGGAATGAGCCCTTGGGAATGAGTGAGCAGGATTCATCCTGACGTCTGGGCGGGTTGTAGACAGGTAGCCACAGAATACTACGTGAGGTCAGTGTCTGAGACTTGGCATGCGGCTCTCTGAGAGGCGGTGAGCACTTCTGGACCCAGCCCTGTAAATGGAAGGCTCTGGCATCCATATGCCCCCTTTATTCACATCTCAAGTCACAGAATCAAGGAGAAGAAAGTCTGGATGTGCCGGTGTTGGAGAGATCACAGCCGTCAGCCATACTATTCACAGCGAAGTTCCAGATGGCCTAAGAGACGTGGCTGAGACTGTAGTAAATGGCTCCCACGTCCCTTCCCTTACCCTCTTGTCACTGCACACACGGCAGTTGAGACTGTAGGACACTATGGCTACCCCTTCCCTCACACAGGCCCTCTGATCCAGACCTATTCTAACAGCCTTTTTCTTTTCTTGGCAGGTGCCTACCTGGTGCCCTACCTGGTGCTGCTGATCATTATTGGCATCCCCCTCTTCTTTCTGGAGCTGGCTGTGGGCCAGAGGATCCGCCGTGGCAGCATTGGGGTCTGGCACTATGTGTGCCCCCGCCTGGGGGGCATTGGCTTTTCCAGCTGTATTGTGAGTCCGGTGCTGGGGCGTGACACTGTGAGGGAGGCAGAGGGGTCACTGGTGGATACTATAGAGGACATTATCGGGTTACTAGCCCACAGTCCTGGGCCAAGAGAAGCAGAGCAAGAGAGACCATCAGCAGAATTACTTACAGCTGGTGTCTCAGAGCCATAGTCACCATAGTTCCTAAACTGAAAGTTGACGACACTGCCAGAAACCAATGTGACATTCACAACTGATGCAAAAGAGGGAAAATGTGACATGTTCACAAGAATATCTCAGTCCCTATTATCTGGAGACAGATGGGCTATCCCAGGTCCTCACCGCTCTTCACCAGCCTTCAGCTTCTTTTGAACTCCATTACCTTTCCTTGAGGAGAATGTCTCAAATGTATGTGGCTTAGGATCCCTTGCTAGTGTGTCTTGTAAATGGACAGTTGAGATACTGAGACTGGAGCTTTATGATCCACATCAGGAGGCATGAGTTTTTGGGAGACCTCGTGGGCCTTGGATGGGGACTTTTAGGCTCATCTTTGTGGCTGTAGTTGAACTCTGGCTGAGAGCTCTATATTCTTAAGGAAATTGAGCATCCCTTAAAGGCCAAGTCCCCAGGTGCCCACTTTCACACTTGAGATAAAAACTGGAACCCACATCTGGAAGGGACTGAGTATCTTATCAAACCTGATGGGAGGTTTGTCCTAAGACCTGTGGTGAAACCAGGCATGACCTGTGTGTTCAGCCACAGTGTAAGTGCGAGGCTGGCCATGAACGCACGCCATGAATGTAAGAGGAGGGGAATACTCTACTTAGACTGAAAACACCGCTGCTAAGGAAACAGATACCTCTGTGTTTATTCCAGTGCAACTCTCCCTCTTTTTCTCTCTTTGTGTGAATGTGTGTTTCTTCACACTGATGCTCACGTGAGAGGGAAGACACCGGGAACCCTCTGCACGCACACTAACCAGCAAACTCAATTGTCTGTGTTAGCCAAGGCTTTGGAAGGGACCGCTGAGCCTCAGGAGTAGATACAGCCAAGCCCTGCCTGTAACACATGGATAGACCCTCGTATTTTAATAGAATTCTGCCAAGTTTAATTACCATGTCTCTAGAGGCAGGTTGCTCAAAGTTTCAAAGAAAGGGTAGCACCCAAAAGAAGGGAAGACGTAGGAAAACAGTAATCCACACAGTCTCAAGATACATCACTGTCTGTCTGGGCTATGGGGACCAGTGCTGTGGATGCCTTCATGGTCCTGGAGGGCATCTCTAATTAAAATCCCAAGTCATCAGGAAATGATGGAGGAAGGGCTTCAGTATCTTACAGGAATTTAAAACTGGAAAGGATTAGCATTTTAAGAGTTTATTGCTTAAAGGAGCAAATTTTAATATCCCAGGAATTCCTTTGTGGCCTGCCTGAGTACCAGATGAATCCGACGAGTGCAGGAGGACTAGCAGCAGGCCCTTCCTGCTCCACCTCACCCCCTTCTTCTCCATCATGGCTGGTTTTGAGCTGCTAGGCCTTGGATGGTGTGCGGGGAGGTACAGCTTTACCTATAGCCCCTATGATGCTCTTACCTTGGCCCTCACCCTCAGGTCTGCCTCTTCGTTGGGCTGTACTACAACGTGATCATTGGATGGAGCGTCTTCTACTTCTTCAAGTCTTTCCAGTACCCACTGCCCTGGAGTGAATGTCCTGTCATCAGGAATGGGACTGTGGCAGGCAAGTGTGGGATCCCCACGGAACCCCAGCTATGGTCTCTAGCCAGCCCTGTCCCAGGAAAGAGTCTAAACTGGTTAGTGCTCAGATTTGGGATTTCCTTGTTTCCTTGAGTCATCTTGGAGATTTCCTGATCCTCATCTTTTTCCTTCTCCTGAAGGAATGATCAACTGATCTCCTTCTGGCCTGGCTCACGGAGGTCTCAGGGATTGAATCTTGTCTGGTTATTATGCAGTACTGTGGTACCCTATTAGCATGTCTGAGAATGATTTTAGTTTGTGTGCAGCAGACCGTCCCACACCACAGATGGAAAAACAGATCCCGAAGCCACTTTTCCCATGCTCAGACTGTCCATTTAACCAGTGATCTGAATCCTGGGTTTCCAGCCTCTGTCTCCAGGCCTCCCCCCAAGAACCTTTAGACAGATTTAGCTCTTCATTTTGTGAATTAGTGAGTAGACGATGGTCTGGGTGGGAATTCAGCCATTTGACTGTGGCTTAAAGCCTGTTAGGTCCCATCAGAGACTCGGGATTCCCGAGGATCTGCCAGACCACGGCAGAGCCCACTCTCAGCTACCCACTCACCCACTGCTACCTGGGCAGGGTCCCACACAGGATGCGACCTTTAGGGCTGGAAGCTGAAGCTCTGTGACCTTATTGTGGTTTCAGTGGTGGAGCCTGAGTGCGAGAAGAGCTCAGCTACTACCTACTTCTGGTATCGAGAGGCCTTGGACATCTCCAACTCCATCTCAGAGAGTGGGGGCCTCAACTGGAAGATGACAGTCTGCCTCCTTGTGGCCTGGAGCATCGTGGGCATGGCTGTAGTCAAGGGCATCCAGTCCTCTGGAAAGGTGAGCTGGGATAGGGCAGCAGGGACTCAGCAGGAGCTTGAAGCCCAAGCCACCAAGGAAGAATACTTCAGTGATAGCTTCATGGGAGGGGTACGAGCATTACCACTGCAGACAGTCCAGGGACGAGCTCGCTAGAGAGTCATTACTGGAACACTTACCCACCTTGGTGCTCATAGTTCAGATCTGTGCTGCAAATACCAAGGAGAAGGGAAGATAGAGGTGTTGACCTTGGGTGCAATCTGTCTAGATGCTGCTTCCTCAGTTTCCTAAACAAAGGTCCTTGCATCGGGTACTCCAAGCAGTTTTTGATGAAACTCTGCCCCTTACACTGTCTACAGGCTGTTAGAGCGGCTGAGAACTTTGAGGCTCCCCCAAGCAGTCCAGTCTCTGAAGATGCGTGCATAACAGCCAAGCCCCAGCCACCTTTCCCAACAGTTCCAACCTGGATTAATTGTGATTTAGTAGAATTGGTCTTCAAGTGATGGCAAAGTTGACAGACATCTGATAGGCCCCCACTCATTTTTACCGACAAGGAAACTAAAGTCTATACAGGGGAACGTGCCTCATGTAATGTCATACAGCTAGTCTGTCTGGGCTGGAGCCCTGTCTGTCTGTCTGTCTGTCTGGGCTCTCTGATTCTTTACCAGACTCAATGAGTACCCAAACTAAGTTGTGGGAAGCTGGTATCACTTCAGCCACCAATCTCCTCCCTCTCTGGAGGTTACAATGGCAGCTGAGACTTCAAGGCCTTTGTCAGAACTGTCACATCCTTGCTTCGTTCTCACCACTTATGAGTTAAGGATATTGCAGCCCTTTAAAGGCGAGGAGACAAAGGCATACGAAGGTTAAGCAGAGAGCCTAGGGCCTCAGGATTGCAGGATCAGTGCTCAGGCCTCAGCTCAGAACGTTTCTTTCTGCTGCCCTGTCCTTAATGTCCCCACGATCTGTTTTACTGCATCTGAGGGTCCATGAGCCAACTCTGTGTGTGTGGCTCTGTACCAGGCACACAGGGCTGTAGAAAGGTGCATGACACAGATCAGCCAGCAACTAGCGCATGGCTCAGGGTCGGGATCCCTAGGGGCTGGGCCTCTGGTGGGCTCTGCTGGGCAACAGTGTCAAGACCTCCTAGATGTCTTTTGCTACAGGACCTCTGAAGACAGGGGGGATCCCGAAACTGTCCACTGGGGACACCAGACTGGGAAATGAGAAGGGAGAGCACAGGAGTTTTTCACCCCATAACAGCCCTCAGGCGTGGAGCCTAACAGTTCATTCCTGTCCGCCCTTGAAAGGCAGAGCAGCCTCAGGCACAGCCATGCTGACTCCAGCTTGTTCTGCTCCTGCCTGGGCCCAGGGCCAGATGGATGGTGGGTTTGGCTCGGTGCCTGGGGGCTCCAGGCTCCAAGTTCTGCTGCCTAGTATCAGAGGAGGATCATGGACCCCAGCTGTGAGCAGGGAAGTGGAGTGCCTGCTGTAGGAGGGGCTGGCGTGACAGGGGCCTTTGTCTTCCCTGCAGGTAATGTATTTCAGCTCCCTCTTCCCCTATGTGGTGTTGGCCTGCTTCCTGGTCCGGGGACTGCTGCTTCGAGGGGCAGTTGATGGCATCCTGCACATGTTCACTCCTAAGGTAAGGGTTTGCGGCTCCCACATGTGGGGGAACCCCATCAGATCCACGGGGCCTGGTCAGCTTCATGCAATTTCACATCCAAATCCTACTGTGTATCAAGTCTTTTGCCAGCCCCCATGGTGGGGCACAAGGAAAAGGCCATGGGCTCGTCCTCATGCTGTGAGGAAAGAGATATTATAGCAATTTGGGTAAAGGCTTGCAGAGCAGGATGGGCTTTGACAAGTACCAGTATGATTTATTAATTAGAGGAAAACACATGAGCCAGGATGTGGGAAAGCACCAGGCATGCCTGCAGCACTGATACAGACAGATTCCATTGAAATGTGAAGGATGGGCTTCATTCATTTATTCATTCATTCATTCATTCATTCATTCATTCACTTATTCACTCATTCATTCGAGGGATAGCTTTATTTCTTTTCTTTTTTTTTTTTTTTTTTGGTTCTTTTTTTTTCGGAGCTGGGGACCGAACCCAGGGCCTTGCGCTTCCTAGGCAAGCGCTCTACCACTGAGCTAAATCCCCAACCCCGGGATAGCTTTATTTCATGGATCTGTGACAATGAGTCAAGAAGATGAACTCCCCTTAGGAATTCCAGTTTGTACCCAAACCGGGGGAGCAGGGAGCCCACTCAGGCTCCCTCTCAATCCTACCAATGACCTGCGAAGGGAACGCATAGAAACTTTGTTTATAGAGGCTGCAGATGAGAAACAGGTGTCCTGAGGATGTATGCCCAGCCTTCAGGAAGGTGGTCTGTCCCCACCTCATGGTCGTTTAGACCACTGGGCACAGATATGGGGGTCATGCCACTGGGGAATAATAATTTTAAATTGTCATAACATAATTAGTGCCTTCAGCTGGCGAGACCAAGAGTTTCATCTCCAAATCCCCTTGATAAGTAGCAGCCAAAGGGGCCTGCTAAGACTCTAGCCCATGCGCTCCAGGTCAGACTGGGCCAGACCAGCTGGAAACCTCAAGGCTCCATATGTAAACAAATGCACATGCACATGCCCTTACACAGGGAGTTCACACTGGGTGACACAGAAGACCTCAATCCTGCCCTGCTACTGTGAGTAGGCTCTGGTGTGTGGAGGATGGCCATGGTTAGGGCCTACACTATACATAACTGCACAAACTGGCCCTAGGCCTCCTTTAACCAAACAATCGAGATTTCTACAGACATACCTACAAGCATGAAGTGCGTCTCTTAAAGCAAACAATAGGACTGTAAGCACATGACATCTAATGGAAAGCCCGTGTTTCCTCTAGAATAAGTAGTTATGAGAAGAAGGCCATTGGCTTCTGTGAGTTACTTCAGCAATCATCCTAGAGTCACAATCCATCTCACGCGTCTACTTGAGTCTTTGAGTTATACTTCACTGAGCTACATGAAGATGTTATAAGCTCTGGTTATGTATATGAACGTGTCACAAATGTCTCCAGATAGGCTGCTCACAGAGTTAGGAGTCACTGGTATGAAGACCCAAAAGGTGATGGCACAGAAACACTGAACTTGGCCACCAGACCTGGTACACACAGCACTTCCATTCACCTCATTGGATTCAGACACCATTATATTACCTCTTTAATTGTGAAGTACTTCAAGCTTATAAGTATACATATCTAGTAATATAATAGACATTTTAAAAAGAAATAAAAAATCACAGATGCCAAAAAAGCAATGTTCTCTGATGTGACATTACTTTCCTTTCTCAAAGGTAGCTGCTGGCAGTCTGTTTTTGCTGCTGTAACAAAATAGGCTATAAGCAAAAGAAATTTATTGCTCACAGTTTTAGAACTGGGAAGGTCAACTCGAAGGCACCAGAAGATTTCATGGTGAAAGGGCAGAGGGACACAATCTATCATTGAGAAAAAGTCAGCAGGAACTCAGGCAGAAGCTGAGGAATGTTGCTTACTGACTCGCTCTCAGATTCATTCTCGGGTGGCTTTCTTGTGTCTACTATCTTATTCCTAATAGCTTGAGTCCCTATTATAAAGTCACTAATCCCACTCACAAGAGTGGATTCCTCAATTTAGTCATTTCCAAGGAATCACTCCTGAATATTAGGGCCCAAGTGCGAATTGGGGGTTACAGAAACTGTTACTCTGAATTTGGGATTTACCCTGCAAATGCATCCTTTGAGATGTTATACATAGACTTATTTCCACAAACAGTGCATAGCATTTCTATGTACTCTTAAAGTTCACATATATCTTCACAGGTATCCTTCTATGACCTGCTTTGATTTTTCATGACACTTCTTTTGGTTTTACATATACTGGTATGTAGGGCTCTAGCACATCTATTCAAGTACGGTATAATATTTCACCACAGATCTAAACTAAAATGTTCTTATTTGCTTTCTACTCGATGGCCATTTAACTTGTTTCCAGTTTTTACTTTTGCTGATAGTTTTTACGTCTGCTGGTTGGTTTCCTTGTTGTTGTGATACATAGCAAGACCAAAAACGACTTGAGAGGGAGAGGGTTGACTTCATCTTACCCTTTCAAGTCACAATCCATCAATGAGGAACAATCAGAGCAGGAACTCAAGTTATGTCAAGTTGATAATCAAAACTAACTGGCACAAGCTATAACCAACATTGTTACACCCGTCCTTGTTCAAGTTTCTCTAGGGTATCTACAGTAACTGTTGGAATTGCTGTCTCAAAGGGTATACATATCTTCAGCCAAAATGCTTCCCAAGTGGTTGTAGCCACGAACACTCACGGTATATCAACACTCAATCTCAGTCAAGATTCTTTTTTTGCCCATCAAATTGATGCATATAGCTCACGAACTCATTGAGCAGTGGGGGCGCCTCCTTTCTCAAACCATTTCCCGGATGTTCCAGAAGCCATCTGAATCTATCTTGGCACTTGTGGAGCCAGAATCTTCTGAGCTGAAAAATCAAACCCAGGACATCCTAGTAAAGCCAAGTCCCCTGGCATGGTGCAGCTCATGGCTCATCTGACTCGTTGGTTTCCAAGGCAAATCTTTCTGACCCATCTTGACACTTTCCACTGGGCAATCTTATGGAACAGATCCTGCCCGAGACTCTGGAGGATTGCATTGAACAGGGAGGGATGGCAAAGAAGACGAGCTCTGCTCCATTAAGGGCACTGAGGCAGCCTGTGCTACTGTTTGCCTGGAGTGAGGTTTCTATTTACAGATCTCCATTACTGTGCAGAGAACATGAACCCACATTGAGCATCAGCTACTTAGCAGTCAGTGCAGGACGAGGACCACTGTGGAGAAGTGGCTGTTTTAGATCATATGAGGTAAAACGTGGGTCTCTGGGGCCATGATATGAGGATCTCTATGTCCATTTAAAGTTCTCGGTACCATAGAATACCAGGTAACTGTCCAGAGGTGCCCAGGATGTGGGCACTGTTTCGTTAATAGAGGCTTCAATATCAGTAACATCCCAAGAGGCCATGCCATTTGTCATCCTGAAAAGAGTCCAAGGTAATTCTGACCATGGCATCTCAGACTCTCTTCAGACTGTGCTAGATGATGTGAGAGGCCCTCCCTCCTTCCCTGACTTCTCCCAACATCAGAAACTATCCGGGATATAGGACCTATGCCTTTTGTCCAGGTCTGCAAGCAGAGAGCTAGTGGATCTGACGACTGCTGTGTGCCCAGGATACTGTGATGACTCATTAGTGCCTCCGATGGGATAGTAATTGCGTTAATGGTCACTGAATTGCTGGAAATTCCCAGACAGCTTCCCCTTATCATTTTTTTCATCCAGTTGCAAACCCATGTCACCACAGGGTGCCCTGTAATTCTTATGTAATTTGTCCAACATATAATGGTGACTGGAGTCCTCTGAACACATAAACTCTCAGAGTTAGAATTACACACATTCATATTTTTTAGCCCAGCAATTTCACTTGTAGATTTTTTTTTCTGGAAATGTAATCATAGATAAGCAAAATGGCCAGCACTCAGTATTGGTTGCCACGGTTTTAGTAGCAAGAGATTGACATGCTCCAAATGCCTAGCATTTGTCTTTGCATTCATCCGACATTGGCTCACTGGATGCCAAGCACTGTTCTGAGATTCAGCCATGAATACAGCAGACGGATTTCTCAGCCCTCATAATGGCTGCTATAAGCTAGGACACTGATAAGCTACTGAGACTGACTGCTGTGGCTGAGGGGGAGAATAGAGTGGAGAACAAAGGACTTGGGGTATCTAGGAGAAGAGCTGTAATTTTATACAGAGTGGTCAAAGAAGGCCTCACGGGGAAAGAGCCTTTGAATGGCCGCTCTAAGGAGCCCCTTTCTCCTTAGCTACATGCAGATGTGGATATTACACCTTCCATTCTAGACAGAGAGACAATGAATGAAAGGAACTCGAGGCTGGTCCATCCTGAAAAATCTAGAAAGTGCTAGAATGGAAAGGAGAGAAGTAGGACTATGGTCTAACTAGGTCTATGAGTGTCTACGGGGCCATGAAGGCATTTGTTTTACTCTGTAGGAACTCTGGCCAGCGGGAGGTTCTGGGCAGAGGGATGAGATAATATGGTCACCCTAAGCCTCTTAGAAGACTGCCCTAGAGAGTCCTAGAGGAGTACAGGGGGGTTTGCTTGTGAGAGTCAGTGGGTGAGTGGCAACTGCCAGCCAAGCAGTGGTGGAGGAGTGAATTGGTTGAGTTGAAGAACCACTCAGACAGCAGACTCAGGAGGGTTTGCTGTTGCTTGGATATGACGTGTGGGAGGAGTCAAGAGGACCTCCGAGGTCTTTTGCCTGAGCAACCAGAAGGATGAGGATGGCATTTCCGGAGATGGGAAGGATGGTGGGGGAAGCAGAATTTAAGGCAAACACTCAGAGCACTGTTTTGGAGGTGGTGGTTTTAAAATGCCAGATGGGCAGGTGGAGATGCTGAGTGGAAATTCGCTCTCAAAATCTGGAAGAATCCGGTGAAGGAACATATTTGGGATTCCTGGGTACTGGAATTCAAAGCGGTGGTTTGGTTCATATCACCTGGAGGGTGATCACTGTCAGAAAGGACTCAGCTCTGGAGCCTAAGTGTTCAGAGATTGAAGGAAAGATAGCAGGTGAGGGAGGCAGAGGAGAAGGAAGAAGCACACTCCTCCAGCCCCTAGCAGAGTGGGGAGAATGGTTGAATAAAGATGGGATGCTCACATGATACAGACCAATCAGCTGGCAACAGAAGCACCGTTGGTGACCTTCACAGGAGATGTTTTGGTAGAATATGGGGGGCAAACTCTAATAGTAATAAACCAAAAGAAAAGTGAGGTAACGAGTCAGAGACAAGAAGGTGAGAGCATTTATACTGGGTAGTTTCACTATAAAAGGAAACAACCGAACAAAAACCAGAGAGAGACAAATGTAGTAAGTGGAGGGGGCCCGGGGTCAAGGATATTACAGTAGGATTTATAGAACGGTGAGAACAATTCAGCAGGATTTATATAATGGTGAGAACAATTCATCGGACACTGGGAGGCTAGAGTTCAAAAGAGCTTTGAAAAACAGCCTGCCATCTCCATATATGATGCAACCGTTCTACACTTCGACCTTAAGAAAACTTAGAATGTGACTTCACACGGAGTTTGAGCGTGAATCTTCACAGCAGCGTGGTTTATAGTAGACCTGAAGTAGAAACAGCCCAGATGCCAATCAGCTGAGGAATGGACACATACAAGGTGGGGTATGCACATAAAATGGAATGGTATCCAGCTACAGGAAGGGACGTACCAGAGCGGTGACAATGCGTAACACGCATGCACTGCAAGCCTGAGGACCCAGATGTGACCCCTACATAGAAGAGCCAGGCATGGTGGCATGTTCTGGCAACCCCCGCTCTGTGGATGGGACATGAGAAAATCCTCGGGACTTGGTGTTCAGCCGGTTTAGGCTCTATTCTAGGCCACAAGTGTTCAATGACTTAGTAAACCAGTGAGATGCCCTGTATCAAAACAAACAAAATATGGTGGAGAGCAACCGAGGAAGAGATTCAAGGCTAACCTCTGACTTCCACTCATGTACATACAGAACTATATCCCCCTCCCCTATGAACATGTATAACACACACACACACACACACACACACACACACACACACACACACACAAGAATTAAGTAATTCATTACATGCTGCAATATGGTAGACCCTGGAAAACATTAAACAAAGTGAAGAAGCCAAACATAAGAAACTACGTACTATGTAATCCTAAGTATATGAGATGCCAAAGCAATTGAACTCATGGAGATAGTATTTTAGCAGTCACTTAGGGGTGGACTTGAGGGGAGAGATGAGGAACAATTGTTAATAGAAACGTGCTTCTCTAAAGGAGAAGGGGAGAGGCTCTAAATTAATAGTGGTACAGACTGCATGACTTTGGTGTGCTAAAAATCGTTGAACTGTGCACTTTAAAAAGATCCAGATGGCATCAGGGAGAGGCCCAGTGTCCTTGGGGGAAGAGCTGGTGTTAGTTGGATTCAGAGTTTCCACACCAACAGGAGAGAGCAGCCCCAGGCAGCATGCTGTCACGGAGATGCTGTGGGAAGGGAGGGGTTCTAATGGTGGGAGCCTTCTTCTGATAGAGTCATCTTTCTCAGCAAGGTAGGAAACCAAGTGGTTAGCTGAGGAATGAAGAAGGGGCCCCGGAGAGCCAAGGGGATGTGAGTGTGAAGTCACTGTCCATTTGGGAACAGTGGCCAAGCATGGCCCTAAAAGGCATCTGGTAAATAGGGCTCAGAAGTGGGCAGGACTTTGGTAGCATGGACCACCCCCAGCTCTCAGCACTCTGATGATGCAGCCTTTTGCACAGGAGTATTCTGAAAGCTCGTAGCCTCCCACACCAGTGAGGTGCGTGAACAATTGTGTTACACTCCTCGCACACATCAACCTGTTTAACCCTGTAAGGCCCCTCAGGGTAAGTGTTCTTACTATTGCTGTTCCCCAAAGAGGTGAACTAACTGAGGCTGTGAGGAGACAGGGCACTCCGGGACTCTGTGGGATCCCAGGATCCACACTGAGGAGGTATGGTGACGAAGAACAGGATGGTGTGCTCCCAGAGTAGGAAAAGTTTCATGAGGTGTGGGAGAAATACACGCACACATGTGTCTGTATATGTTGTAACATGAGATGTATACTGCATGTGCTGCTGTCTGTATGAATGTCACTGGAAGAATGCTCCGGAAGCCAATATCATGGTTACATGTGTCTGAGGAAGGAAACTGGACTTCTGGGATTGAGGGGTAAAGAAAAAGAGCCTAAAGGACCAAGGGTGTATGTTAACTCCCGGAGAAAAGCAGAGAAATCCCTGCAAGTCCCGAGAATTCAAGAAAAGAGTCTGGTTGTGAGACTTCTTGACTCCTATGTGAGCAAAGACCTCTCATCAAGAAGATGCCCAGCCTTTTGACCTGCCACTCATTACCCAGCTTCCACTGGGAAGATTCCCCATCTCTTGAGGCCTGTTTTCATAGCTGCAAGGTGGGGTGCACAGTGATACCCCTGCCCAGGGCTGTCGGCAGAGCTCATGGGGCTGCTCCCGGCAAGTGGAGAACACATGGCAAGCACAAGCTATTATTGTCCTCGTCCCTTGTGAAGGAAACACTATTCTTAGGCAGTGGGAACTCTGCACTCCAGTGCCATCTGGTGTCTTGTGGCTCAGTCTGGCTCGGCCATGGCAGGTGCTGGAGAAGTACTGAGAAGCAAGAGTGTGTGCTGCTGTCATGTGTGAGCTGGTGTCACATGTGAGCTGCTGTCACTCGCTACCCAGGTGGTGCTCAGCAGCTGCTTGTGCATTCAGAAAGCATCTTGTTCCCTTGGCAGGAAGTGACTTAACCACTGTGCCAAAGAAACATCAGGAAGCCAATGCTGTATCACACTGGACACTGGGAGGGAATGGACGTCTCTCCAGATCAGAAAATCCCTTCCCCTTTCTCCTCTTGTAGACTTATCCCAGTGTTTGGAAGGGACGTGTCCTGTCTAGATAGTGAGTGACCTCTGTTGCCACCTCCTGAAATCACATACTGTCATCCCATGACAAGAACCCCCTTTAAAATCAAGCAGCATCAGGCCTTCCATGCTGAAACCTCCTGACTGAGTTCACCTCCAGATTAGCTTTGGGTATCTGTTCATCTCCAACATTAAAGTGTCCTATTTAAGCTATGGACTAGAAGCAAGGGTGTGGGAGAACACTCACACTGGGCCATCTCCCCCACAAGGGCAAGCTTTAGCATTCGATTGATTCAAACTCAATTCGGAGCTATTAGTCTCCTTCAAAAGTGTCTAGGGCTGGAGGGGTTTGGGGTGGTGCTCTTATGTGGGTGGTTTCTGAAACTGGGGGATGACTAGAATAGGGATTTGCTATGCTACCCTTCTCTACAGGTCATAGTTAAAAAGAATAATGGCAGCTATGATCTTAACAAAAAAAAACCCAATTGTTTCTAACAAAAATCATTTCATACACTTCCACCCTGCCCTGTCCTTTGAGGTGTGCTCAAGTTTTTAGATCAGTCTTACTCATCAGTTTGGAACTGTCTTGTCTCCCTGGAATAGCTGCTTCTATTTAAGAAATGTGGCCCTAAACAGTCATGGGGTTAGACAAATAGCCACATACCTGCTTTAGCTTCCAGGAATAATGAGAACCCTAAGGAAATCCCATGCTTGAGTCTCAGACATAAACGACATCATCACAGTGGACACCAGGAAACACCAGTGAAGTCCAGCATGCCTTCAGAGTATGTGCAATCTTTCAACCCATTTCTGGAACCTTTTGGAGAATCATTGGAAGTCTGTCACTCAAGCGGGTGACGGGAGAGGGGTTTAGAAGAGTCCTTTAGAATCGAATGACTATTTTCTTCTCTTTCTCTCTAATGTCTACTTTTCTAATTAGTCCTACTACAGACCCCCGTTTACTAATGTCTTCTTTTAAAAAGTTGCTTCTCTTCCCTTTGAGCCCTGTAGAACTCATTTGGAGGGAAAACACCTGCATAGTCTCTTGATTCACTTGGTGTGAAGACTCCTATTGTGTTACTGAGACCCTCAAGTGTTTGTTACAGGGTGAAACCCTGGACCTCGCTGGGTACGTTAACACAGTTGTGTCTCATAGCACTGTATTGTTGTCTTAACATACAATAAAAGCAAAAGCCACCAAGTCTAAACCCTGTTTGGCCCCAAGGTTTTACGTAAGAGCCCTGGGCCTGGGTTTCTAATGTAACAAACAAACACATTTAATCTTACATAAAAAAGACAGACCTTAGTGTTAAGGATGGAGCTCAGGAAGTAGAACAGGATCCTAGCATAAAGAAGGCCCTGAGTTCCACCCCTCATACTGTACATTTGTTTATACACACACACACACACACACACACACACACACACAATACACATACACACATACACATACACACATACACACACATATACACACACATACACACACATACACACATACACACATACACACATACACACATACACACATACACACACATATACACACATACACATACACACATATACACACACATATACACACACATACATACACATACACATACACACATACACACACACACACATACACACACACACACACACAGAGTGAGACCTTTTCTCAAAAGACAACAGCAAAAAGCATACCTCACCTTTGCACACGAGGTGGCACACAGCAGTGCAGGGTATCCTTTCCCTACTTGTGTTTCAGGCTCCTCCACAACCACTGATACCTAACACACTGATACTCTGGCTCGCTTCTTGCTTTTCAGGGAAAGCAGGACTACCAAGTCAAGAACCCCTCATGTGACAGGCAGAAGCTGTAGGTACTGACAATCTTGCACCTGTCCTGTCCTGTCCTTCCTCTTCCATTTCTAGCAAATGGTTCAAAGGGCTCTTGTGAAGGACAGCTCCATGCCCCACTCCTACATCTCTGCCCCCATTAGTGTTTTTTTATCTGATCATCAAACCATAAATGAGGATATAGAAAAATGACAACCTCATTGCACAGATTTTCTTCCCTGATAACACCCTTTCTGCTGCCTTCCAAGGCTCCTTCTCTAGGAACTAGCTTATGTGCATGGCTCTATTTCTTTCCCTACGCTTTTTGCCTCCCTTCTCTCCACCTGGCTCCAGAGCCTCTGGATCCTGGAACAGCTAAACCCATCTGTTACCTCCTGGCTGCTGACTTTCTCTCTGGGGATCTTTCACTGGGGTGCTGACCTTCCCTTTACAATGTCCTGGCTCTGGGTTTTCCCCCTTGTGCCTCTCCTGCTCCCTTCAAGATGGCTTCCTCTTCCCTGCATGAAACCTTAAAGATGAATTTGGACCCAGGATCTGTGGTCTTCTCAGTGTCTACCTCTATCCTACAGGGACATGTGCTAGTCACAACCTCTTTCTCCAGCTGTACTCTCTGCAGTAAAGCTGCACTATCTGCCCAGCTCCCTACTCAACATCTAGCACTTTAAACTCAGCTTCTCTGTACCTGCTGTCTAGACATGCTCTGTCTAGCCCTGTGGACATCCTCTTCCCTGAAGCTCATCTCCAAGCCAGCCATAGGCATGGCCTTCCAGTCTAGCATACCCACCTCTAGTCCATCTTTACAGTCTCCATTTCTCTCTCAGCACCATCTGGTGACAGGCAAAGCCATTACCACATGCCACTTGGACTTCCATAAGGTATTTCCCTGGGGCTTCCTGGCTACATACACCAGTTACTTTTGTGAATGTACATCCAATAGTGCCTTTCCTTCTTCATTCCCTTAGTGTTCCTCGAATCAAATGCTTTCTTAGAATGAATACAAAGATCTCTAAAGTCCTTTGACTCTTTATGGATTTTCTAGAACCACTTATTCTATCCCACCTGCACTGCCTCACCTGCACTATCCCACATGCACTGCCTCACCTGCACTGCCTCACCTGCACTATCCCACCTGCACTGCCTCACCTGCACTATCCCACCTGCACTGCCTCACCTGCACTATCCCACCTGTACTGCCTCACCTGCACTGCCTCACCTGCACTATCCCACCTGCACTGCCTCACCTGCACTATCCCACCTGTACTGCCTCACCTGCACTGCCTCACCTGCACTATCCCACCTGTACTGCCTCACCTGCATTATCCCACCTGTACTGCCTCACCTGCACTGCCTCACCTGCACTATCCCACCTGCACTGCCTCACCTGCACTATCCCACCTGCACTGCCTCACCTGCATTGCCTCACCTGCACTATCCCACCTGCACTGCCTCACCTGCACTGCCTCACCTGCACTATCCCACCTGCACTATCCCACCTGCACTGCCTTACTCCCCAAACACACTTGCTCACCTGTACTCTCTCATAAGAACCACCTCACCTGCACCACACTGTGTCTGTATCACCTCTCCTATCTACATCATCCCATCTGTACCACCTTCCTGCCTACTCACTGAACCTGTACCACTTCACTTGCTAGTCTCACCTGCACTCCTACTGCTCCAGCATATTTATACTACTTCATCAGTCTAGCTGTACCCCTTCATTGTAGAAGCACTTTGGGCACTTCTATGTCCCTTTATATGTCACCCTATGCTCACACTGATCCCTCCTCCCTAATACTTCTCTTGCCTCTGCTGTCACCAGTTTAGAAGGCCATCTTGAGGATTCCCTCCCCTGAGAAGCATCCTTGCCTCCTGACCCACTGAGTGCCTGACTGTCCCAACCCTTGCCATATTTGCAATTTAGCATCTGTTGGTGGGATCAGTTTCCCAATGTCCATCTCTCCAACTAGTCCATAAGCTCCAAGGATGCTGGAACCTTGAGGAATGAAGAGTGAAAGAAAATTTGATTTGATAAAGGCTTTGGGAATAGCTCCTTATCACCCGAATACTCTTGTAGCCCAGCCTCCTGTGTGAGGACTCAGTATTTAAACAGCCCTTTGAGGCTGACACTGTTATCTGTTTTTTGCACCCGAGGAAGCTGTGGCTCAGAGGAGTCAGGTGAATTTCCCAGAATCCACAGCCACGTCATGTTGCGTAGACTCGGTTGAGGCCGAGGAAAGGGCGGGGATGTTGGACACATGGTTAAAACCGTCATCTCTTTGTCTTTTTCTTTGCTCCCATGGTTATACCTGTAGCTGGACAAGATGCTGGACCCCCAGGTGTGGCGGGAGGCAGCCACGCAGGTCTTCTTCGCCCTGGGGCTGGGCTTTGGAGGTGTCATCGCCTTTTCCAGCTACAACAAACAGGACAATAACTGCCACTTCGATGCTGCCTTGGTGTCCTTCATCAACTTCTTCACCTCCGTGTTGGCCACCCTCGTGGTGTTTGCAGTGCTGGGTTTCAAAGCTAACATCATGAATGAGAAGTGTGTGGTCGAGTAGGTGGCATGGCCCCTCTGGTCCCTCCTTTTCCTGTTTGCCTCACCCAGGGCGTAGTAGGTGGGCTGGGAAGGGTGAAAGGTCCTCTCTGTTCCATAAGGGATGAGATCGTCATCTTCCTCAGCCCTGGCCCACAAGGACGGGCTCATGGATGTTTCTGTCAGTGGCCTGTGGGTACCTGCCTGGTTTCTGAGAGGGTCCTCTGGGGTCCTACTCCTACCTTCTTAGCTGGTCCTGCCCTCTTTGTACTGCAGGAATGCTGAGAAAATTCTAGGGTACCTCAACTCCAATGTCTTGAGCCGGGACCTCATCCCACCCCACGTCAACTTCTCTCACCTGACCACCAAGGACTACTCAGAGATGTACAATGTCATCATGACTGTTAAGGAGAAGCAGTTCTCAGCCCTGGGCCTGGATCCTTGCCTCCTGGAGGATGAGCTGGACAAGGTATTGGAACAGGCTGCCCTCTCCGGAACAGACAGGAACCCAGAGACAGGTTTGGTGGCTGGGGCTTGGGAGCAGGTCTTGAAAGACCATACAGAGTAATCATTTGCTAATAAACAAAGGCTTAGTGACTGTATATATATATATATATATATATATATATACATATTTATATATACATATATACATATATATATATATATATATGTTACGTATGTATGGAGAAAGATAGATGTCACCCAAAGCATCTGCCAGAGGTAAGTTTGTGATTAGATGAGGGCCAAAGGAAGCATTGAAATCACAGAAGCCTTTGTCAGTTTGAGGGAGCTTCCCTATCTATCTATCTATCTATCTATCTATCTATCTACCTACCTATCATCTATCTATCATCTATCAATCTATCTATCTATCTATCTATCTATCTATCTATCTATCTATCTATCTATCTATCATCTATCAATCTATCTACTTACCACCTATCTATCAACCAATCAACCATCTATCAATCTATCATCTATCTTCCTCTATTAATCTATCTATCTATCAAGGTTTTTTTATGTGCATTGTTATTTTGCCTGAATGTATGTCTGTGTGAGGGTGCCAGATATTATGTAACTGGAGTTATAGTTATGAGCTGCCATGTAGGTGCTGGGAATTGAACCTGGGTCCTCTAGAAGAGCAGCCAGTCTTCTTAACTGCAGAGCCATCTCTCTAGCCCAGCCTCACCATTTATTGAGCAAGCTTCCTGAGCACAGGACCCTGTGTGTACAGTGCACTTAGAACAGCACTGTGAAACAGGTACATGCCAATCCCCTTTTGTTTCCATTTCCTTTGGCTCCTGTGGCAACACTACGAGCTGAGTATGAATATTGTCCCCAGTTTTGTTAATAAGCAGCCTGTAGGTTGGGGGAGGGGCTTGGTAAGGGTCCTTGTTCTGCATCATTCCTTGAGAGTTCTGCCCTCCCCAGCTGCCCCCACTTCCATTGCCACAATGACACTTAGCTCCTGGTCTAGAGCAGAAATCCTGCTTCCTCATTAATGCTCAGGTTGAAGTGAGGATAACTTTCTTGTGTTTGATTTGCACCGTTGTTAACTTTCAAAATGACTTCTGCTAAAAGTGATAATAGGAAACAAACCCACAGATCCCAGGACCCTGGCTGGAGCCAAGGTTCATGCTGGGAATAGCAAACCCACAGCCCCTGAGATTCTTCATGAGAGCAGACGTAGAGACGTCAGAGCACACTGTCAAAGGCAGCCCTGTGGCTTGGAGGTGGAGTTTGGTTGGTAGAGTGCTTGTGTAGTATCCATGTGGCCCCGGTTTTGATCCTGAATACTTAAAAAAATGGATTAACAGAAGAAAATCACAAAGACAGCTTCACTGGTTTATGGAAGCTGCATTCCACATCTCTTACTCTCTCCCATGATCAAGAGTGAGGGAGCCTAATTGGAGGATCCTCTCCTTCCATGTTCCATAAAATTCCACCCAGTCACACAGGCATGGGCTGATCCTCTGACAAAACCAGGATTCACACAAGACAACCTCAAGCATATCTGAATGACAACTAAAAACTCAGGTTGGGCCATGTGTTCCCTCAAGGTCAGGACAGTCGTAAGTGATGTGAACAAGCAGCGTGTGAACAGGAGCCTGTGCGAAGGGCTTCTGTGTTAAAGCAACGGTTCCTCTTCCTGGACTTTTCCTGATAGCTTTATAAAATCTCACACGAGCTTTACCCTAGACCAATGCAGTCATTGCCTCTGTAGGAGAATGATGTGGGATGGGGACTTAAAGACTACAGTTGCTTCTATTGCACAGTCGAGCCTGCTGCTTTAAGGTCTGGAGTTTGGCAGTTCAGAAATGGGAGTGCACTGTCACTGTGGTTGCAACAAAGATGATGTCTTAGAAGAGCAGAGTCTTACACTGGGTGTGCTTCTCTGAGCTTCTTCACCTGGATCACTGGGTTCCTTGAACAACTTGTAGATTATAGGTCTCCCAGGGAAACTCTCAGAAGCTTTTTTTTTACATTTAGGTTTAGTTTGGTTGTTTTGCGACAATATTAATCTGCAGTCCAGGTTAGCAGGGAATTCAATGTGAAGCCCAGGCTAGCCTTGAACTCATAGCAATCCCCCTTCTTAGGCTACCTGAGTGCTGGGATTAGATGTATGAGTCACTACAGCTAGCTCTCTTCAGAGATTCTGATACTAAAGTTTAAGACCCACTCTCTCGAGCTGAGGGAGTTCAAGTGGCAATGGGGACCCCTATGAAATAGGGGAGGGTGATCCCTATAGCCCTAAGGACAGTGGAAAGGAGGCAGGGGACTTGTGGAGTAAAGGTGGGCTCTACTCTCTGCCCCGCCCTCAGTCTGTGCAGGGCACAGGCCTGGCCTTCATCGCCTTCACTGAGGCCATGACACATTTCCCGGCCTCTCCGTTCTGGTCGGTCATGTTCTTCCTGATGCTCATCAACCTGGGCCTGGGCAGTATGATTGGGACCATGGCAGGAATCACCACACCTATCATCGACACCTTCAAGGTGCCCAAGGAGATGTTCACAGGTAACTCCCTGTTGCCCAGCATGTGCATGACAATTAGGTTCTGACTTGATGGGGTTATCCAGTACCCTGTCTGCAGAAGGCCCTTCTCCCTCACTACAGACCTTGGATGTGCCACTCAGCTACCAGGATATGCATTTACCTCTTATCTGCATCCCTGGGTCATAGGGATGGGGTAGAGTATCTTCCTCCTCTCAAATGGGAAAACTATGGTGTCCTGGGGGGAAAAATCTTAGGACCAATCAGTTGAATCATCTCAATTCAGTTAATAATTAAGTGGAGCCGTTGTCTTGAGCTGGTGTTGTGCTAGGCGCAGGGAACACGGCAGAGGAATGCAGAGTTTTACCTTCCTCGAGTCTCCTGCCTGATACCAGAGAGTTCAGAACCTCAGCTTCTGGCCCTCTCCTGCAGGGCTGTGCCTGTGGGGCAGGCTGCAGGCCTGCTTAGAACAGTGTGATGGAAGGGAGCTGGGTCCCCCCCCAAACCCCCAAAGTCCCACCCACCCTACACCTTTGCCCCCACACCGGCCTCCCGGCTCTCTGTAGTGGGCTGCTGTGTCTTTGCATTCTTCGTGGGGCTATTGTTCGTCCAGCGCTCCGGAAACTACTTTGTCACCATGTTTGATGACTATTCGGCCACCCTGCCACTCACCGTCATCGTCATCCTTGAGAACATCGCTGTGGCCTGGATTTACGGAACCAAGAAGTAAGGAGGTCATAGAGGACTGGCGGGTGGTGGCTTCTTTCCCATAAGGGCTTTCTGGGGAGTCTTGTGTTCTCACGACTGCTTGCAAAAGGGGCAAGACATTACGGTCTGTCAGGGTCAAAGGTCCCTTGGCACGGGGAAACTGAGGCCTATGAAGAGGACATGAATACTGGAGGCTACCTGGCTGGAAAGAGACAGAACTATGCTAAAGACCTTGGGAATCCTGGATTCAGGTTCCAATGTCAGCCTAAATGGTTAACTACCATAGCCCCTTTGCTGAATACCAGTCCTTAGATATCCATTAAGCTTGTGTAGCATGTGGTTGGGATTTGAGGGGCTCCTGTTCTCAAAGAGTTGGTAGATGTTGGCAGCCTGATTTATATTTTTTATGTATGGTTTTGGCATCAGGTTTAGGTTTTGCAGAGCAATAAGAAAAGGTTGGATCTCACATATCTCCACTCACAGTCAGCTCTTCTTTATGTCCAAATATGCATCCCCAGGGACTTCAGAACAGGCACTTTCCCACTCCCTTAGTATTTACGGTGTCCACTGTCCTTGTCTTCAGAGGGACCCAGGCTTTCCACTAACTACCTTGGCTTGACCCTCCTTGATGTCCATATGGGTTAGGAATCCAGTATCTCTCACAGGGGCCACTTGCATCCTGGGAAGGCACAGAAGGAGACACTGAACACACAAGAAAAGGAGCATCTGAAGGAGATTTAGTTGTGGGCCTAGTGACAACTGTAATTTCGAAGGAGTTGTGGATATGATAAATGTCTGGTGCAATCTATTTGGGATAAAGTCATGAGTATTGTTGGCAGTCCTGAGGAGTCTTGCACTTATAATAGAAGGAACAACCAGCCTCAGTTAGTGGAACTGAGGTAAAGATGAGTTTTGTATACCACTGAAACCCATATCCTGCCTGCCTCCTTGAATTCTAGCACAGAGTCTGATCCCTGGGTTTCGAGAGTTTCTCTCTTCCCATGCTAGGTAGGTGCATTACCGCCTCTCCTCCAGCAGGGGGAGGCTTGAGTCAGACCGGTGGGAGGAGGCTGTGCTCTGAGAATCCAGAGCTTTCTAGCATCTGCCCACTTGGTCCAGGGCCTGTCTTATGGATCCTGTCTCTGGTGGAATGTGGTGTGAAGTAGGCAGAGCCGAGCCTCCTGGAGCTCACGGAAGCCTCACACTAGCAGGGCCCAGAAGGGACTGGTCTGAAGCAAGTGACTGGAGGAGAAAGAGGAAGTGATGACAGTGCCAACTGCCCTGTCTTCTGCTGTGCCTGGCAGGTTTATGCAGGAGCTGACAGAGATGCTGGGCTTCCGACCGTACCGATTCTATTTCTACATGTGGAAGTTTGTGTCTCCACTGTGCATGGCTGTCCTCACCACAGCCAGCATCATCCAGCTGGGGGTGTCACCCCCAGGCTACAGTGCCTGGATTAAGGAGGAGGTGAGTGGTGGCCCCCACAAACCCCAGAGTCACTTGCATCTCCTCAGGCCTTTGACATAACAGAGCAAAGCTTTCTAGAGCAGCTCCTCTGTAATGGGTGTTGCTGGGTAACTTGTATTCCTAGGAAGTGGCACTATTGCTACAGTATAAATGTCTCCATGTCCCGAGGTTCAGCAAAATCAGCACACTTGCGAGTTCTTCTAAGGCATGGTCTTGTTTTGTGTCCATGGAGTGGAATTACCCACCCTTTCTACAGATGTAGAAACTGAGGCCCCTTTAACCAAGCTGATATCCAAACATCTGTCCCTGGGACCAAGCTACCCTAGGACACACTCAAGCAGCACCTCCTGGGGACACCATCAGGACTGCTCCTTGATCAGGATGGAGAGAGGGGAGGAGGGAAGGCCAGGGGCAAGGGTGGGACAAGATCGGCCTGTAGGCTTGGGACCCGAGCTGTCTGGTGCCCTGCAGCCTCACTCCTGCTGTTACCCCTCAGGCCGCCGAGCGCTACTTGTACTTCCCCAATTGGGCCATGGCACTGCTGATCACCCTCATTGCTGTGGCAACCCTGCCTATCCCTGTGGTGTTCATCCTGAGGCACTTCCACCTGCTCTCTGATGGTTCCAACACCCTCTCCGTGTCCTACAAGAAGGGCCGCATGATGAAGGACATCTCCAACCTGGAGGAGAACGATGAGACACGCTTCATCCTCAGCAAGGTGCCCAGTGAGGCACCCTCCCCCATGCCCACCCACCGCTCCTATCTGGGGCCTGGCAGCACATCACCCTTGGAGAGCAGCAGTCACCCCAATGGACGATACGGGAGCGGCTACCTCTTGGCCAGCACCCCTGAGTCAGAGCTGTGACCACAGCTCCACCCTGCCTGCCTCCCCTCAATACCCACCTGCCCACTTGGCCGGGCCTGTTCTCTTCCTCCATGGTGGCCACCAGACCCAGGCCAGTCCAAGGATTGAGGATCTGTCCTGCCTTGTTCCCCACCCAAGTCCCGGCAGACTTCCTACCTATGAGCAGGGGACTGGGGACAGTTCAGTCCCTATTCCAGGCCCCCAACCCATGTAACTTTTTGAGAACTCTTGCCAAGTTGCAGCCATGTAACCACAACAATCCCAGTATGGGGGGACTTCAAGTGGGCACTTTAGGTGTCACCTCCTCTTCTCCCTGTAAAACCTATCACTTGCTGTTCTTGGGTTTCAGGGAGGGTCCATTTGTGCCACTGGTCAATGTGGTGGTGGACAGAGGCTTCAGGGCTGAGGGTGCAGGAGGTGGACGTTAGCCCAGCCCATCATAAGAACAGGGCTCATTGTCCTGTCTAACCCAGCCAGGCTGCTCGTGAGCTAAGATAGGGATAGGGACGCGTGGGTCAGGACTCGGGCTTTGCTTTGGCAGGAGGTATATGGGATCTCCTCAATTCTGTCCTATGAGAAAGGCAGAGCCCTCTCAGGCTTAAGCATGAACGCTGGCATTGAAAGAAATGAATCCAGTTGGCTCATGGAGTCTTTGAATGTTCCTGTTTACCCCAACAGGGGCAAAGAGGGGTATATTCTTGATCCTGCCCGAGAGCATAGTGATGGGGTCACTTTAACTAGGGTTTAGCCATTTTTCAATCTTTGCTATCCAACCTGGAGCCAGGGGTGGTGGTCTTTGCCTCTGTCCCAGAGAGAAAAGGGCACAGTGCAAGATGAGGTTCCCAGAGCACAATTTGCAGGTTCCCAGCACAATCTAGATGGTTTGGAGCACAAGAGAAACAATCTTCCGCACCTCACCTGGAGCTTGATTTTCTCTTTAGTGGCAGCTTCTCCCCTGGAATGAGGGTTCCTGGAGTTCAGAGGTATGCCACCAGGAGCCCTTGTTTCTAAGGAAAGACAGGTAAACTCACTGCCCCCTTGGGCTGCCACTCACTCTCCTTGTTGCACAAGCACAGCCACCAGTGTGCACATCGTGAAGACACCTTGGAAACCTTCCCCAAACTTCCCTAGCCTGTCCAGAGAAATGGCACAGGCAATTCTGGGCAGGAAAGAGCCTCTGGTCTTAGGTTCCAAGGGAGATACTGAGCATGGCAGTGTCCCTGACCTCCTTTCAAGGCTTGCCTAGGAGAAGAGCTGCTTCAGAGCAGCCTGTGAGGATTCAGGAGCTGACCTGAGAAGCACAGTATCTCTCTGCAGTATCACCTTAGAGAGATGGGTGTATGGACATATATGCTTGGCTGACTGGAGTGGACAGATGGATGGGTGGGTGGATGGGGTCACCATAACTAGGGTTTAGTCATTTCTCAATCTCCTCTATCCAACCTGGAGCAGGCTCAGTGGTCATACACACATACATACATACCTACATACATACATACGTACGTACGTACACACACACACACACACACACACACACACACACACACACACACACACCCTGGAGCGAGCCAGGTGCAGCGGTCTTACACACACACACACACACACACACACACACACACACAGACAGACACGGTTTCTATCTTTGAAAGTTCTGGTAGGCAGGAACAGACCGGGGCACCTTCCAGAGGCTCCTGGGTTATTTTTGTGGTCCAAATTTTTCTCAGTACTGAGAGGGACGGTCTAGGCCCAGATGTCCACCTATTGCTCCTAAGCCTACTGGTTACCTCCCTCCCTAGCCGGAGAGGCCTATCCTCTCAGCCTGCCATCTCTCCTTTTCCTAAGTTCCACACACCTTCTCTCACTTCTAGCCTTTCTGGTCCCACCCATCCTAGTATTTAAGGTGAGAGGGAGATGAGCTTTTGGGGCATGGCACCCCATCATCGGCCCCTCACCTGACAACACCTCCTCGCTGGCCCCATGCCTAGTCCCAAGCAGAATTAGAAAACAGGAAAACCAGGCCCTAGCAGAGACTCCACTATCTCTACTCCTCCCCACATGCTATTTCTATTGTACATTCAATCTGTACATGTGGGTGTAAATGCTGTGAAATGACAAACCCAATATTATACTGTGGCTGGTGGACTATTTCCATCCTCAGTGCTGTACAGATCTATTTTCATTGTATATTTGATATATTTTTAATTTTGTAGCGTGGCTGGGCCAGGCCCCAGCCTGTGAGCCTGCAGTGAGTGGGGGAGGGGGAGCCGAGCTGGAGCTGCTGGTTTATGCATTGTGGGCTCTGTAGTGTGTGTTGTAGCCTTTTGCCATAGGCCAGACCCTGTCCTGGCTACATCTTTGCTGTGAGTTGGGCATAGGACCCAGAGCTCTGTGGTTTTGTGTGTGTGTGTGTGTGTGTGTGTGTGTGTGTTACATTCGTTGGTGTGAGTGCATAAGGTGCTGATCTGTGACACCGCCCCCCACCCAGTGTTCATCACCTTCTGAAGACTTAGTGTCTTCCTCTCAGCTCTGTGGGTGAGGTCTCAGGACCGGCGCTTCTAAGAAACACTAGCTGTGGGAAAAGGCACATGTTTCCTGCAGGTGACTCACCCTCATTTCACCTTTGATGGGGAGGAGGGCCTTGGGTGAGGGAAAAGCCCCCAGATTTATTTTCCAGTCAACCTTCTGTTGTTCACACTGGAGTCATGACGTCTTAGGCAGACAGTACCGGGTTTCTTAGGAAGAAGGCATCTCTCTGCCCTTTAGTCCTGCATTTGTCCTTGAAAAAGTCCTGAGTACTCAGAAAGCGGCAGCTGCTTCTTAGACCTCTGTTGACTCCTCGGAAGAGACGAAGTAGGCTCACCTGACCATTGAAGACCAGGCCCAGCTTCTGAGGAGGAGCTGGAAATGAGGGCTGGGTCTCTAAGTCTTTGCCCAGGGTCCCTACTGCCACTGGTTGGTGCTGCCCATACGGTACCTGCCAGGAGGCGAGGGGTTTCTGTGGCTATGAGTCAATAGAGTTGGGGCAGTGCAGAGGTACACCTAAGGGTTCCTGTTTTGCCTGCTCTTAGCTCCAATCACCAACTTCTTGCTCAGGGAGCCTTCAGCTCTCTTCATGGAGCAGCAAGAAGCCTGAGGTTCTTAGGTTCGGTGGTAGGGGAGACCTGAGGTACAGAGGGTAGGGGAGACCTGAGGTGCAGAGGGATGGTAGATAGGGTTGGCTTCCGCCATTAAGCAATAAATCTTCAGAGGCTGCTGCTGCCAGGAAATGCCCTCCAGAGGCAGTGTGTATGAGCCCTGAGGCTGTGAGCCAGGCCCCTTACAGGTCTGCAGTATTACCAGGCAGGGACTGCCCTTCTTCCCTTCCTTACCGCCATCCCTCCCCCAACTATAGTATGCCCACTGTGAAAAGAGACGTGAGATCAAGCAGGTTGTATACACCTGACTCTGTGTGCCCCTGGGTCCCTCTTCTTAGGTCTGGATTACGGGGAGCTGGGGGAGGAGGGCCCAGGGTCATTTCTCATGAGAAGTTCTGCTTTGTACAGACCTTAAAGACATACCAGGCAGTCACTTCCTGTCCAGACACACATTCAGAACAGTTAAAGTTCGCGTGTCTTGGACTAATCAGTGCTCTGGGTCAGCATCGCTGAGCCCAGGAGAGGAGATGAGGCATTGTCACCCCAGAGCCCCCACTTCCTCTCCCCTACCCTGGTGTACAATAAAGTATCTGTTCTTAGCATCCTCTCTTGCCTCTTTATTTACAGGAGGGGAGCTGACGAAGGCTTCGGGACAAAAGTGTGTCTTAGGATGGGTGGAGGAGTATTATTGTGGGTGCTGGCTGAGAAATATGCAGACAGATATGCAGTCAATTTCCTAGGAATATCCCCAGAGTCGTGTGTGTATAGTGATTGCCCTTACTAGGCCTCAGCAACTCTGTACATCTAAGGTTTTTCTTTGAAGGAAATGCTTGAATCCACAGGGTTTTTTCCAGGTAAGGAAAGCAGGCCTCCATCTGATATGAGGATGGTGTTTAATGTCCTCTTCCAGGACTTTTCAGGGTGATTCTTATCCTGCCCGGCTTCAGGAAGAACAATATTATGTTCACTTCACAAGGAGGTCTGAGGGGGAGCACAGGGAAGGCAGGGGACTGACTTGATCCTCAGGGAAGTGAGGTACTGCACAGCGAGCCATGCTCTAAGTTCTGGGAGTTACGCTTCACTTCAGATAATGTCTTTTGGAATCTTCAGTGGGAGATAAAGGTGAAGTATAAGAGGTGATGCCACAAGTGTTTGTTAAATGGGCGCCCACTGAATGTAGGATCATAAAGAATGGAAGGGGCTGGTGGCGGAGAACCCCTCTTCCTGCCTCGGCTAGGAGTGTAGTCTTCAGAAGAACCTCACTCTCATCTCTCGCCATCCCAGTGGGGCTCAAGACCATATGATCTGTTTCATTCAGAAGGGTCCTCCAAAGGAACCTTCCATCTCCTCTCCCTGCCACTCGTTGTTCCGGGAGCAGCCACCAGGTGGCCAGAATCCCCGTCAGTCCTCGTTTCAGCCTGGCAAAACTCTTCAACTGTCACTGTGAGGAAGTCACTGAACAGACATGAGAGCACATCACGAGCAGACTCCCTGCTGGTCACAGCCATCCCCAAACAGGCAAGTCAGCACTCACTGCCCTGAGTTAGCCACGCACCTCTCTTGTTACGTCAAATCTACTTATCTCTCAAACAAGGGAATGTCCCAGTGTTGGACAAATCACTCCCCACACAGTCACTCCGTCTTTTGGTAATTTTGTTTGAAACGGCAGCCATCCTTCCAGGAAGGGTGCATAGACACAGAGGCACACGGTGATGAGGGCTTCACTGCAGTGGAGCTCTGAAGTCCGATTCCTCAAGTCGAAGTCTAAGTTCGGTGCCAGCTGGGTCTTGTCTTTCCAAAGAGACACACCCTCTAACTTGCAAGACAGAAAGAGAGAGGGTAGTTTAAAGGCGGTGATCCTGAAACAGTTGTCTCTTGCAGTGTTCCACATCAGTTCAAGTTTTAAAACAGCCATCATTTCGCACCTCTGCATTTTATGAATGAGGAATTCCAGTACGGACTGGGGCAGCGGATGGCGAAAACTAGAGCGATGTTCAGTTGGTAGAAGAGCCGGTCTGGAACCCTTCTCACAATTGTGCAAACATTTAGTTCTTCGGCGAAAAGGAGTAGCCATGGAGTATGGCTGAACCTGTTGGTCAGAGTGACTGAATTCGTATCTGATGATTCAAAGTCCCTGGGGAGACCACTTCAGGAGTAGAAAGAGGGAAGCTGTTGGTGCCCATTTCTTAAGGCCTGGCCTTGGGAATGTATCACCTCCACCAGTCTCTGGGTCATAGCATCTGTTCTTCACCCCACTGTAGATTGGAAATTGGAGGGTCCTCATACAATAAATCTATTCTGGAGCATTGACTGTGTCCGTTGTCCATCTTTGGTATCTTTTTGGAGGCTTTTCCTGAGAGGATCTTAGCTCTGAAACACAGAACTGAGACACAGAGTTAATGTGTCCGGATGAGGAGGTGAACAGCTAAATTTGGGCCCTGAATGGAAGCAGTAAGTAGGGAGGAAGATGACAAGGGCAAGTCAAAGGACAGGAGAGACAGTTTCTTCTGCTTCATTTTGGCCCCAGGGGAAGGCTGTTTGTGGTTGTTTCAATCATGATTCTGTCACCAACCTCGGGCAGGCTGCTTAACCCTCTGAACCTGTATGACAATAGAACTTCTTCCTTGAGATGCTGGGGGGAATAAATGGTCTCCTGAGGTGCCAAGTGGACTGTAGCATAGAAGTTTTCCATAGGGGGATATAATATACGCTGGTTATTACTGTATTCTCTCCACCAACCCTGGGCGAGCGCCATGGCCCGCTTCACCCATGCAATGAGCCAGCACCCTGGTACCATTGTTAAAAGACAGTCTCAGCCTAACCCTGGAAGAAGCCAAGGAAGGCAGAAAGAAAAGGGAAGCAGGCGCTCACCAATCCTATCCCTGTCATGTCTCCTTAGTCACAATCAGACACAGCCTCATCCAACCCTAGCCACAGGCTTGGGCTAGGGAATTCTAGAAACTCCTGGAATGTTGTAGCTTGTTTGCAGATGGCTTTTCAAAGACCTCCCCATTCTTTAACCCTTCTCCCATCAGTAATATTCTCTGCCTTTCCTCTTGAACCTGGGTCAGCAAATCCCTCTTCTAGCCAACAGAAAATGGAGGAAGCAATGCTGTGAACTTGCAGAGGGTGTTGTTCTAGGGATAACAGCTCTGGGGGAAGTTAACCGCTTTGGGAGGCTTTCCACTTACCTGAGATGACAGTGCTAGAAGCTGTGCACTTGCAGGTGCTCCTGCTGACAGCTGCAGCTGAGCTCTTAGCCCCTATCAACCACCAGCCATGTGAATGTGCTGCACTGAACAGTCAGCTCAAGGAGCCTCATACATTGCAACTGCAAGAGCTCTAAGTACTGCTTAACTGGGCCCCTCCTAACTTCCTGGCCCATAGAATAGTGAATGAGAAAGATTACTGGTAAGCTTATATAGGGGCACTTTATTTCACAGTAAAAATAACTATGAAGTGAATTCAAGGGATGATCTGACAGAATTTCCTTAGAACAACTGAGGAGACAGAGGCAAGGGGTAAGGCTTTCTCGAACAAGTAGACAGAGGGGAAACTGTAGCCATTGCCTGGTTTCCTGACTTCCGATCCAGTGTACTCTGCCACATTACAAGGCTCTGGTGGAAAGCCTTCTCTCACTTCTCATCTTCTCTCATTAATCCCTTCATTGAGCATGGAGCAGCTCTTTGGAGTGCCTAGAATTGTGCTAAACCCTGAGGACCTACATAAAGGCGTGGTTCAGGCAAGGTTCCTTGTCTTGTCCCAGCAATCACAATGAGACTTAGTGTGTCCACCTCCCAGTGGTGCCAGCCACACTAGCTTAAATGGTAAGGAGTGTGAAAGATGGGTAGAAGACTCAAGTTGTTTAACAGCAACCTATTATGAATAAGATTTACTCCATGTAGACAAGGTGCCAGCTGCAAACCAGAAAGACTTGGTAGGCGTCTACCCTTGGGCTCCCAGGGTCCTCGTTGGCAGGATAATGTGTCTTTGCCCTGTGTCCAGAACTAACCTAAGAAGAGATAGATTCTTGGGCTTCATGATTATCCAACAAGAGCTTGGGTTTGAGTTGTCTCTCCAGACAGCTGCTCCCCTTTCCCCAGGATACTGCCGGAGGGGATCAAACCCATCGGGACTAATTAACTACTCTACTGGAATGAGCCTGCGTTTTGGAACTCAGCCCGGGTAGGAGGAATATGTACTTTTCTAGATGGAAATGCAGAGTGCCAGGGAGTCATGCCAGCTGGGCCGTGAACTCGTGTGTGTGTGTGTGTGTGTGTGTGTGTGTGTGTGTGTGTGTGTGTACACTCTCCAGCCCCAGCTGCCTCCCACAGCCCAACAGCCTTGAATAAAAAGACCTCTAGGCGACCCTTCAACTGGCTCTGGCTCTGTGATTCTCATGAACAGACTCCTACATGTGGAGACCACATGGGCCTCCATGTTTTCTCTGTTTTTGGTCCAAACCCAGCAATAGCTCCATCTCTAAGGTTCACTACTACTGCCTAGGCCTGAACCCCTCCACACGAACATGCCTATGAGGTAGCACCCAGTCCCTCCCAGTCCTGTGACTCTAAGCCACTGCTTCTGAAGCCCTGAGTTCTAACCCAGCCTGAACTTGTGATTTGTACCTTTCCAGTCTCTTCCTCTTAGGAGATGGACCACCAAAAGCCATCTGGAGTTCTCTGAGATTTTAAAATGAGCCCAATCCTGCCTGTAGCCCTGTCAGAACCAGTGTAGCTGATCTCCATATTGCTGGTAGTACTTAGGCTCATTGTCTTACATACATTCCTCCTAGACCCTCCTGAGACAGCTCTCACATTTGATTTGGAGTCTGAGACTGGGGCGGGGGTGAGAGATGAAGAATAAAATGGACTCCTGAGCAAACAGGTTCCCAGTACTCCCTTGCCCACCCTACACAGCCCGGACAGAATCAAAGACCTACCACATGTGCCTGGTGATGAAGTCTGATAAAGCAATTCAATTTGCTGGGCTGAGAGAGAGCAGGGCATGCTGGGAAAGGATGCTGGCTCCTTGGCCTGCATCTGGAGGAGGAGGAGGAGGGGTTGGTCCCTGGCAGGATCAGTAATGCTAAGAGGCGTGAGCACCCAAGGATATAGCTTTATCCTAATAGCCATAGGCCAGCTCCTTGACCTGGGGCCCCTCAGAAAAAAGGGGTCCCAAAGAAGTGGAAAAGTGATCAGATGACCCCTGTCACTTAAAAGAAGGAGACCAAAGACTGTCTCCAATGGGGAGAAACTTTAATTTTTAGCTTCTTAATTTCCCTCTGGCTTCAGTGGAGATGAGGAAAGAGCCCTACAAAGGATACAGGAGCCCAAGAATCTGCATCTGCATCACTCTAGATTTAAGCTTAGCCTTCTGTCCTTACCCTTCGGCTACCCCCTTAATTCTAGCTGGGAAGTTTATTGCATCTGATCCACCAGTATGAACTGGCTCTAAATGCTCTTGACAATATCTCAGATAAGAAAAGTAGAGAGAATACCAAGATGGGGTGGGGAGAAGCTTGGGGAATAAACATTTCCAGCAGGGGCTGGGGCAGGCTTCTTTAGGCTTGTAACTATCAGGATCTTGGGGAATGGAGAACAGAATAGATAGTATCCTGGGAATGTTAGGTGGGGCTAAGGCCTGAGGTCTTAGCATCAACAGGAAATCCTGGGTCAACTGCCATTAGTAACCAATAGTAAGCAGAACCCACTTCCCATATACCTTACAGCTTTGAGCCAGTTCCTTAACTGGGTTGTCCCAGCACCACTAGGGGGCAGCACCCTCCCACACAGTAGGGCAGGGTGCTTGCCTCTTCTAAGCCTGTAGATTTTGGAAGAGATTAGCCTTACCTCACAAACAGAGAGGAGGGCAGTAAACCTCAGAATGCCAACCTTAGCACGCTTACTCTCCCAGGGAATCTGGGAAAGGCCCATGAGGCAGGTTATTCAAGAGCTTAGGGCTAAACTGTCTCAGAATACCTTTAACACATTTTTCCTGAGCTCTTCTTGAGGCCCTCTAGCTACACAGCAGCTTTCTCATCTACCTCTCTTCCTTCATTGCCTCTTTTTTTTTTTCCTGGCAAGGCTCCCCCTCTGTGCTCCCCAGACACTCATCCCCATCCCACCAGTATTGCAGGATGGAAGCACAAACTGGACAGAGGTCTCCCGGGGCTGGAGACAGATGTGTGATCAGTGTCTGGAACAGCTTCTGGAAAGTACTGTGTGCTCAATGAATCAACAAATCAAATTTGGGATGCTGTAGCCTGCTTCCTTCCTTTCTCCTGCCAGCACTAGCCACTTGTCTCTTTTCTCAGGCTGAAGAGTGGAAAGTGAAGAGAAGGTTTTTTTTTGTTTTTTTGTTTTGTTTTGTTTTGTTTTTGTTTGTTTTTTTGGCCAGGACACAATCCTGAGAGGACTTTAATGTCATCACAGTCAGGACATCAATATCCTCTTGGTAGTGCTTCCTTTCTCAATTCGGTCCTAGGCAGTCCTCGATCTTCTCTTCTCAGTCATGTTGAAGTATTTCTTTTGCTGCACTAAACTCTGGAATCCAGACATAATATCTAAGAGTAAGGGAGTACCCAAAGAGGATACCCACAAATGAGTGCTTCTAACTACAGTCAAGATGGTGGTATGGGCCTGTCCTGAATGCTAGTACACATGATAATTTGGGGTTGTTTGTTTGTTTGTTTTGCTTTTGTTTTCTGGGGTTTTAAAACCCTCATTAATGACAAGACCTTTGCTTTATAGAAATCCCTTGCGTTTACATTGGCCCTTTAACCTCTCTCGGAGCTGCCTGTTCCAGATCTCAGGTGGTACGCACATGTAGTGTCAGGTGGTCAGGTGTGATGTGTCAATCACCTTGTACTTCTGTTTAAAAGTCCTCCCTGTATCTCCCAGAGTTCCTGAAGCAGAGAGAAGGGGAAGAGATGAAGAGGGAGGATATTAAAGATGTAGGTGTGGTTCTACGCTTAAAAAAAAAAAAAACCCTAAAACTAATGAATCTGGAAATTGCTTCTGGGAGAAGGCCAACAAAGTCTAATGCTTCATGTTTTGGATACAGCAGCTTCTCAATTACTTAGCAAATAGGTCCTCAGAGGCGGCCACTGTGGGTGTTATCGAGATGAAAAAGCACAGTGCAGCCTAGAGGAACCCGCAGTCTGGGAGAGAAGACAAGGCAGAGACAAGTGCAAGGACTGGAACAGCAGTAGGACCCTAAGATAGCATGAGGAAGAGTGTGGCGTCTCCTAGGTTCCCTTCACTGCAACAGGGAGCCAGGCCTTCGACCTGATCATCTTCAGGAACACACTCATAAACCATTTCTCCACGGACAGCAGCAGGCTTAGAGCTTCCCTCCACCTAGACCAGAAACATTTCTCTGCCCAAGGCCATGCTGTCCTGGCTCCAAGGTGGAAGCTGTGGTGACTATGTCAGAGATCATAAATATCAAGATCCAGAGTGTCCAAGACACAGGATGGGGCCACGGTGGTCAGACCATGTTTCGGGAAGAGGAGAGGACAGTCTCTTCTTTGATGTACAGTCTTGCCACTCTATTCCATCCTGGCTTCCAGTCAGCCACAATGAAACAGTGAAACCACAACAATACGAGCGGGGTAGCTGTAAGAGGTGTAGAGAAAGAGACAGGAAGAGAGGTTAAAGGTCAGGGGTCGAGAGCGCTTGGGTGTCACCAAGGGCTGCAGTGGGTGGAGCTGAGGGCTAGGGAGAGGCGGGGAGTGGGGCAGAGAGGGGATGGCAGCGGAGGCGCGCAGGGGCGGCGCGCGACGCTGGGCACTGGCTGCTAGCGGGTTACGCGCCTCCGCTGGGCTGGGATGCGCGGATGAAGGCTGAGCTTTGCTGCCGGAGCTCCGCAACGCCCCAGGTCTGCCTTGCGCCTTGCCGCGCCCACCCCGCCCCCCGGAGGGCGCGCCCGGGTCAAGCGAGGCCGAGAGGAAAAGGCGCCACTTGGAGCGTCGCATCCTCTGTCATCGCGGGAGGGAGTCGCAGAAACCTCTGAGCCCCATTCCTCTGGCGCCCAGGCGCTCCCATCCCTAGACCACCTCGCGCCCGCCCCTAGCAAGGAGCCAAGGCCGGCGCCCCGCCCGGAGATGGGCAGACGCGCAGATGGCGCGGCTCCCGGCGCCGCCAGATCGCAGGAACCCGGCGCCGGGGCGCTGCGCTGAGGCTCCCTCTTGGAGCGGCCTCGGAAGCCTGCAGGTGTCCTTGACCATTCGGCCACCGCCCGGGACACTCCTCCGCCAGCACTGGGTGCCTGGCTCTTCAGAGCAGCCCCGCCCTCCAGGCTCTGCGCCGCGCAGGACGCCCCGTCTGAATCCCCCCCTCCCCGTCCCGGCGCGGCCCCCGCAGCGCTGCACCCAGCCCCGCGCAGCTCCCGGCCGCGGACGCAGGACCCAGGCTCGCTGCAGCGGGCGCGCTTGTTTTCCTGTCGCCTGGTCCTGCGCAGCTCCCACCCGCTGGTCCGTCTCGCTCGGCTCAGCCCCGCCCGCCATCGGTGCTCCGCGCTGGATTTATGAATGGGGGCAACAGGCCACATGCCCGCCACCGCCGCCTCGAATTGACCGCACACTGCCCGGCCCCGCAGAGCTCTGGCTACCGTAAGAACATCCGCCTGGCCCCGGTAGCCACTCCGAAGACTTGTTGCTGTTACGCTGCTGCCTCCGCCGCTGCCGCCGCCCGGAGAAACCCTGCCGCGTCCAGGCTCGCCGGGTTCTAGGAGCCAAAAGGTGGCCCGTGTGAGTGTGAGCGAGCGAGCGCGCTGCGGACCCTGGCAGTGCTCTGGGACTGTGCGCTTCTCTGTCTTTCTGGGGTTGGGGGGGGCGTGTCCCCGGCCCGGAGCATCCTTGTGCTTGCCTCAACCTTCTGAGACCCCGGACCCCTTGGATTGAGTCCTCGACCCTGGTCTTCACCTCCTGCCTCCCCTAGGTTCTTCCTGCCAAATCCCAACCACCTGTGCACCACAAAAAGCCAACTCTTCCTGCTCCGAGCCCCGGGGGGGTGGGGTGGGGGGGAGGCAGGGGCAGAGCCACTCTGCAGAAGGGGCCGCCACCACCTCCTGCCTCCTCCTCCTCCACCACCTCCTCCTCCTTCTCGTCTCCTCCCCCTCCCCGTTCTGACGCTGCCTCCTTGGGAAGGGTGTTTGGAGGGCAGCGGCCGCCCCAAGCCGGAGCCCCGCAGCGCTTCTTATGATCAGCTCGGTGTGTGTCTCCTCCTACCGCGGGCGCAAGTCGGGGAACAAGCCTCCGTCCAAAACATGTCTGAAGGAGGAGATGGCCAAGGGCGAGGCGTCGGAGAAGATCATCATCAACGTGGGCGGCACGCGACATGAGACCTACCGCAGCACCCTGCGCACCCTACCGGGCACCCGCCTTGCCTGGCTGGCGGATCCCGACGGCGGGGGTCGGCCAGAGTCGGATGGCGGCGGTGCAGGCAGCAGCGGCAGCAGCGGCGGCGGCGGGGGCTGTGAGTTCTTCTTTGATCGGCACCCGGGTGTTTTTGCCTATGTGCTCAACTACTACCGCACGGGCAAGCTGCATTGCCCCGCAGACGTCTGTGGGCCTCTCTTTGAGGAAGAGCTCACTTTCTGGGGTATCGATGAGACAGATGTGGAACCCTGCTGCTGGATGACCTACCGGCAGCACCGCGATGCTGAAGAGGCACTGGACATCTTCGAGAGCCCGGACGGGGGCGGGGGTGGCGCAGGGCCCGGCGACGAGGCTGGAGACGATGAGCGGGAGTTGGCCTTGCAGCGCCTGGGCCCCCATGAAGGAGGCTCTGGCCCTGGTGCTGGGTCCGGGGGTTGCCGTGGCTGGCAGCCCCGAATGTGGGCGCTCTTCGAGGATCCGTACTCATCCCGGGCGGCCAGGGTGAGTGGCAGAAGCCAGGGTCTCCCCATCTCGGTGTCCAAGGGTTTCTTGGTACTAGTGTTGGTAGGTTGGATGGGGAGGGGGGGGGTGGAAGGAGACTGGCATACCTGGCAGACTATAACTGCCTGCCTCCTAATCCCCCCCCACCCTCGCCCCTTGGGAATACACCCCACCCCCTTCTCTCCTGCGTGCTCCATCAGGAGATTGCACACATTTAACTTACTACTTGGACTTAATCCGAGCTGCCTGCTCTGGCACATGCCCCTCAGTGGGTGGCATCCCTTGGACTTCAGCATTTCTCACTCCTTTTTGATCAGCACAGTTGCCCTCTACAAGACCACAAAGTCCTGGAGAGATTAAATTTGGCCTTTTTCAGGGGTGAGGTAGGATCAAGAGAAGGAATCCTGGATTATGTAGGACGCTTACCTGTTTCCATCCTGGTAGCTGTCCTGTATGCATTTCAGATGATCCTATGATTTCCTATGCATTTCAGAGAAGGGGGCACAGTTTCCAGAATACCTGTCTCATAAAGGTCAGAGAGCCCCAGAACCCAGGCCTCCTTTCCTGATTAAAGACCTCTTTTCCTAGAAGCAGGCCATGTCCCAAGGCTTTCTGTACCTCTGTCATAGCTTGGCCTCTGCTGAGGTGGAGTGAGTAGACAGGAAAAGCCACCTGCTTTAGGCTCTTCAGGATCCCAGGACAGTGGCCAGCCACAAGCTTCCTGGTGACGATACCAGATTTGTCACTGCTCTTTTGTTTCTGCTGCAGCACAAAGTGGCTTCCCAGAAAGCCCTGGTTCAGGTTACACTGGAAATGGATGTATGCGGAGCAGGGGAAACAGGTTGATTTAGACAAGTCCTGATGCCTGTCCTGCAGGTGGGAGGGGGTCCTAGAAAGATATGTATTTATTCACTCACTTCGATATCCTCGGCCAGCTAAAACCCTGAAGAAAGAAGGCTTTAGACTTTAAAAATAGAACCCCTGGAGGTTGGTATCTGATCTTATAGCCTTCGCCTAAAACCTGTCTGGGAGACAGAAGGAAAAAAAAAAGCCGTGTGTTCTGCTGTGTCTGGGGTATGCTTCTGGAAGCTGAGGCTGGATTGATTGATTCCTTTGGCACCCCAAGTTGTCATGTTAATGAGTCTCAGAACCTTTCCATCTTTCTTCAACACCCAATAGGCTGGTCCTCAGCCTAATCATGGGAGGAAAAGTTCCATTTCCTACCCGGGGAGAGCTTGGTGTTGAAGAATGCAGCTAAAGGGATAGGTTAGTCTGGTGTGAATACCAAGCCAGGGTAATACATCTCCTGCCTGAAAGAGAAAAGAGGTAGAGGTCTTAGCAAGAGGTCCTATACAGGGCTGGGACTTGAGGTGGCCACTGGAATTCTGATTTCCAGGCCCCTGTCTACCCTCAACTGCTTTGATTTATGACCTTGTAGTCCTGAAATCAGCTAGATGGTGGAAACACAGTGACGCCCCTGACCAGTGCCCCTCTATTGTGGGCTTAGCACCCCGACAGTGTTGGCCCTTAGCTTGTCTTTACAGGAAAGCGAGTCGGGCACAAGTCATTGAGACAAAGTTGTGGGGTAGGCAGAAAGGGGAACAGTTCTTAGAAGAGCTGACTCAGTGAGCCAGGCCCTCTTTCTGAGCATTCTGGGACCTCTGCTCAGTCCCCCCACCCCCTGGAATTGTGAGAGGCTCTACCATCAGGTAGAGGGTTAATTCTCCCATTTAAGCAGGGAAGGGAACCAAGATTCAGACACATTAACTGTCTTGTCAAAGCCGCCCTTAGTTTCCAACCTTCAGCTCATTAGTGCTGATGTGGACCATCCTGTGGCGCTCTGGCTGGCACATGAGCCAAAAGGCTTGCCTGCAGCTGAGGAACACAGACAGAGACCAATTCTGAGATGTTCCTGGACACACAAGTGGGAACACACAATTCATAAAAAAGAAAAGAATAACAATTCTTCACTGAGCATCCTAATTCCAGGGCTTTGCTATGGAGATAGTCCATTCATCTCAATTATTCCTAATGAACTTAAAACAGTGCCCACATAACAGATTGAGGCTGGGAGCAAGAAAACCACTGGCCTGGGATCACAACACTGGTAGCAGGGCTGTGAATCAAAGCCAGGGCTCCTTCATGCCTAAGACTTTACTCCTGTAACTACCATGTGCTTTCCCCACTGAAAGGCTGCTTGCAGGATGGAGAGGTGCTGGTTCCTTGTGCCAGCCTGCTTGATGTCCTGAGGTTCTTTTCTTCTGTGAATAAAACATCAGGTACCCAGGAACCAATGGAACCTAGAAGTCCAAGGGAGCATCAGAGAGGGCACTTGCTCTGTCCATCCTTAAGACCGGAGGGTGCAGTGTCATAGAGTTCTGAAGCTATATCCGTTTTCTCCACTGACCCCAAGTTGGCAGAACTGTCCCCCACAGGAGTTCTGTACTGTTGTATACCATTCAATCAGCTGAAGTTTTCCCCAGAAGGAGTTTGCAACACTAGGGGTTTGTAGACTCACCTGGGAGGGCTCATGAGAGCAGAGGAGCCATGCTCTGGGCCTTGAGGCATCTCTTTACATACAACAGTCCAGTCGTTTGACTGGTGCATTATGATAGGAGCAAAACAGACACAAACGGAAAGCGAACTGAGCTAATTAGGAAAGAAAGCCTGTTGCCTAGCTACTGGCCTGGCCATCAGCTGGTCCACTCGGAAGGCTCCTAGGCAGGATGACCACCCCTGCTGACTTCACTGTATTCAGGATGCTCCTGCAGTTCTATTCCTGTGGCTTGAGCTGAGGGCAGAGAGGTTCTATCCTCTGCCTCTCATGGACACTGCCCTGGGGCAGAGCAAAGGCTCCCTTGACTGTTGTATAACCCAGTAGGAGCCAGGAGGGCCTGGCCCAACTCAGATCTCTAGAATCTGAGAGCAGACTAGAGGCCTACCTAATGGGATCCTGAGCTATCTTGATTCCTTGCTCTGTTCTCTAGAAGTCCCAGGATGAGTTGACTTCAACTCAGTGATTATCTGTACAGAGAAGGGGCCAAGGCCCTTCTCTTTTGGCTGAGTTTCCTGGGTGGATCTTTTTTCCTACTACATTTCCCTTCAGAACATAAGGGGGTAACAATAGGATCCCCAATTATCTCAGGAGAGCGGCTAGAAATGAATATTCTTCTTTCTCAGGCATCTACTGTGTGTTAGGTGCTTGACTGGGCTTTCATCTGCTACCTTCTCTGGCTCAGGATAGGCAGTAATTGTTCACCTCAGTGAACAGACAAGAACACCAGGTCACAGTGATACCTGTCTGGACAGCACCTCCAGTAGCAGTAGGATCCAAACCCAGGTCACATAAGTCCACATATGCAGCCACTCCTGCCTCAGTAGCTCCAGCTCAGAAAGGCTTCCGAAGGGCTTGGGGTGGCTGTCACCGGAGAACCTCTTCTTCCCTTCCACTCCTATCCACTTTGCTATTTCTTATCATGTCTTGAATTGTCCTGGTCTGACTCCTGTCTCTCACTTTTTCACCTTGTGATTTGATAAGTAAAATAGGTCAACCTTGGTTACAAATAATACCAGGTTGTGGGGCAGAGGGTCAAAACTCATGTCCATCTAATGGTCTGATATGGTGGGTTGTCACAATATTCATGACAGGCTTCAGTGAGAGCCAGCACTTGCTGATGCTGTCCCAGCTAGGGTGATTGGATAGAGTAAACATGAAATAGGAGTCTAGAAGGGTAGTGCCAGCCCACCCTGGGCAGCCCAAGGCTGCAGACTTTGCTGATGCCGCCTCAGGCAACCTCCCAGGTTCCTCCCAGAGCTGTTTCTCTTTCTCATTCTGAACAGATCAACATTTGCCTCAGAGCATCTTGTCTCTGGATGATGAGTTGTTTCTGTTTGTCACCATTTTTGTAGGGATGTGGAGTGGGGGAGGGGAGCGGAATTAAATTTGGGCTGTTTTGGAGATCTAAGGAAAGAGCAGGCAGAAGCAGAGTTAGGTAGCAGGGCCTGGGGGAAAGCCGGCTCCTTGATCCTTAATCTCCATCACGGACATTGCTAGTGTAAATGCTGAGCACCAGCCACTCACAACATCCTGTGCACAGCCAACATGCCGCAATGGCCCAGCTTCCTGCTAGATTTTCCTTCTGGCCAGGAAATGGTCACCCAGTGCTTAACAAGGAGTCCTGTCCAGAAGTAGGTTTGGCTTGCTCTAGAGAGCTGTCAAGGTGCTAAGTGACTTGTATCTGGAGATCCTCCTGGGCATACCTTTGTCACCTCTAGCCTCAGTTAGGTGGCTAATCCTATCTTCTGATTGCTTGCCAGTCCTATGAGAAGAAGCTGTGGTCCCCTTGACTCTACTCATCTAGAAGACCCTTACCTAGCACATGACAGCTCCGTGCTGGGCTTTAGACATGTAGAGTACAGTGATCTGAGGAGAGCTAGAGCAGGTAGAGTGGATGGCAGGAGAGAGAGCTCGGTGGCAAGAAACAGTAACATTAGGTGCATTGTGATGGGTGCTGTGGTAGGTGTGGAGAATAAGGTCCAATAGGCAAGGAGGAATGTTGAGTCCCACCTCTAAATGGAAAGGGGCTTCTAGGAGAAAGTAGAAAGCTAAGCCAAATGGGTCTTGTAGGATAATGACTTACCTCCCCTATAATGGGTTAAAAGGAGGCGTGCTATAAGGAACACATGATACCCAACTCGGCAGAGTCAGGGACAGAATTGTCTTTCCAGGGAAGACAGGTCTGCATAGGACATTGATTGTCCTATTGGTCAGAGCCCCTTTGGTTGAGGACTCACAGATTCTGGGTAGGTCTGTGAAGCCTTTCATCAAGGATGAACACAGGTAAAGGCTAGCTCTCGTGGCTGGCTTACGGCCAGGGCTGAAAAAGGAGGAATGGCCCTCAGCTAAGCCAGGACCGCCTGCATGTCCACTTAGGAGCCAGGAGCTGCCTTTCTTGACTCTGTTCCTCTTTCCGTTAACTCCAAGGCACCCTACTCCCTGTTCAGCACTGTCTGGGTAGGAAGCTCTGGCTTTACCCAGAGGCTCAGCCCCTCACCCAATCTCCACGGATCTTCCTCTGTAAGCGTCTTTGGCTGTGTTCTCAATTTTTCCTTCTCCTACACGTCTTCCTTAATATAGGTTTTCGGGCATGAGTCTCCTTATGTTTATCTGTCCATCTGTCTCTCTGGCCCTCCTTCCTTGGACTCCCCTCCCAGCCCCCAATGATTGTATTTAGTTCCCATTGACTAGTGTCTGTCACCTCTCCCCTCACCCAGCCTGTGCCAGATTCCAGACACTCCGTGCTCTGTGCTAAGTTTCACAAGTATCACTTCTTTTCATTCTCAAAACAACCGTATTAGGCAGAGTCCTCTCTCATCCCTCTAAACTGCAGGCTTAGGGCCTTTGCACTGTTGTTTCTGCTGCCTCGGGAACTCAGCTTTTCCTTTTAGGTCTCCGTTCAGGCCTCACCTCTTCATGGTGATGTGAGCTGAACACCCTTGTTTGAATAGTGCTCCTACTCCATGCCTCCTTTCTCTGTGTCCCCATAAAGCTCACACCATTGGGTATGCAGACAGTGTAAGCTTCCCGTTTGTCACCCGCTTCCTTCCACTGGGTTGGAAGGTCCAAAAGGCTGGAGTGTTGGTCCATATTTTTCCTGCTATTCCCAGCACGGTGGCACATAGTAGGTGTTCAGCTTTCCACTTTGTAAATGATAATTCTAAGGCTAGTTGGGGCTCAGAAATTCACAGAGGTCTCATAGGCAGTTGGTAACAGAACCTAATTGGAACCCAAAAGTGTGACCTTTAATTTGTTCAAAGACAATGGAGTAGGAGAAAAAGCTGGCAATTTGACTGGTAGTTGCAATACTGTGGGCCTTTAAATATAGACAGGTCCCTTGAAAGCCACAGTGGTCAGCATATGTGTATGGGAGAACAGGGAGCTGATAGGAGGGGTACAGTCCTGACAGTTAGGAGCCTCCAATCCAGGGTGCCCACCTACCTCCTCTAGCAGGCACAGCCAATTCACACCAGCCATTTTCTGCTTGGGCGGTTTTGACTTCCATTAGAATCCACAGCCCGTGTCCTCATGCCAAGGAGAGAGGAGACAGCCTCAGGCATAGAGTCAAGGACAAATCACTTCTAGCCCTCGGGTTTCTTTGTCTCCAGAAGCTGAAAGGGAGTTGACTTGTACAGACTTCTGAGGATTCAATGATTAGTCATTTTTAGGCCTGGGGTGGGAAGTGTCCCCCAGATACTACCTCTACCTCAGCTTGGTCACCATTTTATGGAATACTTAGCAGATCCTAGGCATGTGCTGTGTTGAAACTCACTTATCCTACAGTGGTACTATGAAGTGGGTATTTGTACTGCCCCAGAACATAAAGAGAGAATGGCAGCAAGGGTACAGCACTTACCTAACTGATCATAAGGGACAACAGACACCCAGCAAGGCTGCCAACTCTTAAGCTCTGCTTTGCCCTAAGTCAGGCAGGGATTGCTGAGGAGGGCTCAGGCACAACTGACAGCCTCGAAGCGGGCTAAGGCTCAGGCACAAGCCGTGACCTCTTGTAGGATGCCATTGCTAGAGTTGCTGTCTCTTGGGATCTCTTTTGTCCTGGGCAGCCTGAGTCAAGGGCCTTGTGGGAAATGAAACAGTATCCCTTCCTCAAGGATGAGGCCCAGCAAAAAGCACCAATTACACTAGCCAACCACTTAGGAAACAATGGCCCGAGAGTAATGTAGAGGAGAGGAATACTGTAGGTTACTATAGAACCTTATGGCCATTTGTGGGACAGCTCTGTGTTAAATAAAACAAAAGCCAAGGACAAGGAGACCATGGGATTGGGGTTGTTTCTGTCCCCCTGAAACTGGTCTGGGCCTGTTGTAAGTGGCCATGGCAGAGGCAGCTGAGGAAGGCAGGCAGTGGCGAAGGTTGGGCATCTCCCTCCTGCCTCTGCTCCCTCTGCTCAGCCCCTTGGCAGCTCTTTCTGACCTTGTTTTTCCACATCGCTAATTAACCTCATGCTCGGGATCCCAGATGGGCTGACTCTGCTTGCTAACAGTCCCTGAGAGAGAGAGAAAGAGAGAGAGAGAGAGAGAGAGAGAGAGAGAGAGAGAGAGAGAGAGAGAGAGAGATATGTTTGATTGAGTCCTAGCAAAACTAGAAGTTCTGTCCCCACCCCTTACTCTGGTCCCTTCTGCTTCTTGGAACCAGGACCCTGGATTGCCACAGCCACAACCTGCAGCAGCCTGTGTTGTCTTGGCAGCCATGTCTCAGGGGAGGACATGAGGCCAGCAAAAGCACTTGAAATGTACTTAACCGAGGAGAAGTAGGTAGGAAGAGCTGTAAAGTAAGGAAAGTGTCTATGGACCCTCCACCTCAGTGTGCTCCTTCCTTGCTGTTTATGATCAGCTCATCCTAGCTTAAGTGTGAAGGAAGTAACCTCTCGTGGTGTATGGTGGGAGACCTGTCCTATGGAGGTACACATTCTCGTGCTGAGGGGACAGGCTCAATAATCACAGCCTATACTTCTGGGCCTGGGAAATGGCTCTGATAGTGAAGATGATATGGTTTAAGGGTATAAAGGGAATGCACAGAGCACATGATTATTGGTTCACATCTGGTTCTTACCCAGAATAACCATGCAACCTCTCTGATCCTTGGTTCTTTTTATGTGACGTGGAAAGATGAAACCTGCCTTCTATGTCACTAAGGAGACTGAAGGCAGTGACACATATAAGGTGCCCAGTAGTTCCAGGAAGAGGACAGATGGTGAATTTCATGTCCAAAATTCCTTCCTTGCCTTACTTCTATCCCAGAGGGCCTGGGGATATGGACTCCGGCCTGCTTTTCCATACTGGTATCTTGCACTGCTTCCTCCCTTCTACTGTAGGCACATCACAAGGAAACCCCCTGCCAGGCAGACCTGACTGTTCACTGGATGGGGGATAAGGACAAGGTCAGGTAGAAACTGGCAGGGCAGGCATGGAGTTGTGAGTGTGCAGCCAGGGACTTCCCTCAGCTGCCTGCATAGGTTCAGTCCTCTACCTGGGAGGAGGCCAAGCCCTGTTCACCACGCAGGAGCAGGAACAGTAGAGACAGAAGGCTAGACCGCGACAGGGAGCATCTTGACAGTGCTGGATGGAAGGGAATGAATAACAGATGAAGACTTTGTAATTGGTGTTATTACACATGAAGCTCATCTCCATTCATAATGGCCGCCACTTACTACAGCTGTTCCTCTGCCGAATTCTGCTGCCACCATTCTAGCTGAGATGCCCATGACTGTCAGGTCATCTGACACATGCCTGCTGCCATTCTGATCCTGATAAATATAGATCATTTTGACTTTGGAGCTGAGTGTCCCAGCTAACATCAGGGAGACGTTGGTTGTTCTGAGAAAGCCCACCTTTCTCCTGGCATAACCCATAAATGTCCCCCTTCCTGGATTGATTACCTAGGCAGAAGGTGCTTCTAGGTGGTAGGTGGGGTCATGAAGGTAGGTCATGAAGATCAGTTGGCAGAGAGAGGTTATTCCTTGCAGCTCTTGTTGCTGGACATCCCTTAAAGTAATAGACTTTTATCTTGAGTGTGTATCAGGGTTTCGTAAACTGGATAGTTTAGTAAAGTACTTCTTTGACTCCTGTCTCCTTCAAATTTCTCATTCAGTGGGTTTGTGTGGCTGGAATTTGCATCTCTAACCTGTTTCCATGCACCTGATGCTTCTGGTTTGGGCCCCCCTTCAAGAGGCTGATTAGTGCAACTGTAGTATGTGGCATACCCTTCACCTGGGAGCTTACGAGGACAGTGGGAGTACTGACCCTTCCCTAAGCCTCCCAAGTCAGCCAGGTTTGACAGGGTTTTTACCTGGTTCATCCACACACCACTATTTGAGAAGTATTAAATCATGAAATGGGCAGCTCTGTAGTAGGCAGGGGCAGGCAGCAAGGGGGCCTGACTCGTTTCCAGACAAAAGCAGCCTCTGTCTTCTGAGCACCCTGACAAAGATTGGGAAGCATTGCCCTAGATCAGTGGAGTGACTTTCAACCTTCCTAATGCTGAGACCCTTTACTACGGATCCTCGTGTTGGGGTGACCCTGAGCCATGAAATTATTTTGTTGCTACTTCACAAGTGTAATGAATCATACATAACTGATGTGCAGGGTATCTGATATGTGACCCACAGATTGAGAACCGCTGTCCTAGAACATCGGTACTTACAGATCCTCCTGTGTCTTTACCTTAATCCTACCCTGTGACTAGCGATGGCCTAGGAACCTGCATGCTCATGTTCTATGAGTTGAGGTCACTGTTCCCAGTAAGGCCAACCGTCGCTGACGTGACAGCCATATCCTATTCTGGCCCACAGGTGGTAGCCTTTGCCTCTCTCTTCTTCATCTTGGTCTCCATTACCACCTTCTGCCTGGAGACCCACGAGGCCTTCAACATTGACCGAAATGTGACGGAGATCCACCGGGTAGGGAATATCACCAGCGTGCGCTTCCGGCGGGAGGTAGAAACAGAACCCATTCTTACCTACATCGAGGGCGTGTGCGTGATGTGGTTCACTCTAGAGTTCCTGGTTCGCATTGTGTGCTGCCCTGATACGTTGGACTTTGTCAAGAACCTGCTCAACATCATCGACTTTGTGGCCATCTTGCCCTTTTACCTGGAGGTGGGATTGAGTGGCCTGTCATCCAAGGCAGCTCGAGATGTGCTGGGTTTCCTGCGTGTGGTGCGCTTTGTACGCATCCTGCGGATCTTCAAGCTCACACGCCACTTTGTGGGGCTGCGTGTGCTCGGCCACACACTCCGGGCCAGCACCAACGAGTTCCTGCTGCTTATCATCTTCCTGGCCCTGGGTGTGCTCATCTTTGCCACCATGATCTATTATGCTGAGCGAATCGGGGCCAGGCCATCTGACCCACGGGGCAATGACCACACCGACTTCAAGAACATCCCCATCGGTTTCTGGTGGGCTGTGGTCACCATGACAACGCTTGGCTATGGGGACATGTATCCTAAGACATGGTCAGGAATGCTGGTGGGTGCGCTGTGTGCACTGGCTGGTGTGCTAACCATTGCCATGCCTGTGCCTGTCATCGTCAATAACTTTGGTATGTACTACTCCCTGGCTATGGCCAAGCAGAAGCTTCCCAAGAAACGAAAGAAGCATGTACCACGGCCACCCCAGCTTGAGTCACCCATTTACTGCAAGTCTGAGGAGACTTCACCCCGGGACAGCACCTACAGTGACACCAGCCCCCCTGCCCGGGAAGAGGGTATGGTCGAGAGGAAACGAGCAGGTGAGTAGGGCTTAGGATCCCTTTCCCCTATGCAGTCAAGGGAGCCCGTGAATTTTGGGTCTGTGCTATATTGTGCAAGCTTCACTGTGTGTAAGATGAGCTTCTGGGAGGGCAAAATATTAAGACCAACTTTTGGTCCCATGTTTTAATGACCTTGGCGAACACCACCAGTGTTTGTGGAGTGAGCTATCCTTCCAATGTAGGATGTGCAGACAGTACATGGGGACTGTATGTTAGGAAGAGTGGTTTCTAGCCCCTTCTTGCCCCCCTTGCTTTGTTCCCAGAAGCCAGTTCCTTCCCTTCTGGGCACAACCTATCAATGGGAATGACATATCAATATCCTATCCTACTCTGATGAGACCCAAATGGGTGGTGGCTGTGCCACATTTTGAGAAACTAGAACAAATGCCGGTGCTGATATGATTAGGCGGAGAGCAGGGCAGCTGTTCCTCCAAGGTGCATCGACACATGAGTCACCTCTTTCCCAACATTCCCGTCTGCTGTCTCTTGGCCTAATAGCTGTGATAACGTAACGGCAGTGGGAGGCTGCCTTCTGTTCAGTAAAGCTGGAGTGAGTCCTGGGCTCACAGCTTGACAGGGATAGAGGGGGACCACGGAAGACGTAGTCCAGGATCTTTGGGAAGAGGCAAAATGGAAGGAGCTGATGATGTCTGTGTCCTGAAAGGAATAAGACCAAGCATCAACTTCTGTCTTTCCAGGGAAAGTCCACTCAAGAAAGCTCACCTGTTCTGGGTCAGGAGACAAGAGGGAAAATCAGTATAGTCCCCAGCAACATGGGAGGAGGCCAGAAGACAGGAAAGGCACTCTCAGATCTGTTGGGCAGGGTTCCCAGGGATGGTGGACCAGGGCTAGAATGTGACTGGGGATCAGTCTGCTGAGGCTGGGCTCAGGAGAGCTGAGAGACTGAGGAAGCAGCTCCTGGTTAAACTCTAGAAGTGGGACTAGTTTTCCAGAGAGAGGCCTGAATTCAGACATTTCCCTGTGACCTCACCTGTGCTGGGGTTAGTTGCTCTCTAGGATTAACTAGACTCTGGAGCTTCCCTGACTAAGACCTCAATAGAGAAGCCTCCTTCTGTTTGCACTACTAACATGGTGCCCCTTCCTGGCCCTGTTAGGAATCTAAGTGTGTTCTGAGGTCCAATCAGAACCCACAGAAGATCCTTATGACCAAATGCAGAGGGTCTTAGGTAACCTTCTAGATGTGCATAGCACAGAGGCCCTTATCCTGTTTAACTGGCCACACCGAGATTGTGCATGGCCAATGCCAGAGCCACTGTCTTTAAGCCAATTAACTCCACGACATACCATCAGGGCTACAGTGACTGTGCTACTCTCCAACAAAGGCAGGGTGGTCCCCACAGGGAAGACTTGAATTGGAGCCTCTTCCCTTTATCTTCCCAGACATAAGAGAGTCGTGCCCCAAGCCCTTCAGCATGGCCTAGATGCCTGAGGAAAGAAATATCTGCCTTAAGTGGTGCAGGGAGAAAGCTGGAGACACTTCTGAGTATTTCTGGCACTTGAGCCACCACCCATTATCCCTACCAGCCAGGTATTCTCTGAGGAATGCAGACTCATCAAGAGCCTACCTGAGCCAGACCCGAGGGGAAATGAGAATTTGTGCTTGCCAGGATTGATCTCCTGGGACAACCTCACAAGCCTGATTGGGAAGTACTGCTGCTGTAGGATGGATGTCTGTGCTGTGGTCCAATCCCCAAAGGAGGCTCTAAGCCAAAGCTGAGAGAAGATCCTTCAGACGGAGCACAGGCATTCTGCCTTTGCTTCCTGGACCTGGGATCGGAGACCCCAAGTAGCTCCCTTTAGGAAGACCCCAGCAACCATCTTAGCTTCCTTTCTCTCTGTCCCCCTCCAGACTCCAAGCAGAATGGTGACGCTAATGCGGTGCTGTCCGATGAGGAGGGAGCTGGCCTCACCCAGCCCCTGGCCTCGGCCCCCACCCCTGAAGAGCGTCGAGCCCTGAGACGCTCAGGCACACGGGACAGAAACAAGAAGGCAGCTGCCTGCTTCCTGCTCAGTGCTGGGGACTATGCCTGTGCTGATGGCAGTGTCCGGAAAGGTATGGCTCCCTGGACTGGGCAGGTGGGGAGCCCCCCAAAAGCTGAGTCTCCCCAGCCCTCCCCACAGAGCTCGAGGTCTCCCCCTCCCCTCAGCCCATGGCCACCATCTCCTCTGCCTTGGATGCGCCCTCGCTTTTAGGACGGCTCTCCTAAGTTGCCAGTGTATGGATTAAAAAGGTCTCTAGCATCCCCTGTGGAGCCCCTCCCTCAAAGGTTTCCACCCAGTAGTGGACATCTGAGGGGACGCTCTATCACCTCCCTCACTCTGGCCCTGCAGCAGCCTCTAGGCCCAGCCCTCAGGGTCATATGCAGCCTCCTAAACACTGCCAAAGTTTCCTCAGGGAAGCAGACTCAGGGATCTCAGGTCTTAGATCTTCAGACCATGTTTCTTCAGTTTTTCCCTGGGGGCCTGGATCCTAAGGTGGACTGACTCATATCTGCAAGCTGCTAGGGTATGATGGGTATGGGACAGAGCCAGGGGTGGCTATGAGTAGGTGGGCAGGGAGAGTTCTCTCCGAGGAGTGACCTGGAGTATCTTCAAATTTAGTGGAGCAGCCCTTTTCCTACCTGGCAAGGGAGGCTGGAATCCTAGCACCATGCTCCCAGCGCATGGCAGAGACAGCTGAGGTTGGGCTGTGCAGCTAGAGGCTCTTAGCCTTAAAGGAGGAAGGGAAGCAGAAACCATTAGGGTGATAAGGACCCATGATGGCTGAGAACCATGAGGCTCAAGACCCATTCCTTGTCCTCTCTGTTTTCTGATCCCACTTGACTTTGCCTGTCCTATGTCAGAACCTCCCCAACATCCTGCCTCTTTCCAGGAGAAGCTGTGATCCTCCCTAAACAAGGGGACCAAGTTCTCCCTCTGGCTGCTCTTTTACCAACTAGGTTTTCCACACTCAACTTCTCACAGTTCCAAGTCCCAGGCTGAGACTGGTTTGAGTCTGTCAAGAGTAGTAGTTGCTGCAGGAATATCCCATGATGCTTTGAGACCCTAAAAATGGCTCCTAGGTACCCAGTCCGGGTAGACTCCTGGGCACCTTCCTGTGTGATTCCTAGGCATCCTGATTGATAAGCTCCAAAAGGCGGGCATTCGACTTTGCTGGGTACACACCTTCCTCAGTAACAGCAACAGGAGCAGCGGTCTGGCGCCTGGAAGGAGATGGCCCAGAGGCCCCAGCTAAATAGCTATAGGTAGAGAGTGCACAGAGCTCATATACCCTCATTTGCCAATCCTGTGCCCCAGTCTTCAGGCCCTGGACATGCCTTTCTCGCTTTACACTTCAAGAATGCAGCAATTCTTCTGCATCCTCTTTTACACCTAGAGAGCTGTGCTCAGGCCCCAGCCTGCTAAGAAAAAGTATAAAATGTATCCTTTTCTCCTGTGGAGGACTTCAGAGCACAGAGCTGGAGGATGAAAACCCTGGCTTCCCTTCTTGTGCTGTGAGGTGCTTGGTAGAAGCAGGGATGTGGAAGAGACCATGGGAGTACAGGTTAGGAGAGCCCTGACGGCGGGTGCTCCTACATGTACAGGCACCATGCAGAAGAGCCTGCATCCCTCCACTTTGTCTCCCTGGGGTGCCTTTGGGGCCCATCTGCTCTATTTTCAAGATGCCTCCACACTGCTTCTTGGCAACAAGCATGTAGCTCAGCCAATTAGAGTGACCTTCGAGAGGGAACAGGTGGGTTGCTGGGAAACAGGGCCTGCTAAGCAAGTGTGGCAATTAATATCACCAAACTCCCAGTGCGCACTTAACAACTTTCCCCACACCACACCTCTCTGCACTTATCTAGACCTGACAAAGAGAGACTGAGTCTGGGCTTTTTCCAGCCATCAAACTGACCCCATCATTAACCAGTAGTTTCCAGTGAGCCAGGAGTGCATGTGCCACTTCACTGGGGAAGGAACGTGCTGGAAGCTGTGGGGTCTCTGTGAGGCTGAACCACCAAAGAGCTAGAGGGAAACAGGACAGGACACAGGTCCTATGGTCTGCCCTCAGGAGCCCAGGAGACTGTTAGGAAGCTACTCCCAGCAAGGAGAGAAGCCTCCACCTCAGTCTGAGACCACCTACATACCCAGCCGAGTCTGTTGAACTAGCTTGGAGCTTCCTCTTGACCCATGTGCCTTTTCTTCACCAAGGCTGTGAAAAGTCCCGGAGTCTAAACAACATAGCGGGAGCAGCTGGAACCAGTCTGGGGCTGTCTCCACTGGCATCGAGATACAGCTCGCCCTATCCTCCGAGAAAGCTCCTGCTCTCGCACCCCTTCCACCCTCTCACCAGCCCCCCACCTGGCCACTCAGGTCCTTAGCCACACCCATGGCCTTCCTCAGCTCTGACACTGGGACACACATCTAAGCTGACATGTTGACATGCCACCCCAGCCCCTGTCCCTCCTGAGGTCTGAGAGAACAACAGACAGGAACTTCAGTCAGGGTGGAGACTTTGAGTCCCTGACCTACACAGCACCGGGCTCCCCCAAATGTTCAGCCATGGAGCCTGAGTGCAAGGAGGAGATACTCACAGGGCTTTTCCCTCATAGCCAGTCTCCTGAACCATGGGTGCTGGCACACTCAGGACAGTGTCTCTGGGTTTTGCCTCCAGCTCAGGATCTTAGAGGCCTGGCCATGGTACATGGACTATCTGGAGCAATTCATCCTTGCCTTCGAGTCATACCTACATTTGTATTTTAATCACAGAAATTTCGTTTGCTTTCCTTATGGCCGTTAACTAATAACCAAACAGCTTGTCTGTCTGTCTGTCTGTCCACCCCATACCAAGATCAGCAGGTAACAAGGCTGTCTCTCGGGGCATTTCTGCTGGTGTAGAGGACATTTGACTGCTTAGAACAGCAAGCCTGTGGCTAGAGCTGCCCTGAGAATAGGACCTGGTGTTTTCCAGCTGTGACATGGGGCACAGGTGGGAGTTCCTAGAATCTAAGCCCAGGGCTTGGTGCAAGCCCTGGGCAGGGTGTCTAGGTGCAGGGAGGCCCTCCTCCCTGGGGCCTGTGCCCAGATTCAGCGGGTGACACCCTGCGGCCCACCCAGCATCCCATCTGTGCCCCGTGCTGCAGCATCTCTCCATACTGCTTCCTCTGCTTCCGCGACAGTTTGCTCCCTCTCCCGCTCCCTCAGATTCCCAGCCCTGCCTCTGAGTCACCTGCCACTCCCACCCAGCCTCTGCTCTGTATTCCTGCCAGAACCAGAGACTCATCTAATTTCTATAATTAAGTGTATTCATTTACCTAACGAGCCCGGGAACAACAGGTCTGTGAGTCATTGGGTGAGCAGGGGTACACCTTGCACAGGGCCAGCCGAGGGGAAGTGAGGAAATGGAAGCTACCCTGCCCACACCTGCCACTGGCCCCACCTGCTCCCAATAAGCCCCTTCCTCAGCCTGGGGCTAAAGAACAAAAGCCTCAGCCACCACATTTCCTGTTTCACCCGATGGGAATTGACCTGACAGCAGGGCCATGTGCCTGGCAATTTTAGAGTCAGATTATGCAACTTTGAAAAGGGAGTGACTAAGGAAGGCCCATATTTGCTCCCTACAGGGTAATCAAGAGATCTTGTGAGATAGCTTTAGGGACCTGGCAGGAGACTGGGACCAAGGGGGGCAACTCGAAAGGTGGTATAAGTATAAGATTGTTTCCTGGGGTCAGCGTGCAAAGCATGTGACAAACATGTCTGTCAGCGCTGAGAAAACACTAACTAGATGACCCTCTGAAAAGATCTGTTAGAGCAGGCCCTGGGACACTCCACTTGAGCTGTGCTCTATAGGGCCTGATGCTACTTGCTCTCAAGAGTGAGATGTCTTCCGAGATAAGGAGATACAGAAAGGTGTCATGAGTAGGGAAGCCTGTGGGGTAGGGTAAGATGCTGTGTCTGAATGCAGCTCCCCGTGGCAGGTTCACCCCACCCAACAAGGCTCCTGGCACCAGGAGACTGTGGTCTGACAGAGACATGATGAGCCAGGTGTCCAGTTTAGCGGTACCACAGCTATTTTCCCTGACTTGCCGTTCTGGTTCGGGGAGCTGAGGCAGCTATTTCTGTGGCAACCCTCAAGTTGTCAGGAGCCCAAGTTTCCACGGCACCCACCGCCTCCTCCCCTCTTCCCTCCTACAGGGATGGGCATGCTCATAGCACCCCTGTGGGGGGCACAGATGTCCCTGGGCAGCACAGTGCGTCTGCCAGGCTGAAGCCCCCAGTGCTTTGTTGGAGGGATGGGCTCCTATACATGCCCCTCCCCCCATCTCCGGGCTCAACAGGGAAGAAACAGGGGCCCACTTGCTGGAAGAACTAGGTAGGTTATCTGCCCTTAGCTACCTTAGGACTTTTGTGCTTGCTCAGTGTCCCAGGAAAGAAGGTATCCATCGTTGATAGAATCTCCATGTATACTAGACCCTTCCCTAAGAGGTGGTGGCCTGTACAGCCTCGGGCCCATCCAGGCCTTGAATGAATATCCTTCACTAGCATTAAGGTCTCTCCCACCCAGACACTGAGGACACAGTTAATATTTCCCTGGGTCAGACTTGGAATTGGATCTGTTACTTTGGCTTTTAGAAACTTGGCCCTGTAGCTGGGGGGCTGGGCCCCTTCTTAAAGGGCAAGCAGGCAGCCCAGGAAAGAACTCCTAGCCTTTTCCGGTCTGTCAGTACTACTGACAGCTCTGGAGTTAGCCTCACAGCCCAAGCTTTAAGGCAGGAGGCTGTGACGGACCACCAGTGGGAAGGTTACTGCTCAATTACAGCTAGGGAGATAGATGATGAGTGCTGGATCAGACTGCCATTCACAAAGTATCTAAGAGAGCAGGGCCCTGGCCAGTCTCCCTTGGGAGCTCCTGCACCATCCCTGGTGAGTTATGCAGGTTAGCTTAAGACTCCTAGAAAGAATCCCCCAACTATCAGAGGACCCCAAGGGCAGAGAGCATAGAAACCATTGACAAAAGCCAGGCCACCCTGGGGAGGCCATTCTCTCCCCAGGGCATCTTAGGGTGACCTGTATATAGAGTGTCCAAAGTCACTCCCCTTTTCCTTGTGAGTAGGGACCAATGGCTGGGTATTTCTGAATGTACACAGACAGATCACTGTTAGGAAAACAGGGCAAAAGGTGGCTCTGACTTGCCCTCAGAGATGGAGCACTGAAGAGTCTTAAGCTTGCTTTTGTGGTTTCCTGAGGGATAAAAGTCAGACGCAGGAACTCTAGAAGGCTAAGGGGGCTGTGTTCAAGGAGGAGAGTTGGGGCCAGAGCCTAAAGGAGATGATAACAGGTCAACAGGTCGCTGTGAGATGAGAACATGTTTTTAGCAAAGATAAAAGCTTTTAACTCGAGTGCCAGGGAACCAGAGTTGAATGTCAAACGATATGCCCACCTTTAACTGCAAACCTAATAGCTATAGTAGTCAGTCTGGGAGGCTGAAACTTCTCCACACTGTTAGCTATCTAGACAGTGCTGCCACTGGAAACTAGGGGAAAGGCCCAGGCCATGGATATCTGAAGCTGAGGTTGTGGGTTTTCTAATAAGATGCTGTGTGCCAGCTTGTCGTGTGCCCTCTGCCCACCCCTACCCGCACATGCCCCAGGGCTCTGAGGGTGTGGGTGTGGGTGTGGCGTGGCTCCACACTCTAGAGACATCTTCTCTTGCCCCTTGGGATGGTGGGATTGTCCGTGGTGGTGAGGGAAGATGGAGCTATTTGGGGTAGAGCACAAATCGAGTAGAGAGCAGCTGGGGTCATGGTCCAGAAGCCATAGTCCACAACAGGGATTTTCCTGCTAAGTTATATACAGTTTGCTAAGGCTCCTCTGGCCGTTGCACTAGGACGCTGAAGGCCTGAGATGGTGGCAGTTCTTGGAAATGGTTACCTGGGCTTCAGCATCACCTGGGTCTCCCCTGCCTGGAGGCGGGTTGGCAGGCGAGATGAAGGGCTCACTCCACTCCTGTACCACCCCAGCTCTTCCCTGCCTCTTAGCCCTGGGTTCCCTATGCCTTCCAGCACTGTTCTTGGCTGTTCCTTAGCCCACAGCCTGTGGGTCAGAGGCTGGCTGGCTTCCTTCTAACATCTTGTTTTTTTGTTTGTTTGTTTGTTTGTTTTTGTTTCTCCTTTTCTTTTGCTGAACTCTTTACCCCACCCCCTGCCAGAAGGCAGTGTTGAGCCGAAAGCGTGCGTCCCAGTGTCTCACACCTGTGCTCTTTAAACACAGAGACCTGCCAAGACGCCCTCTCGTCCAACTATGCCCATGCTGAAGTCCTCACCCTCTCTTAGAGCGGCACCAACGTGAGAAAGACAGACAGACAGAAAGCCAGAGGCTTAGGAAAACTCTGGAACCCAGGCACGAATCTTTTGCTGGGAAAGATATCCTTGTTTGCACAAGACTGGTGGAAAAATCTCCCATGCAACTCTCAGGGCCCAGAGCCATCTGGGTCTGATACTCTGTTCTACTGTACATTGAAGAGACATATATGCACATATAGTATCTATATTCATACATACTATATACTCTTGTGTGTAGTGCACGTGCTACTGGTGGTCTGTCTTCATCGTTAGGCTATGTCTCCCAAGTCCTCTGCCCACCCTGTTTCCCCACCCCCTCTTCCTTCATGGATTGTTTCTTCTGACCATGTTTTTGGAGTGTCCCAGGAGAGGTATACCTGGGACCTGCCCCTCCAGCTGGGTGGTCCCAGGCTGCTCTCACTTGGGGGTGTCCCCTGCCAGCAGGTGGCCTGCTGAAGTCAGTTGAAGGCACGATTGCCCTTCTGGGGTCACTGCTTCACTAGCCCAACCCCACCCCAGATTGGGGTTCTACCTCCCACCCCACACCCCAGTTTGGGGGGCACTTTTGCAGCCTCTGTCACTCCTTCCGGCGCCCCTTCTGTGTCGGTGACAGAGGGGAGTTTCATTTCTTTTGTGCGTCTCCTTTGTCCATTTCTTTTCAAAGATGCTGCTGGGCAGATGGAAGGGATCTGTTTGCCCATCTGGCTCAGGGGTCTGAGAAGGGGACACCTTGGGCAAGAGGAGACCAGCTGCAATACTGTACTTCCTGGCCAGTGGCCAGAGGATGCGTGCAATAGCAGAGGCCAGGTGACCCCTTCAGCCTTGGCCTCTGCCCCTCCCTCGGCCCTTCCTGCCCACCCTTGGTATTGGTCAGTCCTTTTCTAAAGCTGTCCCCTTGTGTGTGTCTGAGGCACGCCTAGGCTGGGCCCACTGTGCCCTGTCTGCATGCCCTCCACTGTCATGCTGTGCTCGAGTACCAATAAAGACATCTGAGTGTCCTGCTGCTCCTCTGTGAGCATCTGCCTCATCTCTCTTTTCTCACTGTGGGTCTGTGGGTGGGTGGGGTGGGGGGTACTTCTGTGAGGTCCAAGGAAGCTACCACCTGTGTCAAGGAGTGCAAGCACACCTGAGCCTAACTGAGTCCCCACCAGGGACCCTCCCTGTGGCTCGGTTCCTGCATTTTACAGCTAGCAGGCAATTCTCCAAAGTGATCTGCAGGAAATAAATCAACTCTAAACCCCTGGGTCCCCAGCAGTGTCCTCACAGCCCGCTACTGTCACCTGAACCCACCATAACATGAAACAAATCTTCCTTATTTGGGGAAGTCCACTATGTGCCTGCTCATTTGTACAGGGACTTCTTTCTCCCTGCAGCTGTATCAGCCTAAATGGGCCAAGGCCCTGGGGAGGCCAGCCATTGCAATGACTGCATGATGGCTGATGGACTGAATCCAACACAAGACTGGTGGCACAACCATGAGCCTCTTGGGGATGGAGAGTGAACATACATTGGGTATGTGGGCTAGGAAAGTGCCCAGCTCTGGTACACTGGTGGCTCTCACTATTCCTTCCACTCCAATGTAGGAGCATACCCAAGGCTGGTTTATGGATGTACAGGTCTGCAGCTACTCAGAAGGGCCCCATGCTGGGTTTAGGACGCTACTGTCATCATGGTTGTCTTAGTCAGGGTTTCTATTCCTGCACAAACATCATGACCAAGAAGCAAGTTGGGGAGGAAAGGGTTTATTCAGCTTACACTTCCACCTTGCTGTTCATCACCAAAGGAAGTCAGGACAGGAACTCACACAGGGCAGGAACTTGGGGCAGGCAGGAGTCGTGGAGGGGTGCTGCTTACTGGCTTGCTTCCCCTGGCTTGCTCAGCTTGCTTTCTTATAGAACCCAAGACCACCAGCCCAGGTATGGCACCACCCACAATGGGCTAGTCCCTCCCCTCTTGATCACTAATTGAGAAAATGCCTTACAGTTGGGTCTCATGGAGGCATTTCCTCAAAGGAGGCTCCTTTCTCTGTGATAACTCCAGCTTGTGTCAAGTTGACATTGTACCAGCCAGTACCGGTACAATGGTAGAGTTACTAATCTTCAACAAGATCTGTGGTTTCATTTGTACTGGGCCCTATAAATCACATGGCTAGGTCTAGGTGTGTGCTCGAGACTCCTTCATCCTCACTCTGTCTAAGCATAAACTGAGTCACAGGAGCCTCTATTTAGCATTGATCTCCCACTTACTAGCTAGATAATGTGGGAGCCACTCTTCAAATTCATTTTCGTGCCCGTAAAATTATGGTGCCTATCCCAAACATGGCATTAACAAGCCTGACCCAGGCTCAGGGGTCTGCATACAGCATGGAGATCTACAGTAAATGCTAGCTCCCTCTTCACCCTTGCCTTCAGCTCAGTCTTTTTTTTTTCTACAGATTTCTTCATGTCCAAATACACTCAGTAAAGGACAAGAGCACACCCAGCGCTGTCTAGGGCATTACAGAATGGCAGGGTGAGGACCACGGGGCCCCGGGGAAGAAACAAACAAGGGGAAACCTATTCCTAAAGGAACATGGAAAACCAGCCGTGAGCCTGGGCCAGCAGCAGAGGCAGGGCGGTGGCAGGCGGCCAGTTGTCAATTAAAGATAAAATCTCTCCTCCAACTGGAGGGCAGAGAGGGCTGTGCCCTCCTCCCACCCCCCACGAGAAAGCCATTTACAGCCAGGCTGCTCAGAGAAGCTTGGCCAGACGATAATGGGATGGGATATACTGCTGGCTCCCTAATGACATTACGCATCAGGGCCCACATCCAGAATAACTGTTTTTTAGTTTAGCTGGGTTTTGGGTTTTGTTTTTAACATAAATATGAAACCATATTTACAGGACTGAGAACCTAGCAAACAGCAGAGTATTGGATGCCAGGATCATCCGGAGGGGAGAGAGCTGGGCTACACAGTGACACCTTCAGAACCCTGGAATCGACTGTTACAGTTGCCCTTCTCTGGGCATGCTCTTGTCCTTTTCTGCGTATGTTTGGACGTGAAGAAATCTGCCTACAGTAGAAGGCACACTCTAGGCATCTGCTGTCCCGGGGCCAGACTTGAGTCCTAATTTGGGGGCTGCCTTAGGGAATGGAAGAGCAATGTTGGGATGGGCCTTTGGAGTCAGAGAGATTTGAGGCCCAGATCTGTTGTCTCAGGATCCTAGTCCAAGTTGCTTAGGCTGCCGGAATCTCCATTCCTCACCGTCTAACAGGGTAAGAATGGGTACACTGAGCTTTAGGAGAATGGCACAGGTGGTGCCAAGGAAGTATAGTCACTGCTTACTGAGCTGGCAAGAGAGCCAAGTGGTCGAAGACACTTGTTGCTAGGACCGACAGCCTGCATTTGATCCCAAGGACTCGCATGGTAGGAGAGACCTGATCCCTGCCAGTTATCCTCAGACCTCTACATGCACACAAATAAATAATTAAAAGCCATTGCATTTAAACAAATATGGGTGGAAGGTTACCACTGGAGCGACCTCCACCAACAGCGGCAGTTTGGTTTGAAGCTTTCACTTTTCAAAGGAAGTGCTGTGAATTAACTTCCTCTCAGCGAGGCCCTGTCCTTTTTAGCAAAGGAATTGTGGGAATAATTCACAAACAGCATGCATTTGTTTTGCCTGAGACATGCGTGTAATACACACGGAAATGCATTCTAAGATTGGTGTGACGGTTTGCTCCACAGAGAAGAAAATGCAGCATGGCATGTAAGGTCATACCTTCAAAGTCACAGTCCTGTAAGAGGCGAAGCGAAGCTGAGATTCAGGCCCAACTGTACTGCTCTGTGGACTCATGCATAGACAGCATCTAAACCAAATAAAGTTTAGGAGGTAAAACGCCTGTGTGGAGCTTTTAATGTTTTTCACTTCCTTAATTGAAATTGATACCTTTATCAAGATAAGAAAACCAAGGCTTGAGGTAATTCACTCTTTCATGTCTGTGTACACACACACACACTTGAGATGGAACATCTTGGCTTCCTTAATTAATAATCAGGTGGCAACATCTAGCCCAGGGAACGACAGATACCTTCTTAGTGCAAAGCCAGTAGAATTTTACTTTCTGATACGCAGAAGAGAAACTTGGGTGTGACTGGCTTGGAAACGAGGTTACTTGAGGAGCAGCTTGGCCTGGAGATGATTTGGTGGAAAACCAACTCTTGTTCTCAGATACTTGAAGGGCGTTCTGTGTTCTTGGGCTCAATTATTGATAGAAATGTTAAGGAGACCAATTGGATTAAAAAATGTTGTTTGTGGGCTAGAGAGCTGGCTTAGTCAATAAAGTACTTGCTTTTCAAACATGATGAACTATGTTTTTAAAGGCTGGTCATGGCAGTGTGTTTGTAACTCTAGCACTGGGAGGCGAGACAGGCAGATCCTTGAGGCTTACCAGCCAGCTAGTCTAGTCCCCTTGGCAAGTCCTAGGACAGCTAGAGACCCTGTCTTTTAAAGAAAGAAGAAGAAGGTGGATGCACATAAGGAACAATATCCAAAAATGTGAACACAGACACATATAAACAGACAGACAGACACCTTATTTTTGATTCCTTCACAAATGTAGTGGAAAAAATATTAGAAAATATCCCACATCAACTCAGCAGGGAAGCCTGATCTCCCTTCCCTGCATTTCACTGTCCCCCAAGAGGTGGCACTGTGAACATCTGGTCAAGGTCTTCAAGCTTTCTAACAAAATGGCCAAAATTAGGAACAGACCACTCTGGAGGCTGAGGGGATGCCATTCCTAGAAGGATATGGAGGCACCAGTAGCCGAGTGCTTGTTGTGGGAAGAATTTCTGCCCGGTGTGCGAGGTGGTTAGACCTCTGACCGAAGGCTGACTCAGCTGGAGCAGGTCCAGAACCTAGAGATTCTGGGAAGACTCAGATGAGCTCTTTCCCTGCTGTGACTTTTCCAAATTCCTGCCATGGCAAAGAACATCTGTGACACTTCTAGTCAGCAGGGACTCAGTAGACAGACTTGGGTTCCCACGTGACCCAGCACTCACCACCAGAGATCCCTGTGGCGTTGTCACAGTGAATGCTTTCGTCTAGCTCGGAGCTCCAAGCCCTTTGCACACGACCCGACCATACTCACACACTAGCTGGATGTGAGCTAGCCCTGGGGACTGTACTCATCATCCTCAGGCCCCAAACATCGTGCATTGCTCCAGAGGACTATCAAGGACTCGTGAGACCTGGCTGTCTCTTAAGTACCCCAGTTGTACCTCCCCCCAGGTGTCTGCTTGCCTTTCCAGGGACTCCAGGGAAGGGTGTGGTTAAAGTATTTACTAGGGTCATTAGGGATTAGATTATTGCAAACCACAGAGACCTGCTTTCAGCTGACTTTGGGTCCCTGTTACCTAATGCAACAGACTCTGGGTGTCGGTAAGGGCCCCTTTCTCCTTCATCCTCTCTCTTAAGTGACCTTACCCACTCACATGCTTTAAACATTTGCAGAATGCTGATGACACCCATTTCTAGTCCCATTTCAGAAATCCCCTCTCACATCTGTTTAGTCATTCAGCAAGCGCACAGTGGGCCTCCTTCATTCCCATGTTGCTCTCAACAATGTCGTAGCATCTTTCCTGTTACTCCACATGGGACTTTACCCTCTACCGTCCCTCTCTCTGCACACACCCTAAGGCTGGCCAGAAGCCAGACAGCAGTGACCCTACCATGTCACCTTCTCACTACTTGACGCACTCAGTTCTCAAACACAAAACTCTCAAGTGCCTGTGCTACGTCCTGGGAGAGGGGAGTGAACAGGACTCCTGCCTCCGTGTGTGCTGGAGCTTGTGTGCTAGAGCAGGACACAGGTCAGACATGCTTCTTTTCTGGCTTGGAAATGGATCTCAAATGTCCTCTTCCTGCCCCCTTCCAAAATCGGTGCAGTTCTGCTGAGGTCCCCAGCCTGGTCTTTATGCAAGAGGCACCTCCCAGCTCCCCCTCCCCCAGCCTTGTGACCCCCATGACCCCTCAGCTCTTCCATTATCATCACTGATCTACACTCCGCAACCAGAGAGCAACTTCAAATTGGAATGAAGATCCCCGTTCCCCTTGGAACCCTTGGTGGCTTCATTCCCGCTGTACTTCAAGGAAAGGAAAAGTCCAAGTCTGCAGCGGAGCGGGGTTAGGGGTTGGGGCACAGCTGTTTCTCAACCCATTTCCCTACCCCACCCACCCCCACCTCTGCAGACTCACCCCAACTCTGAATTCAGATTCCAGGGGCCCCCTAGCTTGGCTTTACCCTTAGCTTTTCCTCTCTGTTCTCTCTTCCATTTTCCTTGTCTACCCCCTTCAGCCCTTTGCTTGGCTGAGTTCTTCTTACCCTTCACATGAGGCAAAAGAGCCCATGCTCCCAACCTCAGTGTGCTTTCCTTGCCAGGTCCCTGCCCTCACCCCATCATATGTATATTTTTTTCCTTTTGCCATTTCCCTTTCTGTGATCATGGGCAGTGTAGCAGTTATCTTTCCTTATTCGTGTGGCTGTGGTATATGTGCACGCTCCTGTTGCACCCGTACATGTGGAAGTCAGAGGACAACCTTCCAAAGTCAGGTCTCACCTTCTTTCACTGCATCACATCCCCCAGGCTGGTTGACCCATGAACTGGTTGACCCAGATTCTCCTGTGTCCTCTATCGTGTTGTAGGAGTGCTGGGACTACAGATGCACGATGGCATAAGGCTTTTTCTGTGGAGTTTGGGGATTAAGTCCAATTTGGGCGATTTGTTATAATGCAGCAAGCACTTTTAGCTGCTAAGCCACTTTCTAGACCTCTGCATGCTCTATCTATCTATCTATCTATCTATCTATCTATCTATCTATCTATCTATCTATCTATCTATCTATCATCTATCTATCTATCGATCGATCCATCTATCGAAACCCTCAACATAGGTCTCATTAATTCATCTAGGCTGACTGGCCCACAAGCTCAGTAGATGGATCTACCTGTCTTTGCTGTCTCCCTTTCTCTAGTGCAACAGTTAAAGGTGGATACCTCCCTACCTGGACTTTTGTTTGTTTGTTGGCATGGGGATCTGAATTCAGGTCCTCATACTTGTGCAACAGACACATTGCCAATGGAGCCATCTGTCCAATGGAGCCCCAGTTGGTCTTCTGTTGTTTTCTATCTCAGCCAGCTGGTTTCCTTCATGTTTCTTCTCGTCCCTCTGTACTGCTGCATATTTGCCCCTGTGTATTGCTAGAGCCTAGCACAATCCTAGGGGCTCAGTCCCTATTTTATGAATGAATGAGAAGCAGGAGACCAACCAAGCCCACAGTTGCTGAGCTCAGCCGTGCCTTCAGTTGGCTCAGGTGTCTCACTTCTAGGGCATTCCTGGGAGCCCTTGGGGAACATGTGAAAGCTGTTCTCTTTCCATTATACATTTCCTGCCTGAGAAGCTGTCAGAATAATGAGAGAGAGAGAGAGAGAGAGAGAGAGAGAGAGAGAGAGAGAGAGAGAGAGAGAGAGCGAGCGAGCGCACAAGCACAACAGCTCTTCATCTCTCTGCCTTCAGAGCTCTCCATTTTCTACCTGATTTGGGGGGGGCGGCGCTAGTGGAGTACCCCTGCCCCACTGCAGGCTACTCAAGAGTACTGACTCCTCCTGGCTTCTCTTGCAGAGTAAATGCTCAATGAAATGTTTAACCAAATGAATAAATAACAAGAAAGAAAGAAGCAAGCATAAGAAAACAAGATAAAGAAGGAAAAAGGAAGAAGAGTTGAAGAACTAATGAAAAATAGAGGATGAAGAGGATGAAGAGGAGAGTCCTTATCAGTCAGGAGGGCTGAAAGTGAGGCTGAGAAGAGGGAAGGAGAACTCTGGGACCCAGCTGCCTGGTCCAGCATTCACCTCTAGCCAGTACTGCCAAGAATCTTATTCTTCATGAAACCCCAAGCCTCATGGTCCTGCCTAGGCCTCAGGTGGGATGGCAGGGTGCTTTGGTTCACTGACCAAGAGGGGTTTCCCACTGTCGGGTCATATACCCTGTGGTTGTAGGTTGTAGGAAAACCTTTGTAGAGACAAGAAACCAAGATTCCTTAACCGGAGCTCAACTCTACTTCTGATCTTGGAAACCAGCTTTGCATCGCTTCCTTCTGTCCTCTGTATCTAGTTCTCTGGCCCTGTGACTTTCAGAGTCCTTATTAATCAGTGGTGAAATGTTCACAGCAAACTAACCACTGACAGACTCCTTTGTAGACTCTAAGACCCAGAGGCCAGGCTTAGAGGTGACTGCCTCTACCTCTTCTTTAAGTCCTAGGCAAGCCAATGACCTCTCAAGAAGACCAAGGAGCCAAGCCCAGGAAGCCTGGAGGCCCAGAGGCTCCTAGCTGTTCTGCAATAGCTGTTGCCATGGTGGCTTCCCTGGGGTGGCAGCTCCCCAGTTGCCATAGAAAACAGAGGTGTGTCTTTGCACCACCACCATCATGGCTGCCTCTGTGGAGAAGCAGCACTTTCCTGAGCCATCAGTCAGCCCAGTGAGTAGTCAGTGCACCTTACAATGTCTGGGGAACAGTCTCACCCTGACATCTTGTGATATTAGTGTAGCAGCAGTCCCTCTGTCCCCTTAGGGGACAGCACTGTTTATACTCCTGGCAAGCCCACTTGGGGATGTCATTTCTCTTAGGATCCCACTAGAGGTAGCAACCAGATCCCAGGAAACCTGGGCAGGATGGGGAGGGAGAAGGCCCCAGGGAAACCGTTCTCTTTTTCTCTCTGGACCTCAGTGCTGAATTGTGACAAGCTGAATTTCCCTACACACGGTTGAAATGTTAGTTTCTAGAATGCCCCATTTCTTCCGGCTTCCCACCTCTTGGCTAAGGCACTCTGCCTTCCTCCTGCTGCTGCCTTCTCCTTGCTCCCTTTCATGACGTTTCCACTAAGTTTACTTGAACTTCACCATCTAATCTAGGAACAAGAAAATGTTAATCATCCACATTCCAGCATGAATTAGAGTCTGTGTATGTTTTATTTTCCAGGAGATAAAATTGCAAGACTTCTCACCGTTCAGAGCAAAAACCTTATTGTATCATAGATTGTAGCACCAAAGAGCCGGAAGCAGGATAGGCTTTTGCTTGTTTGTTTTTGTTTTTTAAATCTAAAGAAGGCAAATCGTCCTTGCATGGGTAAAATTAGAGGACAGGTCTCCACGGGGATTTATTGCCTGGCTCTGATTAACCACGAAACAAGCGAAGGCGCTTAGGCTGTAGTTCAAGATTAGAGAGCTTATGTAGCAGCATTCAAAAGACCCGGAGTTCAACCCCCAGCACTGAATTAAGCTATCAGAACACTGAGGAGTAGTATCTGCCTTAGTCTAAAAGATCCTTCTCCTTTTTGGCCCCTCCCACATACTGGTATTGAGTCTTTTTCCTGGTAAGCTTCCGAGTCTCTCAAGGCTCACGAAAGTATCAGCTCTGAGAGTCCTTCCAGAGCTCTCCCAGGGCCTGCTCTTCACGTGTGCACAATAAGCACTTTGCATACTTACCACAGTGATGACATCTTGCTTGTTTACTAACCTAAGCCTCTGCTTAGGAGCTCACAGGAGAATGGCCTGTGAATGAGTTGGCCGCCCACTGTTGACTCCTGTCAACTTGTGTCTTTTGCCTCTGTCATTCCAGCTTACATCTGTGTCTTAGAATTTCTTTAGCGCCCCACCACCAAGTCCATGCCCTCTCCCATCCATTGTTCTCATCACAGCCCTCCAGCTCCTGGGCTCTAAATAATTAAAGCTTTTTGTTTTCCTTTCTGGGGTTAGTGACCTTGAATCTGTACAGTCTGCTCAGGACAGCCAGAGGCTTGTGTCCTGGGCCATTTCCCTCCAGCCTTCTTCCTTCTCAGTCTTCACGGTGAACATTCTGTGCCTCTTTCTCCCCTCAGCTCTCACTCAGTATGTAGTTTGTACTTTGGACAAAGAGCCCTGCTGAAGAAGTGAGTCACAGAAAGGGAGGCCTAGAAAGGGGAGCAGTGCTCTGTAGGGTCCAAGCCAGGTCCTTGATGCTGCTGAGCCTCCACATTTGTGAAGTTGGGGTGAACCCACAGAAACATCACATCACCCAAAGTGCTGAGGTAAATTAGACTCTGAACAGGTCCTCTGAGATCATGTAAAGCAGGAGCTGGCGTGAAGGGCTCCCAATTCCCTGAACTTTTAGGGATGTGGGTGTTCTATGGTCAGACGCAATTGCCTCAGAAAGCTGGAGAACACAAGTCCCTTTGATTGAGTACTAACAACAAGGAAAGCAAGTTCTGTGCTCCGTGCAGGCAGTCACTCATCTGAGCAATCTCATTCCAGACAAGAAAAGCAGAACGAGAGGTAAACTGCAGGTAGATTTCATGAGCTCAAATTCATTTGGGCTGGTTCTGGTCTTGTGCACCCATCACTAAGTCTGTGACCAGACTCAGCCATGGGTTTCACTCAATATCACCACTACTATCAATCCACACTGGCTGTATCCAGCAAATTCTAATGCAACCATTTTTGTTGCTTGGGAACTCTATGGCATTGGGCAAATGAACCCCCCTGAATTTGGCTCCTTCTCTAAGAAACCCTGCATCTCAGAGTCTATTGGGAGGAAGAGAGAGATGGAATGTGTGAAAACCTGGACAGACCCAGTCAGCAGAACAGTGACCAATATATGTCCTTGGGGAAACTAGCCAGGGGATAAGGTTTCAGATCTGATTTCAACAATAAAAAGTACCAGAAATGATTTCTCCCAAATCCCTTGCTAAAACTATCTAGTGTGGGATGATGAGATGTATGTGTCCAGTTTGAGACCAGGCCCTGGGACATTAATATCCATGAGGCTCCTCTTTGGTACAGACATTTCCTTCTTAGTGACCCAGAGGCAGGATAATATGTGCTTGCTGTCCATGATGCCACCTGCTTCCTGGACTATGTCCATGGTTAGGGTAACTCAGCCCTAATTTTAACAAGCTGCTTTTTATCTCTCCTCTAAGGCCAAAGGCTTGCCTACACCACACACACACACACACACACACACACACACACACACACACACACACTCACACATACTGAAAGTAGAGTTGGGGAGACAGTGGGGTGGGAGAAAGCACAGGACACATTGGAAACAGATGCTACAGTTTGGATCTGTAGTTTCCCTAAGTCCTGGTCCCCTGTTCAAGGTGCTATATTACCTGGCAACAGAACCCAGAAGACATAAAGAAGACATAAGGCCTAGTGGGAAGAAGTTAGGTTCCTGGGGGAGTGGCATTAAGGAGGATATGGGAGTTCTAGTCCTTTCTCCTCCCTTTTCTTTTGGGCCTCCATGAAGTGAACAGGCCTAGCCCTGAGTAGATGCCAGTTCCACCTTTCTATCAGTTCACACGGCCTAGTGTTGCTCTGCTGTGTGTTCCTGCCACGATGGACTGTTTGTCCACGGTCCCCAAATGACAGAACCTAGTGGCCATGCACTGATGCCTCTGAAACCACAAGCCAAACTATCAGGCCTCCTACTGAGATGCTCATCTCAGGTATTTGTTACAGTGACAGGAAGCAGACCAAAAAGTCAGGAGTCTAGAAATGGAGAAAGAGGGGGATGGGAGCACAGAAGATAGAGAAGAGGGAAGGAAGGAAGAAGAGAGGGAGGGAAGGAGGCAAAGGCAGAGAGACAGGAAGAAGGCCTGACTATTGAAGGCCAAGACTATGGAAACTAAAATGAACCAAACAATCTAGAAATAGAATCACTGGGCAAATCCCACATGTTCATCTGCTGAGCAAATGCCCAAATGGGCAGAGCAGGCACAATTTAAGGAAGACACGGATCAAAACCTCAGAGGTAGGTCAGTCTTGGAAGTATACATTCCATTCTGGCATGAATTAATTGGGGCTCTTTTTTAGGGGATGTTTTCCTCATGTAATCATTACTTTTAACAGGCTGGCTTATAAGAGAGTTAGCCTGACACCACCTATCTTTGGCAAGTGTAAAGTTACTTTAAGACCAAGACTATTCTGGGTTTTTATTCTATGTATGGATGCTGCTGGCTGCAAGGGGAAAGGATTTTTTTAAAAATATAATTTTATGTGTATCCGTGTTTTGCTTGCATATATGTGTGTGTGTGTACCATGTTCATGCCCAGTGTCTACAAAAACCAGAGGAGTGCATCAGAAGATAGTTTTTGGATCCCTTAGAACTAGAGTTACAGACATCTGTAAGCTGCCATGTGGGTCAAACCTAGGTCCTCCACATTGGTACCAAGCGCTCAGTTTGCAGACAGCTCAGCAGGCTGGAGTGCCCTTTTCAGATAGATCAGTTGGTCTGAGCCTTTCTCAGGCAGGTCAGCTGGTCTCTCTGCTTCTAGGCAGCACCGTGACTGCTCTCTGCTTCCTACGGGCTGTTCATCTTGCCTGGACCTCTTATAGAGAGCTCAGTGCCTCTTCTAGGCAGCTCTGCATTTCTCCCAGACTATCTTTCAGAAGTCCTTACTGTCTATACACACACTTAGGGAGGAAGAGAGAGACCTAGTAAATCTGATCAGTTTGGGGGAGGTCTTTTTTAAAAAATCAAAAAGGGTTATACACTGCATAGACTTTGAAGACAGCCATCCTTGGGTGATAGTTTTCCATCTACTCCTAGATGATTTTGTTTCTTCACTGTTGTTGTTGTTGTTGTTGTTGCTTGTTTGTTTTCTTACAGTTCAGCTCAGGGCTTCTTGGAACTAACTGGACAGGACCTTAAACTCTAGCCTGGCTTGTACCCAGGCTGTGTGATCTTTGGCAGTTAACAAACGAGCTACAGCTCCCTCCCACTTGTCACTGAGGGATAGGGCTGTCAAACCTCATAGATCCTTGGGACTTGAATGAAATCCCATACTTACAACTGAGCTCAGGAACTGATGATCATGAAGCCTCCTGTCCTTCTCATGTCTTCCCCTTCATAAACTAGGACAGGGTGAGTGAGCACAGTTACCCACACCCTGCCCCCCAAGGGCTGGGGCTGGGTGTTTAAGTCTGGTTGGAGGTGGGAGATGGAGGGACCAAAGGTCTCGGCAGAAATGCTGGTGGTGTAGGTGGCTGGTAGAGAGGCAACTGAACGTGCATGTGGTATTTGGAACACAACCGGAGATCCCACTGCATTTTGGCTTTAACCAACTATTTGACATTTTTGTGGAGCTCATTTCTAAACATGGAGCTGGGAGCTGGCAGGCCTGGCTCCATTCCCAAGTTCCAATTCAGTAGCCTCTGCTTCTCTGGGCTTTCGTTTTTCTCTCCTCTCCCCATCATCAGAAGGCATTTCTGTGAAACCCAGCCGCAATTGGTTCATAGCAAAAAGTGTGGAAACCGAAGCAGGGGGAGTCTCATCTCCAAGGAGATGAGATGAGCACTTCCCTGATTCCCCTGGATGGTTGGTCTTGCATATGGTAATTGCGTAGCCCAAGGGACAGAAGGACCCTAACTCATTCAACTAGAGCCTGCTGCCTACCCAACACCAGCTCTCCAAGCATCTGGCTAAAGACCCAGCCCTGCCCCCACGAATGAGCATACAGGAGAGTCAGCTGACCACAGAGCATCATCAAATCTCCCCCACGCTGCCTCTTTTCATCCTGGTAGCTACAGGTTCTATCCTACCAATGCCTGTTCTGTGCCCATGTACTGTTTCTCCTGTAGGACTAGCAGCAAAACGAATTAGTGTCCTACTGATGTTGATAGGGTGGGAGACCCAGGAGAATATTGCCAAGAATTGAGACGTTCTTGGTTCTTCTTATTCTGTGTGATCTATTCCAGCTTTACCTACTCCCCTTTGGCCTGCTTCTTCTAGAAGCTGAGACCAGTGATTTAGAGAATGCTTGTAAAGGACTCAGGGCAAGAGAACTCCAAGTCACCTCTTATCTGCTCTTTCTTGCTTTGAGCGAGTTAATGCCAGACTTGGGTGGATATTCATATCTCACATGAACCTGACCTAAAGGCTGCCTGAGATCAACCATGAGGCCACCGGTCATCACGTCGCCTCCCTCAGTCCCAGGAGTCTTTGTTCACTGGCGACCTTGGAAATCACTTTGCCCCATCTACCAATGCTTTCATCATCCTGGATGTGGACATCATCTCTGTCGTTTGGTGGCCAAAAACATTTTTACCTACCAACCATGATATGAATTTTATCCCCAGTCACAGTGGTGATAACAAGAGGGAAAAAGTCAGAAAAGATGTGACCAGCCATCGGGCTCAGAGCTCCTTGAAAGAGCTTAAGATAAGACATGTTCTTTCCTTTCTGGATGTACATTGGACATGCCACCATGGCTTCTCCAGACCCTTGACCTCAGGTCTCAGCCTGCCTGCCAGACCTTAGTCAGTCCATGCCTTGCCTGCTCCATACACCCTGTTCTCCAGCCACAGCCCCCCATCACTGTTCCTTAAACATGTGCCCTCCCCTGCCTTAGACTCACTTGGCCTTCTGTTTAAAGTGTCCTTCCACTATAGCCTCCACCTTGCAAACTAAAATGTGTCCTGATCTACGATCTGCCCACAGGATGTTGTGTCTTATAGCCCTGGACAGCCACTGCTTTGCACAAACCCTGTTAGGATCCACAGTTTAGGGTCACCTTTCCTGGAATCTTTGTTGGGTCGTAGGAGTCTAGGAACATTTGTTATAAAGAACGATCTCAAGTACAGATGAGGCCAAGTGAAGGACTACATTTCTTCATTGTCATATGGAAGCTTCATTTAACACATCCACATGAAGATTATTGAATTCTCCAGAACTGTAATTCACAGATGGCTGTTGAGCTCTTGAAATGTGGCTAGTGCCATATGCCAAGATGACAATATTTTGGACTCGTCGGGTTAAAACATATTATTGAAATTTCTTTTGTGTTTGTTTTTGCTTCTTTGTGTGTTTTGGTTGGAGGTTTTGTTTCTTTTGAGAAAGGGTCTTGATATATGGTTCATAACGACCACAAACTCTAAATCCTCTTGTCTTAACCTCCTAAGTGTTGGGATTACAAGTGTCTGGCTTTTGGCTTTCTTTCAGTTTTGTTTTGTCCCTAGTCAGAGTCTCATTATGTAGCTCTGGGTATCTTAGGACTCATTATGGAGGAAAAGTTGGCCTCAAGCTCACTAAGTCCATCTGCCTCTGCCTCCTAAGGGCTGAGATTAAAGGCATATACACCACAGCCAGTTTATGGTTTCATCATCTGTCTGTCTGTCTGTCTTTGTTTTTGCTGCTTTCAGCAAAAACATGACAAAAGCAAGTCTTAAAAAGGACAACATTTAATTGGGGCCGGCTTACAGGTTCAGAGGTTCAGTCCATTCTCATCAAGGTGGGAGCTTGGTGGCATCTAGGTAGGCATGGTGCAGGCAGAACTGAGAGTTCTACATCTTCATCTGAAGGCTGCTGGCAGAATACTGACTCCCAGGCAACTACGACCAGGGTATGAAAGCCCACACCCACAAGGCCACTCCTACTCCAAAAAGGCCACACCTTCCAACAGTGCCACTCCCTGGGCCAAGCTTATACAAACTATCATGCTGTCCATCTATCCATCTATCCATCTATCTATTTACCTATTTTATTTGGGGTATTTTTTTTTCTTTTGGAGCTGAGGACTGAACCCAGGGCCTTGCACTTGCTAGGCAAGCGCTCTACCACCGAGCTAAATCCCCAACCTCTTATTTGGGTTTTTAAGACAGGATTTCTCTGTGTATCTCTGGCTGTCCTAGAACTCTCTGTTCATCAGGCTGCCCTTGAGCTAATTGATCCACCTCCCTCTGCCTCCTGAGTGCTGGGATTAAAGGTATGCGCAACTGCCACCCAGCTTTCTTTGTTTGTTATTTTATTTATGTGTTTTCCCTGTATGTATAACTGTACACCACCAGTATACCTAATGCATTCAAAAGCCAGCACTGGATCCCCTGGAACTGGAGTTAGAGATGGTTGTGAGCTGTCGTGTAGGTGAGTTTCTGTAAGAGTAGCAAGTAAGTACTTTTAGCCATTCTGCCATCTCTACAGTGCCAAGGTTTTATTTTATTTTATTTTTTTAAAAGGCTTCTTTTTGGGCTGGAGAGATGGCTCCGCGGTTAAGAGCACTGACTACTCTTCCAGAGGTCCTGAGTTCGATTCCCAGCAACCACATGGTGGCTCACAACCATCTGTAATGGGATCTGATGCCCTCTTCTGGTCTGAAGACAGCTACAGTGTACTTGTATACATAAAATAAGTAAGTCTTTTTTAAAAAGGTTTCTTTTTTTTTTAAGATTTATTTATTTATATGAGTACACTGTTGCTTTCTTCAGACACACCAGAAGAGGGCATCAGATCCCATTACAGATGGTTGTGAGCCACCATGTGGTTGCTGGGAATTGAACTCAGGAACTCTGGAGGAGCAGCAGTCAGTGCTCTTAACCACTGAGCCACCTCTCCAGCTCATGGTTTTATTAATGTGGTTGCTAAAAACAGCTAATCACACTCAGGGCGCATATCTATTGGAAAGTAGCTCTAGAAGATGGACTGTCATATATCATTATTATTACTATTATTATTACTATTGTTGTTATTATTATTATTAATCAAGAAACCAGACTGTGAACGTGCACATTAACTTGAACCATGTCTTCTGGGGTAGAGTTCCAATGACTTCTTTCCTGTATGAAATGAAATCAATGTCACTGCCTCGCTATTAATCAAGTTTGTCTTAAATGATAAACAACGAGCAAAGCAACAGCTATAAAAAGCAGGGTCTTTACTTGTTTCCCTCTCACACGCCATTGCTCAAGTGACTTTAAACCAACATTATCATTTTATTGTTAATGAACATTTTGTTGTTGTTGTTTTAAAATAATATTCGGGGGCTCTTAGTTCCTTTTTAAATTCTTGAACAATTTCATATAGGCACTAGTGAATGTTGGTCATTTACAACCCTCCATTACCCTCTCTTACCAACTGCCCCCTCCCCCAGCTGAATCCTCCTTACCAATCAACCAAATCTTTTTATGAGAATCACATGTTTTTCCTTTTTAGATTTTATTTTTGGAAATTATACTTTGAAAAAAAAACCAAACAATAAAAACAAAAATTGTGCTTTGGCAGATTTTATCTCAGCACAGTTTTAAAGCAAAAGCTAAACGGTCACTTAAAACTGAATTAAAGGCTCAAGTCTCCACAAATAAATACAAGGGAGTGAGTGGTGAAAGTACTTATTTGGGATTGGGGCCCAAGTTTGTACTGTCAACCATATTTCCCAGTAGGATTCCTGTGAGGTTAAAGAAGAAAAAAAAAGATGAGACCCTCTTTTAAGACCCGCACCCCAGACTCTAGGTCGTTCTCTAATACCTGGGGCCTAGGACCCCAAAGGGAGGCTGGCCAAAGCAAGTTCTTTATGAAGTGGGAGCTGGGATTGGCTTCTTATCTCTACCTGCCCCGGGGCCTAAGTGCTTGCCAATTGTAGTGCTGCCAGCCAAGCCTAATGCTCCTCTTGTCTAGAACCAGGCATTTTTATTGTTAGAGGTCACTACCAAGGTCAAGTAGCAATGGCCACCTCAAGAGCCAGGTCATACGGTAGTCCTGGAAAGATGCCTTTAGGTCCCAAGTCATGGCTAATAGAAAAATATCTTCCCTTTTCCGTTCCTAAGCATCTCCACAGTGAAGCCTGCCTTGCTTCACTGAGGCCAAAGGTGACTGCGAACCCCCTGAGGACAGAGTTTTTCATTCGCATGCCTGGCACCTGGTTAGCACATGGGGTGTGCAGTAGACGTGAGTCTTCCATTTCCTCCCTCTGCCCTGCTCCAGCACACAGCCAGCTTCCAATGAACCTGATCTATGGATTTCTTGGCCTGAATGGAGCGCTGTTAATCAGCGCCCCCTCTGGGAGTCTGGGCAGGATCAGCTGATAATTAGGTATCAAGCTCAGGGCTGGTGACCTTTCAGAAGTGTCACAGAGAGTCTGCCCTTGTCTACATTCTTCAAGAGAAGAAAGAAAACAGTAAAACCTTTGCTTCTGGAGTGGAATAAAAGCAGCATTTTTTTTAATTGTTCAAATGACAACAGTGTAGATTTACTGTCTTAACCATCTTTAACGCACCCGGACAATTAGTATGTTCAAACAGTTGCACAGCTGTCACCACCATCTATCTCCAGAATGCTTCACCATCCCTAAATGAATTAAACAGTAATCCCTCAGCCCCCATGCCCCATGCCTGCAGGACACCATTCTACTCAAATCTCTCATCTAAACAGAATTGCACAATGATCGTGCGTGCGTGTGTGTGTGTGTGTGTGTGTGTGTGTGTGTGTGTGTGTGTGTGTGTGTTGTGTACTCACATGCCTGGGTTTGTGTTTTACTGGCCTTAAACCCAGGGCCTCAAATATGCTAGGTAGATTCTCTACCACTAAGCTGCATACCCAGCAATATGAAAAACTCCTATTTTGAAACAGGTCTTACTAAGTTACCCAGGTTAGCTTTGAACTCTCTCTCTGAAACCCAAGCAAGACCTTGAACTTTCGGTTCTCCTGCCTGAGCTTTTAGAGAAGCTGGGACGACAGGCCTTCAACACCAGGACTGGCTTGTCTTCTTTTTCAAGGCTGAAAAATATTGTCACATGTATAGATAATATTCTATGTGTCCTTATCCACTGGCAGGCACTTAGCCCCCCCACCAGCCCCCTTTGCACATATAGACAGACAGCATTGCCAGGAACATGCTGGACCACCCCCTGCCTAAGTCCCAGTTTTCATCCTTTGAGGGTGAGCACTCACAAAGAATTCTGGGACCTATGGCAATGCTTACTTTTTCTAGGTAAAAGTGGCATGTCTGAGCTATTTTATGCAGGCTCTAAGGGGTAGTCACAGTAGCATCTTTAACCAGCACAACAGCCCTAGGGATGGAGATGATTGTCACCACTTTATGGAAAGTAAGGTTTGAAAAAAAAAAACTGACTTGCGTCAGTGACTGACAGCAAGTTTTGAAACCAATTCTCCTTGATTCCAAAGCCACTGTCATCCTGCACTGTGACACTGAGTCATTGGAACCCTGTGTTTGAGGCCAGCAAGGATACACTGGGAGAAACAAAGAAAAGGGGGAAAAAGGGAGTTAGTGGTGAAAACGGTCTCCAAGAAAGGGTCCCACCTTGAAGCTGTCACAAAGTAACACTTCCATTGTCCAACAATCATAGCATAGCAGAGATTCTGTCGCTGTCAATAACAGGGCATAGCTCCTTCCTTTTGCATCAAGTGAAATAGTGTTCCAAATTGTTTCCAGAACTTTTCTGCTGCAAGCGACCTGCCTGGTGAACTCAGGACACACAGAGGCAAAATTCCTCTAGGACCAGGCACTTCTGGTGGTTAGCGGGAGTCCCAAACCCGAGGATCCCTGCCCGCAGCAGCTCTCTGCTCCCAAACCCCGTGGGAGAGAGACCTCACCGCCTGGTCAGGTGGGCACTCCTGAGGCTGCAGAGCGGAAGAGACCACCAACACTGCCCACCCCTGCTCACATCCCTGGCCCAAGAGGAAACTGTATACGACCTCTGGGTCCCCATAGAGGAGGGCCCAGGAGCAGCAGGACCGCTGCGTCTGAGACACCGCCAGAACCAGAAGGGACCGACTGGATAAACAGTTCTCTGCACCCAAATTGTTTCCAGATCCCCCACACTGGAGCACCCCAAAGCTTGATCCTCCTAGCCGCCAGCCTACCTCCCTAACCTGGCCTCTTAGCACGAACCTTATTTTCCCCTAGATAGGCTGTACCCCTCTGCGGGGCAGGAGGGGGGAAATGGAGGGTGGGGTTGGGGCTCTTCATGTTTTTCTGTACTCTGGGCCTTCATTGGAGAGTCCTTGTCCTTATTGCTTTATGTAATAGCTCCTTAGGCATGGTTCACATCTACCAATGTGTCTTGTGACTGATACTCTCAAGAAATAGCCATACCTATTAAAGAGTCTGTAAGACTGGTTGCCTGGTTAGAAAAGCGATTTCAACCTGTGGGTTATGACCCCTTTGGCAAACCCCTATCTCTGAAAATATGTACATTACAATTCACAACAGTAGCAAAATTCCAGTTATGGAGTAGCAGCAAAGTAAATGTATGGTTCAAGGTTACCACGATGTGAAGAATTACATTAAAGGGCCACAGCATGAGGAAGGCTGAGAGCCACTGGATTTGAGCGTCACGATCTGTAGGGAGTTAGAGCATTGTATTTCCAGAACCAATTAACTTGGGCTTTCTTTGCCCTCCTAGCCACTATTCAGTGTCTGCCTCTGTGTCTGCCCCAATATCCTTGTGAGTATCAGGTAAATCTTTTAGAAGATGTTAGCTTATCAGACCACTGGGTTCCATTACCCCAAAGCTAAGAAAGGCTGTCAGGACCTGGGACTATAACTGGTGAGATGTGCTTGCTTTCATGTACCCCACTCATATAATGTCTCCTCCTGTGGCACTGAAGATGCCTTGATTTATGACTTTCTTTTGTTCTGTAACTATAAAAGCCCGGTGAAATGGTTTCCATAGTTTGTGGTGTTGGGGAAACCTATATCCATGTTCCCAGGCCATCTTAATGCCACTCATATTTGGGTCAAGGATAAATACGTTTTCGATTCCCCTTAAGGAGTGAGCTTTGTTTTGTGTGTATGAACTGATGCTCTGCAAGCCTTTGAATCACTCAATCAGCAGCACCAGGAAAGACAACAAGAGAGAGAACCCGACTTACCCTCCTCTGCCCTAGGTTGCTCTCAGTACAATTCCTGTGCCACATTTGGTATCAGAAAAGGGCTGACATTATCCTCTCTGATTAATATGTTCACACAGTTGGTCTAAGAGTGTGGCAGAGGGGCTTCTGGGGGGGGTGAAATTCCCATCAGGAGGAAAGCCAAATCCACAAGGGACAGTTTGCCAAGAGACCTCCACAGTGATCCATTCTTGCCTCCACCCATTCAGTCATCCCAAGGACCATCCAGTTGGACTCCACTGAGGCAAACAACAAAATGGAAAGAGGACTGTGAAATCTTCTGGAGTACCGAAAGATGGGGCACAGCATCCTTCCAGGAAGGGACCAGCAGCCTAAGAGGTTCTGGCTTCTGAGGCCTCCCACATTTAGGAGGCTCCTCAGCAGAAACAGGGAGGCTGTGGATGAACCAGTCAGGCAGGGAAGCAGGGCCAAGCCCCTGCATTCCCAGGAAGCCCTGACTTTACCTTCTGTAGGCTCAGTTCATGCTTTGAGGTCAGCAGCACTAGGGGATGGAAAGAGGGCCACAGCAGACAGTGGCAGGGGGCATAGTAGGCACAGAAAGAAACAGCCAGGCATCAGGCATGGCAACTGTTTGTACACAGCTCCTAGCAGGGGAGCCTTAGGAGGGGGCCCACTGACCAGGGCCTCTGAAGCACCTTCCAGGAGGTGCCACACTCGCCCTCTAACCCAGAACTGCTTAGAGCAGCTTGGCTCTGGGAGTCAGTTTAGATCGAGCACATCAATTCCGCAGGCCAAGAGCATGAAGCGGTGGCGGAAAGAGAACAGGAATTTGCTCAGAAGTCAGGGATCGGGGATTACTTGCCCAGTAGAGAAGGAGGCACTTAAGTGACTCTGCTGTGATTAGTTGTAAGATGTTGAGCTGGCGGCGTTGACTCAGAGGGTCCTTACGACAACACTCTGAGATAAGCAGGGCAAAACGGCAAAGAAAACAATATCCCCAAAGGCGAAGGCCCTTTGGGCTACTCACCCATCCACAAAGCAAACGGGGCCTGACCTGTGTCTCTGTCCGTAGCCCTCGTCCTTGCTCCCGCAAACTGCCTGTCCTCTAGGCACAAGTCCATGATCCCACTCTGAGAACAAGCACTCACTGGTGAGTTGTCCCACTGCTCCAGTTAGCTCTTCTGAGGACTGACCAAAGGAAGGACCAGAGGTGGGGACAGATTCTGAGTCACCTTGGCGGCCCACCACATGCCACCTCCACTCTAATCAAGGTGCCTAGAGCTCAGTGGCCATACACTTGGGTATATTTATCTGACGAGGCCTTGGCAGGGCTTGAAGAGCTTAGAAGTTTCATAGCTGGGGGTGGATGTCCAGGTTCCATGAGTCAGTATTCCTACAGGAAAGTAAGTCCACTAAAATGATTTCTTTGTCCTTCCATCAAAGAAATGAGGTTCACAATGCATTCCTAACTGCCAGAGGAGATCCATCTCCACATGCCTAAACTACCCTGGTTACAGCTATAGAATTGGCCACTGGGGACTGGGGAGGAGAAAGGCTGCTTGACAGAATAGGGTGATGCCTGCTTCCTTTGCCAGCCCCAGTCTGGGAGGAGTGGGGGCAGATGGCTGCGCCCCTCACTGGGTTCTCCCTGCTGGGCACAGTTACATCTTATTTGTTGGAGCACTCTGAAATGTTCCCCTTGGTCACAGGGGAGAGTGGATAGGCCAGATGGGGATGTGAGGCAACCTTAATGTGGCATCTGTTACATCATTGATTGCCAGGGTTAACTCAGCAGATCTGGCAGGCTAGTCGAGTATCCCCTTTCTACCTCACTGCTCCATGTGTGTCCCTCCCAAAGTCAGGTGTTCAGTGTGTGAGGGTGACCTTCCTCCCTCCAAATCCTCCTGTGTTCTTCCCTCTCCCTCCAAAATTCATGACCTCTTGTTATCATTGTTACATGCACATACATGTGTGCATATGTATATGTATATAGATGTATGTATGCATGCATATACAATGTACTAAGCCCATTTGGCATTGCTCGTATGTACATGTGTCCAGAGTATACTTCTTAGAATTGGAAAAAGCTATGTGGGACCTGGCAGTCCCTGGAGGAAACTGATTCTCCCTCTCTCAACAGCTACCCAGTAGCACTTTATCTAGGGGAGACTATGTGGAAGTTGCCCTGTCCACATTCAACTGGCGTCGTCATCACGCAGGTCTTGTTCAGACAGCCATATTGTTCAGATGGGTACATTTTGATTGTCACATCTAGGAAGTGCCATTTAGCAGCAAGTGTCCTGGGCCTCTGGCTCTTATAATCTTCTTATTGCACAAATTTCTATTGTGCAAATTTACCTATTGTACAAATTTCCCAAGCCTTAGATGTCAGGGTTATGCTGTGGATTTATCATTTGGGGTTGGCCACCTCATATTCACCTATTTTGACAGTTATGGATATCTGTAATCTCTAGCTGTTGCAAAAAGAAGCTTCTTTGATGAGAGGGAATAATATCCGTGGGAATGAGGATAAGTATTTAGATCACTGTTAGAAATTATATTGGTTTAGAGAAATGGCAGCAATAGGTTCTCCCTCTGGGCCTATGACTTCTCTAGCCATAAGGAACTGGCTAGGTTTACTGTATGGTGTCTGGATGCCCTCCTTTCGAATGGGCCATAAGTCCAATTAGATGTCTGGACCACTATTCTCACTGTGGCTATTCCAACAGTCCAGGCGTTGCTGTAGTTTGTAGGCTTTAGAGCTACCAATTGCCCCCTCCCTCAGTGGCTTGTGCAGCACCATCTGATACTATGAGAGCAACTCCTAGGGAAGAGGATTCCAGGTCAGTGAGCTCAGTTTCTCCAAGTCCTGTGCACAAGGTGTGCAGAAACAGGTTTTGGAAGGCTAATCACACACATCCAAGGTAAAGGACTACAAAGTGAGCCATAAATAACACTGGAGGCCAAAGACCAGATGGTGTTAGGTTGCACTTCCCAGCAGTTCAGAAGGAAACCAAGTTTATGCCAGGCGAAGGGCTCAGTCCTTTTGCTGACTGGATCCTCTCCACTCTCCACCCCAGCCAATGTACTCAGCTTAAGTCCCTAGAGCCCAAGTTGTCATAGGTTGCTTAATAAAGGGATGTGTTCTGAGGAATGTCTCCTTGGGTGACTCCATGGATGTGCGAACACGAGTATGTTAAAACTAAGATGTCTGCCATGGTTTTAGGTGATATAGTCTCATGGGAGCACCAACAGACACCCAGCTCTTCACCCACAGAAACACTACAAGAGACATGGCTGGATATCTTCATAATCGTCTTCACGAATGCTCTCCTGACACACTGGGCCTTCTCCTCCTCTTCTCCTTCCACCTCTCATCACATGCACTGACCGCGAAGACCCTTTGTCACAGTCTTTTATGTGTCCCTTTGTTTCACACATGGGTGCCTTCCTCCTGGCCACCCAAAATAACAACAACCAATTGTGCTAAAAGTGACATTGTTCACAGCCCTGAGGGGTCCACACCAGAGCACACAGCCTCTTTAGCGTAGAGGCCACCATCTTGTTGCGGCACACAGCACAGGGGCAGCCTCACGGTGCCACACAGCGACATAGAACACACGCCTCACAGCGTTATGTTTCTGTTCAAAGCATTTGAATGTACATTGCTTCCGTGGGTCTTTCTGAACACCTTTGACACGAGACATGTTCTGAGGGACTTGCACTGTATGTAGCTAAGGTGACTAAGCTTCGTGTAGTAAAAGCAAGGCTGAGGACTGAGTTCTGATCCCAAAGCTGACACCCCTTCTCTGAAGAAGACACAGTCACATAAGGGATCTACTGCCTCTGTGCACTGGTTTTTCTCTACTGTTTCTTCTGTGACATGGATCCTGCTAGGGCCTTGTGAAGGGCGGTGGCGTCAATGTCAGAGAAGGGCATGGATGAGAAGCACATCAGGAGAAAACTGAAGGAGCTCGGCACCCAGCCACACTGGAATCTGTCAAGAGAAGACTCTCCCAATGTCTTCAGAGGGTCCACACTAATACTGGTTCAGAGGTCTGCAGGGCCTGTGCCCCACCCTATGACCATAGGAAGCCTCTGGTGGAGGTGAGCTATGTTTTACAGATGAAGCTCCAAGTAGCCCCAAGAGCCTTCCACAGCAGGAGGGGACAGGAAAGCGTCAGAGGCTAGCTGCTTTCACCTGACGGAGGAAATAGAGCAGAAGGAAGGAACGATCTGTACTCTTAGCTGCAGGGTGGCAGAGAGAACCTGAAGTAGCTCTGCTCTGCCCTGCCCCTCCCCACAGGTATCCCTGGGGGTTCCTTGCCAGGCCTGAGGATGAAGTAGCTCATATTTGTTCTCACTCTCAGCCACACCCTGGAGGGTTTGGAATGCTTCCAGGAGCCCTGCCCCTTCTCTGTCCCTGCAGGGTCTGATCCCCAACACTCACCCTAACATTGTTAGGTGATCTGGGGCATCATTTGTACCTAAGTTACCTGCCCATACTGGGTATCCAAGGACAGTCCCCAAGAGCAGTGGTCATGTTCCATTTTTCCCATCTGTGGTTTATCTGCCTGAGGAGGAGGCTGGAACTGGAGCTGCGGCTGGAGCCAAGTGTGGGACACCTGCTTTTTTTTTTTTTTTTAGCAGTCTTGGCATGGGCTGCATGGCTTTAAACTCTGTACAGTCTCCTGCTCTGGGAAATGCAGAATTAATTGAATGACATGTGCAGTGATTACGGGAAGACAGAGATGGGTTGGAGGAGGACTGTCTGTAGATCCCGCCAGAGAGACTAGGAATTAATTCAACTTGTCACTTTATGGTGAGCTCCCTTAGCAGGTGTCAGCTAAACGGTCACCTCATTTATCCCGAATACAGCATGTCATAGCCTGAGCATGCACTCCGCAGAGCTAGCCAAAGCCTCATGGAGGCCCAGAGAGAGGCTACAAGACGAGGGTGGGACAGGCCGCGGCTGGAACCACAGCGCCGTTCTATTCTATCCCATTACATCTAATCCGGTATCAGCTTACTGCCTACTAGGTGCTAGAAACAGTGCCAGGGTTATACGCAAGAGGATCTTCCAGCTGAAGCAGCTCGTTGCTCTAGCAGACATATCGGCCCGATAGATGCATAGCGTAGCTAGACTCCCGCGGCTAATCTTGACTTCAACTCCCCGGTATGGTCTGCTGAGATCAGGGAACATACATGCTCTTTTAGTCACCCCTGCAACCTTGGTGCCCTGCACAAAGCCTGGAGCCGAGTAGGTGCTGAATATACGTTTACTGAGTGAGCAGATGAACAAATGCTCAAACAGTCTGAGTCAAGCAACAATACCCCCAAAACTCTATGAAGAGTAAGGATTCAACAGGCTTCTTGCTGATCGCCCCCTTCAAACCCTTCAGTTTCCTCTGGGGCGCAGGGCAGGCGGACCTCAGCTCTTCTCACAATCCCTCTCTCTAGACTTGAGCTCTACAACCTCGCATTCAAGCCCCAGTCCAAGTCCCCCAAGTCCAAACTGGCAAAGATACTAATATTAGCAGGTCAGAGTCAGCACAGAGATTCTTTAAGATGCTTTGACTGGCTGAGGGGCCCTAGACAGAGCCAGGTGTATTTTTAGCTCTCTGGGTATCTGGAAAGGTATTGAAATGCAGCCGATGTTGCAGACACCCGGGCAAATCAGTATTCTGCTGCTGGCCTCCCCATGCCAGCAGTTTCCATTCAGTGTCTCTGGAGCAAGGGTTGCCATGGAGATTGAGTGCCAGGACAACTGAACTCCCTGTCAGAAAGCCACATCACAGGTAGAGCTCTGGGCCAATGAGAAGCAGGGAGCTCCCTGGATAGCCACATCTTCCTGCCTTGAAGATAAATGGTGTCGGAACTCCCTGGCACCCTTGGAAGGGGTCAGTCAGAAGACGGAGGGCATTGTCTCTGGAGTTGCATTCTTTAAAGGGATTAAGTCTATTTCTCATACAAACACCCCCCCTTCTCCTTTCTCCATGGAATTTTGGTTTTCCTGAATGGTGGTTTGGAGGACATGAGGGAGATAAAGGGAGGTGGAACGGGCAAGTTCTGACATAAACCTGAACATACATATGTGATGTGTGAGGTTGGAAAAGGCCAGGCGACCCCAGTCCCAAAGCTGTTAGAGTTACAGAGTCCCTCTCTTCTGGGTGGCACTGCATAGGACCCCCCCTCATTTTATCTTTGCTGTTCCGTGTCCCTGATATGCTAAGCAACTGAGATGAAAACGGGATGCTCCAAGAAGCTGGTAGCCCACTCACACTGGCAAAGCCGGTCAGCCGCAAAGCCACGAGCGCATCCACACTGTATCACATCAAAGACTCTCTTAGACAATTTAGCCTTATCTTCACATGGCATAGCGAGTAACTGAAGCCCAGAGAGAACACAGAACATAGAGAACAAAGAGTTTTAGCTCTTTGGGTATCTGGAAAGGTATTGAAATGAAGTCAATGTTGCAGACAGTGGACAGGGGGTCTGGCAGGGACAGGGGCAGGGTCATTTGCTAAGTTTTCTTCTCATCCTCCCAATCTCTTTCCAGAGAAATGTGCTGTCTTCGACATTTTCTGGACTGACCTTTAGCAACGGAGGACTATAATCAGTTGCTGTTAGTGGAGAATTTATTTCAGGTACTAAACATTAGTTTATTCTTGCTCATAAAACAATTCATGCTTATGAGGTTGAAATAGGAGGATCACAAGTTTTAGACAAGCCTGGGTACAGAGCGAGTTCAAGTCACGCCTGTCTCAAAATAGAAAGCAGAACAACAATAACAACACAAAGGAGTCCAGAGGCAGTAATTCTGGAACTGGGATGGCAGAGGAGCCCAGTCTTTAGGGATGAAGGTGCTTTTTACTTTTCTTCATCGCTGTCCCAAGCACAGAGTTTTAATTCTAAACTGTTCAGAAAGGCTGTTGTATCAGGGCCATTACACCCACATTCCATATAGGTAACGTGGAGAGAAAACTGACAGAAGGGTGTGTGTGTGTGGGGGCCTGCATGGGTGGGTACATGCACATGCGCATATGCATATGCACACACACACGAACACATGTACACTTGCACACCAGTGTGCGAGTTTTCTTCTCATCCTCCAAAATAAAGTCCCCACTAACAGCAACTGGAAAGAGATTTGGAGGATGAGAAGAAAACACCAGTGTGTGTGTGTGTGTGTGTGTGTGTGTGTGTGTGTGTGTGTCTGTGTGTGTGTGTGTGTCTGTGTGTGTGTCTGTGTGTGTGTGTGTGTGTGTCTGTGTGTGTGTGTGTGCATGCCCTCCTGCCACCTCCTTTCATGCTTTATCTTTCTCTGTCAAAGCTCCATTTAAAACCTATTAGCACCTGCTGGCTGAGAAGGAAGCAGGGGAAAAGCTGTCTTTCTTTTTTTTTTTTTTTTGACATTTTATACTATGCATTAATAATTTTTTTTGCTCTTTTTTTTTTTTATTAACTTGAGTATTTCTTATATACATTTCGAGTGTTATTCCCTTTCCCGGTTTCCGGGCAAACATCCCCCTCCCCCCTCCCCTTCCTTATGGGTGTTCCCCTCCCAACCCTCCCCTCATTGCCGCCCTCCCCCCATAGACTAGTTCACTGGGGGATCAGTCTTAGCAGGACCCAGGGCTTCCCCTTCCACTGGTGCTCTTACTAGGATATTCATTGCTACCTATGGTGTCAGAGTCCAGGGTCAGTCCATGTATAGTCTTTAGGTAGTGGCTTAGTCCCTGGAAGCTCTGGTTGCTTGGCATTGTTGTACTTTTGGGGTCTCGAGCCCCTTCAAGCTCTTTCAGTTCTATCTCTGATTCCTTCAATAGGGGACCTATTCTCAGTTCAGTGGTTTGCTGCTGGCATTCGCCTCTGTATTTGCTGTATTCTGGCTGTGTGTCTCAGGAGCGATCTACATCCGGCTCCTGTCGGTCTGCACTTCTTTGCTTCATCCATCTTGTCTAATTGGGTGGCTGTATATGTATGGGCCACATGTGGGGCAGGCTCTGAATGGGTGTTCCTTCAGTCTCTGTTTTAATCTTTGCCTCTCCCTTCCCTGCCAAGGGTATTCTTTTTCCTCATTTAAAGAAGGAGTGAAGCATTCACATTTTGATCATCCGTCTTGAGTTTCGTTTGTTCTAGGGATCTAGGGTAATTCAAGCATTTGGGCTAATAGCCAGCTGTCTTTCATTTAGGTACCTGGCTACCTTAGATAAAAGTAAGGTTGTGGGCAGGAATGAAGGGCTGGAGAACGGTATTAGGAGAGGAGCAGTTTCTGTCACCTGCGTCTTGCTAGGCAACATTCCTCTTCTACAGTTAAGGAAGAGCTCATGTTTCTTGCACTGCAGTTCTCTGAAGCCGGGAAAATGCACTCTGAGTAAAGTCCTTATGACTTTAGCTTGAAGACCTGAGTTTCATTTCTCAGAACCCGTATCAAGCCAGGTGTGGTGGCCTGTGTGTCTCTAATCCCATCGCTCCTAGTAGGAGATGGGAGGAGATAACGAAATTCCTGAAAGTTTAGGAGATAGCTGGTCAGGCATATGCAGTGGGGAAAAACAAGCATAGAAACAAACAAATAAAAAGTTCTCAAGAAAACCCCTGACTTGAAGTGGAAAGTGATAATGGACCCTGGAGGTTATGCTCTGCCACAGAGAGCCATGGTGGATGTGCACTGGCAGTCTCACACATGCATTCATGCATACACGCATACACACACACTTATTTTCTGAAGTTTCTGCAGGGTATGTGGATTTATTTGGCAATGAAGAAGGAAAATGGCATCTGTCCTTTCAGTCATCCGAATAGGTGTTGATTAAGTTCTTCTAAAAGTCAAAATGAATGTCAGCTCAATTAGGTTTAAAAGAAATCAATGGGCCATGTCACGGCTGGAAGAGGCCAGAGCGAAAATACCTAATCTGCTAAGGAGCTAGAAGAGTGCCATGGCTTCACGTGCAGTCAAGGCACAAGCCCAGATCCAGAGCCTTTACTGCACAGCTCTGGAACGCTGAAACCTAGCTCCTCCAGGCTGGGGCAGCAACGCTGCCTGGGGTTTGCAGCGCCTCTGCTGAGGTATAGCTTCCTCCACAGTCTTCACAAGGCTACAGTCCTTTCTGAATCCGAGGTGCCCATGAGTTAAGGCAGATGAAAGATACAGAGGAATGTTCTCCCCCACAGGCCAGAGAGACCTGAAAGTAATTAAAAACCTGGGTCTCAGGCCTTCAATTCCTGCCACTCTCACTGAAATGCTTCAAGAACACATGAAACCCAAAGTGTCCCAGACTGGTGTTTTCCAACACCATCTTCCAGGGCTTTGTTGTTCAAGGTATGACAAAGGTTTGGAGAGGGGATGATGCCCAAGCTAGGGTTGGCCTGTTCATAGACAATTGCAACATGAATGAATCCATGGGATGAGCCCAGACATCCCTACTAATCTCGGAATCCTTTTTCCCAACATAGACCATGGATTTGAGCTGGGGAATCTCATCCTCAGCTGAAAAACCATAATTCCTCAGATATATTTGTAGATAGTCCCAGCCCTGAACAACAAATTAGTCACTGGGAAATCTGGGAATAACAGGCAAGGCCAAGAAGAGACCACATTTGGCTCCTGCTCACTGCTCACTGCTTAGAAGAAGGTAGCCTGGGAAGAAAGCTGTGGAGATTCACCTATCTGGGCGTGGAGGGGAGGCTCAAAGGATTGGGAATCCAAGGCTCTTCATGACTTTCTTGACATTCCCCCTTCCCCTACTCCCACACCTTATGACTTCTCCTAGTCCCATGTGAGTAAGCCAGTGTAGTGGGAACTCTGTTACAGAGAGCCACATACAGTTCTAACTTCTGTCTAAAGATTGCCAGAACCGAGGACCCAGAGCCAACCTACAACATTCAGTGCCCGGCCTGGCTTGGCCCTCGGTTCATTTGGTCTATGTTGGGAGCCTGGCTAGGCTTTGATTGGTCCAACCATTTATCAGGATGCAAACACGGATTGAATTCTCCCTCAGAGCTCCTGGCAAACTGATTGTGCCTTTTGTCAGGCCCAAGCCCTTCCTCGCTTGTTCGTCTGCATCGCTCTGGTGAACGGGAAGAATGAAGCCTCCATAGATTCTTTTCACTCTGTTCAGGAGAGAATCCAGCTCTCAGGAAAATGACTCTTGGCTGCAAATTTAGAATGAAGAACTTGATCTTTTCAAATCTAAGGATAGTCTTCTCCCTCAAGTATGGGATAAGGGAGGAGGCTCACAGCCTACTCACAAGCCCATAGGTTGTAGACCTTGACTCTCTGAGACCTATAAAAACTTAGCTTTGTAGAGAAAATGATGACTGCATCATCTCGATTTTCCTGGTTTTGGTGTGGCTTTGTTTGTTTGTTTGTTTTCTTTCTCTTTTGCAATGCTGGGGATTGAACTCAGGATTTTGTGCATGCCAGGCAGGTGCTCTGTTACTGAGTTATACAGTTAATTCACTATGTCTCTGAGTGACTGTTGTGTACCTATACAACCCCAGAAATGAACAAACTTCTTTATATGATGTCTGCAGAGAAATCTATATGGGAGACAATACGGTAAGCCTAAGTGGGACTGCAGATGAGGCTCCACTGGTACCCTGCTTTCCTAGCATGCACAGAGCTTGGCATCAGTCCTAGTCATGGCATAAACTGGATGTGATGGCACATACCTGTAACACCAGCACTCGGGAGGTAGAGCAGAAGGGTCAGGAGTTCAGGGTCATCCTCATCTCTATGGCAAGTATCCTGTCTTGGGATACAGGAGATCTTGCGTAAAACAAAAAGAAAGAAAAGAACATGTCTAGAATGACCCTCCTCATTCTTTATAGAGTCTTTATAATTTGCTTTATTTTTAAACAATTTATTCACGCTTTTCTTATGGGTATGAGTGTTTTGCCTGCATGTCCGTGCATCATAGGTATACCTGATGTCTGTGGAGACCAGAAGATAGCAATGGATCTCCTGAAACTTGAGTAACAGAAGATCGGGAGCTGCCGTGTGGGTGCTGTCAGAAGACCTGGGTCCTCGGAAAGAACAACAAGTGTTCTCAATTGCTGAGCCATCGCTCCATCCTTATTACCCATGTTATATGGGAAGAGAAATTGTACTAAAGATCTGAAAACAATAGCAAAACATCTAACATCTTCAACATAATTACCTAAATTATGGTTGATAAGTCATCATTGGTAACGAAAGTTATTTTCCTAAAATCTTTTGCTTTTGAGATATTAGCTAATGTTAGATAAAAAGCTATCTACTAGAAAAAGAAACATCCAGACCATGAGGATAAAGTCTCTCCATTTTCTCACCAATGTTTAAAGTCACTGTGCAGCTCAGTCTAGAGTTTAACTCTTTGTTAGCTAGATAAAATAAACACAGGCTTCTGGTGCCTTTTAGTCATCGAAAAACACGAAAAGCCACATGCCCTCAGGGAAATGTTTGCCTTTCCTACCATGAAAAATGGCTGAAATAATACACAGAAGCAGCACAGTAATAAAAAAAAATGCAATCTTTTGTCAGCAGGGATTATTGAGAGATGCACGGAGAACATTACTAAAATTTTTAAGAAATGAATTTTGAGACAGTATCCCTTATATAGACTGTGTGACATGCATTGATTAAAAGTATGGAGATTGCTAACATCTCGGTTAATGGTATTTGCTTTATCGAAATGTGTGTGTGTGTGTGTGTGTGTGTGTGTGTGTGTGTGTGCTGAGAGAGAGAGCTGGTTTTGATCTATTAAAGGGAGGTTGTATGGGAGAGGAATAAATGACTTCCTTAATAAAAGTGTTTTATGGGAAAATTATTGATGTGAATAACAATAGGAGCCTCCTGTGGTTACAAACACAGACCCACACTTGCCATTCAGTCACTGGGCTGCCAAGATGTTAAAGCCAGGCATGCACAAAATGGACACATACCATTGATGTTCTCCATTTTATGAATATACAGTCCTTAAGCTGTAATAGAGCTCCCACACACGTTGTAATGGGAGGTAGAATGACTGGGAAGATTTTCAATTTACATAAAGGCTCACAAATGCTTCTCTTAGCCAGTACCTAAAGGTTCACCAACATCAAAGATAAATTACATGTTTTGCCAATACCAAAAAGACAATGTTTTTTCCTTCTTGCCGTATCTGTGATGATAAACGACCGGCAGGTAAATTTTTAATAAGCAGTCTTAACTGTGCCTTTGAGATAAAAGTGATACAATCTTTTTTCAAAGTAAAATTATACTAAAGGAGGAACATTTGAAAGTCGATGTTTGTGTTTCCTTTGTTACATAAATATTCCCTCAGCATGGCTTGTAGTGCAGTCAGCCCTTCCCATCTACCAGTTCTGTATCTTTAGATTAAATCAGTCCTGGGTGGAAAGTGTAGTTGGGGCTAACATGATTGCATCTGTGCTGAACGTACACAGACAAAGGACACTTTCTTCACCTCTATTTTATGAACAATTCAGTTTGGGGCTGGTGAAATGGCTCACAGCGGGTAAAAGCACTTGACATCTGAGAACACAATGTTATTGGCCCAAAATCAGACACACTGATCAATGGAATAGAATGTAAGACCCAGACATAAGTCCAAATACCTATGGACACTTGATTTTTTTATAAAGAAGCCAGAAATACACACTGGAAAACATCTTCAAAAATTGTGCTGGTCAAACTGGATAGCAGCATGTAGGACAATGTAAATAGATTCATACTTATCACCCTACACAAAGAACAATTCCAGATGAATCAAAGTCCTCAATATAAGGCCAGGTACACTGACTCTGACAGAAGAGAAAGTGGGGAATACCCTTGAACTCATGAGCATAGGAAAAGCCTTTCTGAACTGAATGCCATTAGCATAGACATCATGACCAGCAACTACTAAGTGGGACCTCATGAAGCCAAACAGCTTCTACACAGCAAAGGACACTGTCGTTAGAACAAAGAGGCAGCATAGATCTAAAAAAAAAATTGTAAATCTAAACAGAGAATTCTTAAAAGAGGAAAGTCAAATGGCTGAGAAACACTCCGAGGCATGTTCAACATCCTTAGTCACCAGGGAAATACAAATCCAAACTATTTTGAGATTTCATCTTATATCACCCAGAATGGCCAAGATCACTAAAAATAAATGACAGAACATATTGGGGAGGTAACATTCATATGTTGTTGTTGGGAATGCAAACTTGTACAGCCACTATGGAGATGTGTATGGTGGCACGACGGTTCCTCAGGAAGACAGGAATCAGCCTACCTCAAGATTCAGCTATGCCACTCTTGAGTTTATTCCCGAAGGATTCTTCATCCTACCATAGAGGTATTTGTTCAACCATGTTCACTGCTGATTAATCATCATAGCCAGAAGTTGGAAACAACCTAGATGTCCATCAATGAATGGATGAATAAAGCGAATGTGGTAGATTTACGCAATGGAATGGTACTTAGCCATTAAAAAATAAAATGATGAGATTCACAGGTAGATGGGTGGAATAAGAAAACAATCATCCTGAGTGAGATAACTCCAACCCAGAAAGTATTAATAAGCAAGCTGCAATCTATATAACCGCGGAGGTCAGATAGAGAGTAGGGAACAAGACAGGATGGGTGGATCTCCCTAGGAAGGGGAAATAGAGTAGATAGTTATGAATGGATGGAGTAGTACTGGAATTGAGAGTCAAACTGAGGGGCAGAGATGGGCAAAGGAAGGGAATACAGGGAGGGACAGATAAAGCTAAGGACCATTTGAGGTTGTATGGAAACCTAATTCATTAGAAGCTTCCTAAAATATATACATGAAAGTGGTCTAAATGAAATCATCAAGTAATGGTGTGTGTGTGTGTGTGTGTGTGTGTGTGTGTGTGTGTGTGTGTGTGTGTGTTTGTGTCTGTGTCTGTGTGGTGTGTGTGTGTATGTGTGTGATTCTGTGCGGTGTGTGTGTATGTGTGTGTGTTTGTGTCTGTGTGGTGTGTGTGTATGTGTGTGACTCTGTGCAGTGTGTGTGTGTGTGTGTGTGTGTGAGACTGAGAGTCTGTGTGAGTCTGTGTGGTGTGTCTGTGTGTGTAAGAAAGAGAGTCATAATCCCAATTTAACATCTTGTGCATGTGCATGTGTGCATGTGTTCGTGTGCATATGTGTTACAAACTGGACATATCTTGTCACTAAATGAAGCTTCTAGCACTGGGAATGAATTACATTCAATTGTATTCTTAGTCAGAGAGGTTCCATGGGAACCTCAAACAACCCAGGCTATTGATTGCTCTCCACCAACTGACAGTAAGTCCCTATTGCTAAAGAAAACAGTACACAACTCATTAAACATGAAGAAGTCAGGCCAATGCCGACCTAGAGCCTTTATCCCTATGAAATAGTGTACATGGCACTGGAAGTACCCTGTGCACTACAGAAAGAAGAGGATGAACACCACCCTAATTACGAACCCTTTGATCTACAATAGTGACCTGCCTGCAAGGTGCTCTGGTGCAATGCTGGCACGAACTTGAGGGAGTAAGCAACAGATATCTGATCTGAGTTAAGGCCCACTCTATGAGATGAAAACCAGACCCAACACTACTTCTTAGATGGCCAAGTAGTGTTGACTAGTGAGACTAAATAGCCCAGGTACCTGGGGCAAACCCAATGCTACTGTTCTGCTTAAGAACTATGGCCGTAAGATGACCTACAAACATTTGCTACACTCATAGATCCCTCCCTCGCTCAGCCATCATCAGAGAAGCCTCCTCTTACAGCAGATGGGAACAATTATGAGTCCCTCAGTCAGATAATACACACAGTAGAGACCTTGGAACACTCATCCTTAAATAGTCTCTATCAAATCCCACCTCTCAGAGCTCAGGAAACCCCAAGGAAGAGGTAGGTGGCAAAGAGAATGTAAGAACCAGAGGGGATTGAGCGGAGGACACCAAGAAATTAAGAGCTCGACACAACAGGGCTGTCACATAGATGAACTCATAGGGACTGTGGTAGCATGCACAGGGCCTACATGGATCTGTGACACAGTCCTAGAGCTGAAAGGAAAAGACACATGCCCCCACCCTAACCCAGAAACAATCATTGTTAGCCACTTGCAAATCAAAATTAGTCCCCCCATCCCTGCCCACTCCCTGTTTTCTCCACTGGGGAAATACCCTACTCTAAAGCATAGGCCCCATGCCTAGCCGTGGATGGCCTACACAAAAGGTTCATTATCTCATAATGTAAAGTCAGGGCTTTTTTTTAATTTGACCTTACAGGTCTTTTGGGTGTATATTATGGCTTCTAGTTTTGTGTGGGGCGGGGATTGGTGGAGCTGGGGGAGATTTTTCTGTGTGTAAACATGTGTCTCTGAATCCACTTGCTTGCAAATTTCATGACATCATATATTTTAAGGGCTTAATAATACTCCATTGTGTAAATGTACCAGTTTCTTTTTCCATTCTTCCATTGAGGGACATCTAGGGCGTTTCCGGTATCTGGCTCTTAACGAAGAGAGCAGCAGTGAACGTGGCTGAGCACGTGTCTCTGTGTTAGGATGATCATCCTTTGGGTATGTGCCCAAGAGTGGTATAACAGGATCTTGAGGTAGATTTGAGTCCCATCTTCCTGAGGAACATTCACACTGATTTCCACAGCAAACTCTTCCTCCACATCCTCAGCACCATGGCTGTCACTTGTTTTGCTGATCTCCGCCATTCTGACAGGTATAAGACGAAATCGAAAAGTAGTTTTGATTTGCATTTCCCTGACGGCCAGGGATGCTAAGCATTTCTCTAAGTGCTTCTTGGCCATTTGAGTTTTCTCTATTGAGAATTCTCTGTTTAGATCTGTATCCCATTTTTAATTGGGTTATTTGTTTTCTTGATATCTAGGGTATTTTTAAAAATTTTTTATGGATTTTGGATATTAGCCTTGTATCGGGTATGTAGTTTCCCTGTGTAGGCTGCCAATTTGTCCAAATGATGATGTCCTTTGCTTTCCAGGAGATTTTCAGTTTCATGAGGTCCCCGTTATTAATTGTTCCAAGTGCTTGTGTTAATGAGTGCAGCGAGTTCAAGGCTGTCCCCCACTTTCTCTTCCATCAGGTTCAGTGCATCTGGTTTTATGTTGAGGTGCCTGTTTATATTCTGAAGAGAGACAGAAACGATGTGGATAAGGATGGGAGCTTGAGGTTTAAGAGGACAACCAGACTTCAAGAGCCACACTGAGGCCAAAAGTTGAAGCTTTATTCAGGCTATGAGCTTCCGGATTGTCCCCAAGTGAAAGGAATGCAGCACCCCAAGAAGGAATCTGAATCTTTATAGGGTGCTTTATAGTCTGATTCTTTATAGTTGGGTGGGAGTGTGGCAGGAGACTATTAAACAAAAAGGAGTTGCTATAGGCAAAAGAGGCTGCAGTATGCAAAGTCCCCCCTGGCCCCTAAGGGGAGAGGGGGAACTCTAGCCCTTAGAATAGCAGGAAGGTGTGGTCGAGCTGAGACAGAGTCCGCAGACTTCTGAGACGTGTAGAGCATTCATTTTTCATTTCTCTGATGGAGCTAGGTTCCCTACAAGTCTCCACCTTAGTGTCTTTTTTTTTTTTTTTTTTATTAACTTGAGTATTTCTTATATACATTTCGAGTGTTATTCCCTTTCCCGGTTTCCGGGCAAACATCCCCCTCCCCCCTCCCCTTCCTTATGGGTGTTCCCCTCCCAACCCTCCCCCCATTGCCGCCCTCCCCCCATAGACTAGTTCACTGGGGGTTCAGTCTTAGCAGGACCCAGGGCTTCCCCTTCCACTGGTGCTCTTACTAGGATATTCATTGCTACCTATGGGGTCAGAGTCCAGGGTCAGTCCATGTATACTCTTTAGGTAGTGGCTTAGTCCCTGGAAGCTCTGGTTGCTTGGCATTGTTGTACTTTTGGGGTCTCGAGCCCCTTCAAGCTCTTCCAGTTCTTTCTCTGATTCCTTCAATAGGGGACCTATTCTCAGTTCAGTGGTTTGCTGCTGGCATTCGCCTCTGTATTTGCTGTATTCTGGCTGTGTGTCTCAGGAGCGATCTACATCCGGCTCCTGTCGGTCTGCACTTCTTTGCTTCATCCATCTTGTCTAATTGGGTGGCTGTATATGTATGGGCCACCTGTGGGGCAGGCTCTGAATGGGTGTTCCTTCAGTCTCTGTTTTAATCTTTGCCTCTCCCTTCCCTGCCAAGGGTAATCTTTTTCCTCATTTAAAGAAGGAGTGAAGCATTCACATTTTGATCATCCGTCTTGAGTTTCGTTTGTTCTAGGGATCTAGGGTAATTCAAGCATTTGGGCTAATAGCCACTTATCAATGAGTGCATACCATGTATGTCTTTCTGTGATTGGGTTAGCTCACTCAGGATGATATTTTCCAGTTCCAACCATTTGCCTACGAATTTCATAAAGTCATTGTTTTTGATAGCTGAGTAATATTCCATTGTGTAGATGTACCACATTTTCTGTATCCATTCCTCTGTTGAAGGGCATCTGGGTTCTTTCCATTTTCTGGCTATTATAAATAAGGCTGCGATGAACATAGTGGAGCACGTGTCTCTTTTATATGTTGAGGCATCTTTTGGGTATATGCCCAAGAGAGGTATAGCTGGATCCTCAGGCAGTTCAATGTCCAATTTTCTGAGGAACCTCCAGACTGATTTCCAGAATGGTTTTACCAGTCTGCAATCCCACCAAAAATGGAGGAGTGTTCCTCTTTCTCCACATCCTCGCCAGCATCTGCTGTCACCTGAGTTTTTGATCTTAGCCAATCGCACTGGTGTGAGGTGAAATCTCAGGGTTGTTTTGATTTGCATTTCCCTTATGACTAAAGATGTTGAACATTTCTTTAGGTGTTTCTCAGCCATTCGGCATTCCTCAGCTGTGAATTCTTTGTTTAGCTCTGAACCCCATTTTTTAATAGGGTTATTTGTTTCCCTGCGGTCTAACTTCTTGAGTTCTTTGTATATTTTGGAAATAAGGCCTCTATCTGTTGTAGGATTGGTAAAGATCTTTTCCCAATCTGTTGGTTGCTGTTTTGTCCTAACCACAGTGTCCTTTGCCTTACAGAATCTTTGCAGTTTTATGAGATCCCATTTGTCGATTCTTGATCTTAGAGCATAAGCCATTGGTGTTTTGTTCAGGAAATTTTTTCCAGTGCCCATGTGTTCCAGATGCTTCCCTAGTTTTTCTTCTATTAGTTTGAGTGTATCTGGTTTGATGTGGAGGTCCTTGATCCACTTGGACTTAAGCTTTGTACAGGGTGATAAGCATGGATCGATCTGCATTCTTCTACATGTTGCCCTCCAGTTGAACCAGCACCATTTGCTGAAAATGCTATCTTTTTTCCATTGGATGGTTTTGGCTCCTTTGTCAAAAATCAAGTGACCATAGGTGTGTGGGTTCATTTCTGGGTCTTCAATTCTATTCCATTGGTCTATCTGTCTGTCTCTGTACCAATACCATGCAGTTTTTATCACTATTGCTCTGTAATACTGCTTGAGTTCAGGGATAGTGATTCCCCCTGAAGTCCTTTTATTGTTGAGGATAGCTTTAGCTATCCTGGGTTTTTTGTTATTCCAGATGAATTTGCAAATTGTTCTGTCTAACTCTTTGAAGAATTGGATTGGTATTTTGATGGGGATTGCATTGAATCTGTAGATTGCTTTTGGTAAAATGGCCATTTTTACCATATTAATCCTGCCAATCCATGAGCATGGGAGATCTTTCCATCTTCTGAGGTCTTCTTCAATTTCTTTCCTCAGTGTCTTGAAGTTCTTATTGTACAGATCTTTTACTTGCTTGGTTAAAGTCACACCGAGGTACTTTATATTATTTGGGTCTATTATGAAGGGTGTCGTTTCCCTAATTTCTTTCTCGGCTTGTTTCTCTTTTGTATAGAGGAAGGCAACTGATTTATTTGAGTTAATTTTATACCCAGCCACTTTGCTGAAGTTGTTTATCAGCTTTAGTAGTTCTCTGGTGGAACTTTTGGGATCACTTAAATATACTATCATGTCATCTGCAAATAGTGATATTTTGACCTCTTCTTTTCCGATCTGTATCCCTTTGATCTCCTTTTGTTGTCTGATTGCTCTGGCTAGAACTTCAAGAACTATATTGAATAAGTAGGGAGAGAGTGGGCAGCCTTGTCTAGTCCCTGATTTTAGTGGGATTGCTTCAAGTTTCTCTCCATTTAGTTTAATGTTAGCAACTGGTTTGCTGTATATGGCTTTTACTATGTTTAGGTATGGGCCTTGAATTCCTATTCTTTCCAGGACTTTTATCATGAAGGGGTGTTGAATTTTGTCAAATGCTTTCTCAGCATCTAATGAAATGATCATGTGGTTCTGTTCTTTCAGTTTGTTTATATAATGGATCACGTTGATGGTTTTCCGTATATTAAACCATCCCTGCATGCCTGGGATGAAGCCTACTTGATCATGGTGGATGATTGTTTTGATGTGCTCTTGAATTCGGTTTGCCAGAATTTTATTGAGTATTTTTGCGTCGATATTCATAAGGGAAATTGGTCTGAAGTTCTCTTTCTTTGTTGTGTCTTTGTGTGGTTTAGGTATAAGAGTAATTGTGGCTTCATAGAAGGAATTCGGTAGGGCTCCATCTGTTTCAATTTTGTGGAATAGTTTGGATAATATTGGTATGAGGTCTTCTATGAAGGTTTGATAGAATTCTGCACTAAACCCTTCTGGACCTGGGCTCTTTTTGGTTGGGAGACCTTTAATGACTGCTTCTATTTCCTTAGGAGTTATGGGGTTGTTTAACTGGTGTATCTGTTCCTGATTTAACTTCGATACCTGGTATCTGTCTAGGAAATTGTCCATTTCCTGAAGATTTTCAAATTTTGTTGAATATAGGTTTTTATAGTAAGATCTGATGATTTTTTGAATTTCCTCCGAATCTGTAGTTATGTCTCCCTTTTCATTTCTGATTTTGTTAATTTGGACACACTCTCTGTGTCCTCTCGTTAGTCTGGCTAAGGGTTTATCTATCTTGTTGATTTTCTCAAAGAACCAACTTTTGGTTCTGTTGATTCTTTCTATGGTCCTTTTTGTTTCTACTTGGTTGATTTCAGCTCTGAGTTTGATTATTTCCTGCCTTCTACTCCTCCTGGGTGTATTTGCTTCTTTTTGTTCTAGAGCTTTTAGGTGTGCTGTCAAGCTGCTGACATATGCTCTTTCCTGTTTCTTTCTGCAGGCACTCAGCGCTATGAGTTTTCCTCTTAGCACAGCTTTCATTGTGTCCCATAAGTTTGAGTATGTTGTATCTTCATTTTCATTAAATTCTAAAAAGTTTTTAATTTCTTTCTTTATTTCTTCCTTGACCAGGTTATCATTGAGTAGAGCATTGTTCAATTTCCACGTATATGTGGGCATTCTTCCCTTATTGTTATTGAAGACCAGTTTTAGGCCGTGGTGGTCCGATAGCACGCATGGGATTATTTCTATCTTTCTGTACCTGTTGAGGCCCGTTTTTTGACCAATTATATGGTCAATTTTGGAGAAAGTACCATGAGGAGCTGAGAAGAAGGTATATCCTTTTGCTTTAGGATAGAATGTTCTATAAATATCCGTTAAGTCCATTTGGCTCATGACTTCTCTTAGTCTGTCTACATCACTGTTTAATTTCTGTTTCCATGATCTGTCCATTGATGAGAGTGGGGTGTTGAAATCTCCCACTATTATTGTGTGAGGTGCAATGTGTGTTTTGAGCTTTAGTAAGGTTTCTTTTACATATGTAGGTGCCCTTGTATTTGGCGCATAGATATTTAGGATTGAGAGTTCATCTTGGTTGATTTTTCCTTTGATGAATATGAAGTGTCCTTCCTTATCTTTTTTGATGACTTTTAGTTGGAAATTGATTTTATTTGATATTAGAATGGCTACTCCAGCTTGCTTCTTCTGACCATTTGCTTGGAAAGTTGTTTTCCAGCCTTTCACTCTGAGATAGTGTCTGTCTTTGTCTCTGAGGTGTGTTTCCTGTAGGCAGCAGAATGCAGGGTCCTCGTTGCGTATCCAGTTTGTTAATCTATGTCTTTTTATTGGTGAGTTGAGGCCATTGATATTGAGAGATATTAAGGAATAGTGATTATTGCTTCCCGTTATATTCATATTTGATGTGAGGTTATGTTTGTGTGCTTTCATTCTCTTTGTTTTGTTGCCAAGACGATTAGTTTCTTGCTTCTTCTTGGGTATAGCTTGCCTCCTTATGTTGGGCTTTACCATTTATTATCCTTTGTAGTGCTGGATTTGTAGAAAGATATTGTGTAAATTTGGTTTTGTCATGGAATATCTTGGTTTCTCCATCAATGTTAATTGAGAGTTTTGCTGGATACAGTAATCTGGGCTGGCATTTGTGTTCTCTTAGGGTCTGTATAACATCAGTCCAGGATCTTCTGGCCTTCATAGTTTCTGGCGAGAAGTCTGGTGTGATTCTGATAGGTCTCCCTTTATATGTTACTTGACCTTTTTCCCTTACTGCTTTTAATATTCTTTCTTTATTTTGTGCGTTTGGTGTTTTGACAATTATGTGACGGGAGGTGTTTCTTTTCTGGTCCAATCTATTTGGAGTTCTGTAGGCTTCCTGTATGTCTATGGGTATCTCTTTTTTTAGGTTAGGGAAGTTTTCTTCTATGATTTTGTTGAAGATATTTACTGGTCCTTTGAGCTGGGAGTCTTCACTCTCTTCTATACCTATTATCCTTAGGTTTGATCTTCTCATTGAGTCCTGGATTTCCTGTATGTTTTGGACCAGTAGCTTTTTCCGCTTTACATTATCTTTGACAGTTGAGTCAATGATTTCTATGGAATCTTCTGCTCCTGAGATTCTCTCTTCCATCTCTTGTATTCTGTTGGTGAAGCTTGTATCTACAGCTCCTTGTCTGTTCTTTTGGTTTTCTATATCCAGGGTTGTTTCCATGTGTTCTTTCTTGATTGCTTCTATTTCCATTTTTAATTCCTTCAACTGTTTGATTGTGTTTTCCTGGAATTCTTTCAGGGATTTTTGCGATTCCTCTCTGTAGGCTTTTACGTGTTTATTAATGTTTTCCTGTGCTTCCCTAAGTGTGTTCAGGTCTTTCCTGAAGTCCTCCAGCATCATGATCAAATATGATTTTGAAACTAGATCTTGCTTTTCTGGTGTGTTTGGATATTCCATGTTTGTTTTGGTGGGAGAATTGGGCTCCGATGATGGCATGTAGTCTTGGTTTCTGTTGCTTGGGTTCCTGCGCTTGCCTCTCGCCATCAGATTATCTCTAGTGTTACTTTGTTCTGCTATTTCTGACAGTGGCTAGACTGTCCTATAAGCCTGTGTGTCAGGAGTGCTGTATACCTGTTTTCCTCTCTTTCAGTCAGTTATGGGGACAGAGTGTTCTGCTTTCGGGCGTGTAGTTTTTCCTCTCTACAGGTCTTCAGCTGTTCCTGTGGGCCTGTGTCTTGAGTTCACCAGGCAGCTTTCTTGCAGTAGAAAAGTTGGTCTTACCTGTGGTCCCGAGGCTCAAGTTCGCTCGTGGGGTGCTGTCCAGGGGCTCTCTGCAGCGGCAGCAACCAGGAAGACCTGTGCCGCCCCTTCCGGGAGCTTCAGTGCACCAGGGTTCCAGATGGTCTTTGGCTTTTTCCTCTGGCGTCTGGATGTGCACAGAGTGCAGTCTCTTCTGGTTTCCCAGGCGTGTCTGCCTCTCTGAAGGTTTAGCTCTCCCTCCCCCGGGATTTGGGTGCAGAGAACTGTTTATCTGGTCTGTTTCCTTCAGGTTCCGGCGGTGTCTGTGGCAGGGGTCCTGCCGCTCCTGGGCCCTCCCCCACGGGAGCCCAGAGGCCTTATACAGTTTCCTCTTGGGCCAGGGATGTGGGCAGGGGTGAGCAGTGTTGGTGGTCTCTTCCGCTCTGCAGCCTCAGGAGTGCCCACCTGACCAGGCGGTTGGGTCTCTCTCTCACCGGGTCTGGGAGCAGAGAGCTGCTGCTCCACCTTAGTGTCTTAAGTGACTCTATCTTGGACCAAAGATTTAAAGCCTCATTTGTTTTTAAACTGAGGGTGCTGACTTCATATAGATCTTCATAACCGAATGTGGGAGTGTCTTGAAACTTTTGACACAGTAGCACACATAAGCATGTAGGCATAAAGTTTTTGCAACCTACTTTTAATAAGGGTCCAATCTCTCCTCTAGCCCACTACCCAGCAGAGGCAGTGGAAGAGAAGTTGTTAGGATATGGGGGAAGTGGACCTGTTCAGCAATAGTTCTTCTGGGTGAAGTTGATTCTTGGGCAGCAGATCAGACCCATAGCAAACATCAAATGTGATTCGGCAGCTACAGACCAGTCCACGAGGCAGGCAGACACCACAGATGAACAAGCAGCTACAATCCAGTCCTTTCAGCAAGAAAACACCAGGCAGCTGTAGTTCAATCCTGAAGAAACTGCCTGGCTGGCCAATAGGCATAAAGCAAGGCCACTGGAGAGACAAGTGCTGAAGAAACCTTGGGAGCAGTTCCGGGGTGAGTTTCTCTCAATGGCGGTGTTCAACAATGCCAAGGTGAACCAATATATGTATGTCCTTAGCAGAGAATAACGAGGCAGAGTCAACCAAGTCAATGCTTAGTGTCTGTCTCCCACTGTCTGTAGGGTCATATTTATACTCCCTCAACCCTGGTCCTTTCACATGTTTGCTATATCAAAACATCTTTTCACCTGTGTCTGCTTCAGGAAAACAGTCTTTCATGTGTTTGCTTTAGTAATACGTCCTTTCACCTGTTTGCTCTAGCAAAACATCATTTGATATAACTTTACAAAGAAACTAGATGTTTCCACTTCATAAGCATGTGCACACACCTGTATACCCATGCAAACAGGCATGCATATAGCACACACATATCCATGAAAAGGAGGAAAATGCCATTTGAGCTATTGACTTGAATTTCACTAAATATCATTAAATGATTTTTGGCTTGGGATCAGGATGGACAATTTTTTTTCCAACAGTTTCTGAAATGGCCTTAAACATAGCTCTGCCACTTTGTATCACATATCTTTACAAATCAGTGCCCTTAGCATTGACAATTATAAAATCAAAATAGTGGCTGACTCAGAAAAATGTAGATTTTGCTCTAACCTCGCAGCATCAAATACTTAGCCAAGATTTTATTCTGTGTGAAAAGTTATTTGTTCCAATAGGATGTCCCATTACTTCTACCTGACCATCAAACCACACAATCCCTGTGATACCAGAGCATAGTCCTGTGAACAGCAACATGAACGGCAGAAATGTGGTGAGTCTCATTCAGAAACATTCATTGATGGCACTGTGATGTCTGGTGACTTCATTTGGCGACCTGTTTGCATCTGTCACTTGCACATTTTTCTAATGTAGAGGGGTTGGCCATATTCTTGCAGTCCTAGAATTGCTGCCCATCTGGTGGCAAAGGGGACATGTAGGTTCAGGAGGCCTTGAGATGAACAGTGTTATGGAAACAGCCAGCTACCATGAACCAAAGGCCAGGTGTTGCCTCATCTCTTAAGTAAGACTTTCAGTAATAATAGATGTTCTAGGTCCCAAAACCACATAGTGATGTTCTGGGAGATTTGGGTGCATGAGGTAAAACTTAAAAATATATGAGAATGTAAGTGTTTTTCTTCCCCTACACCTGCTGGAGAAGCATGTCCACACGTCTAGGCTAATATTAGGGTTGTTTATTTTCTGATGCTGACATCTTCTTGGCCCTCTGAGATTGCTGCTGGAGATAGAATGATTGATGTTTGCCTTGGCACCCTTGGACCAGTAAGGATTACCAAGGGTAAGAAGGAACGTGTCTGGGCAATGCAGACAGAGAGACGCCCGGAAATATGCACACTACTCCAAGTGGGGCTGTCATCTGACCCACAGTTATTTTTGGGGTTCAAAGTGGTTCTTACGTAAGGAAGACCAGCCTCTAGAGGGAAGTGTTTCAGGTGGAGAGATGACAGGTTCAAGGCCCCAGTTTTAGTCATAGAATAAGAAATCATCTGGGTAATTAAGGTGGTTTGGTGTGTAAAGGTGTCTGCCCTGCATGCCTGGCAATCAGAGTTTCATCCCAGGAACCCACCTACATGAAGACATTAAAGTAGACTGAGCTACTGTCCAACTGACCACTGTTCTCAACTCCACAGTTTCCCTCTGACTTCCATATGAGTTCTATGGCACAGGAGTCTATATACACATCACACACACACACACACACACACACACACACACACACACTATAAAGAAAAAGAAAGAAGAAATCGTCTTACTGTGGAAAGACCACTTCAAAGCACATTCAGTTTCAGGCTTGGAAGGCAACAGTCTCCCTTTTAAAATTCATTTTTTTCTAGTTTTGGAGGAAGTGGGCATCAGAAAGCCCTTCAGGGGCATCTCTTTACTTGGTTGACTTTCCCTTTGGGTACAAAGCTCTCCAAGTCTCCTAGTCTAGTGGATAGGAAAATAAATCTCTTCGTAGTGGCCCTTGAGTCTGCTGAGACAGACAGAAGTTCCTGAAAGGAACTCTATAAGCACAGGGTAAGGAAATGCCCCTTTTACCCCTTGAGAACTCTATTCTGAACCTATGAGTAAACAGAAATGAACACAACAAGAGGTTTGCAGGTTTGTTATATGCACAGGGATATCCCAGAAAAGGAAAGTGAATACCCAAACCTGAACTTATCTAGAAACCTGTGCTTTTCTTCCTAGGAAAGATAGAGGAGGGAGGGAGGGAGGGAGGTTGCGGAGGGAGGGAAGTGGAGGAGGGAGGTGGAGAAGGGAGGGAAGTGGAGGAGGGAGGTGGAGGAGGGATGGAGGTGGAGGAGGGATGGAGGTGGAGAAGGGAGGGAAGTGGAGGAGGGAGGTGGAGGAGAAGGGAGGTGGAGGAGGGAGGGAGGTGGAGGAGGGAGGTGGAGGAGGGAGGGAAGTGGAGGAGGGAGGTGGAGGAGGAATGGAGGTGGAGAAGGGATGGAGGTGGAGAAGGGAGGGAAGTGGAGGAGGGAGGTGGAGGAGAAGGGAGGTGGAGGAGGGAGGGAGGTGGAGGAGGGAGGTGGAGGAGGGAGGGAAGTGGAGGAGGGAGGTGGAGGAGGGATGGAGGTGGAGGAGGGAGGTGGAGGAGGGGGGGAGGTGGAGGAGGGAGGGAAATAAACAACTTAGGAGAGAATGATTTTGTAGAAAGATGAATAAGCCTCAGAAGAACAGGTGACAGCCTGTGACAGAGTCTGTAAGGCTGTGTCCACTGCGAAGCTTCTCTCCTGTGATACAATTAATTTTCTCTGGTTGATGAGATTCCCTAGAAAGGGATTTTTGACAGCTATGTTCCTTTTGGGGAGGATCTGTCTTTAGCCAGATAAGGGAAGCACAGAGAAAGCCTCTGCCTGTGTTTGCTATTCCCCAAATGCTCTCAGAAGTAATCAGTGGACCAAGGCAGCATCACGGATTGGTACTTCTTGAAGGGAAGTGGAAGAAAAACCACAAAACCAGTTTCAGTACAAAACTTAATTTATAGTAGGCTGGGGCTGGAGCGCAGTTGTTAGAGAGCCTGCCTACTACTCACAGATCCCCATGTTTGATCCCCAGTACTTTGCAAACTGGGTTTGGTGATGCATGTTTCTTATACTAATGTGCTTGGGGGTTCAGGCAGGACGATCAGAAGTCCAAGATTGGCTTCAGCCACACAGAGAATTCAAATCCAGTCTGGGACATAAGAATTTGCCTCAAAAAACAAACAACAACAAACAACTTTATAGAGATAAGCATAATAATCCCAAAATCTGGGGCAGGCTGAGCCAGGAAGATTTTAAATTCAATCCATCCTAAACTACATAGAAAGACCCAAGTTCAAAGCCATCCTGCACTACATAGAGAGACCCTGCCTCATAAAAATCTAGTCAAATTGGCCTGGAGAGATAACTCATCAGTTATCTCTAAACTGATTAATCCTCCTAACTGTTAAGAGGATATACTTCTCTTGCAAATGATCTTAATTTGGCTCCTGACACCCATTTTGGTGGCTCACAACCACCTATAACTCCAGCTTCAAGGAATCTAACTGTCTCTACTGGCCCCTGAGGACACCTAAATTCACGCATGCATGCACACCTCCATATGCATAATTCAAAAATAAAATCAATCTTTAAAAAAGTAGGTTAATAAATATAATAGTAATTTGTTGGTGCTGGGATAATAACTTCTTTTCCTATTTTCCTTCCATTCTGAGAATCCCCCAGAAAAATCTCTCTTATAGAGGTTCTTCTTAGCTGGACATCTGGAAAAACAAGCTTGCAAGTAGCTGATGAGTGAACAGTAGGACTCTAGTCTCCCTCTGTCTCCAACAGCCCAAATTAAATTAGATTAGAGTAAAAATTGCCCACTCACAGGATGGTCCCTAGAAGTTGGCTTCTTAACTTCTAGAAAAGAGTTTATTGATTCAAAGGAGAACCCTTCCCATGAATATCTCTGGGCAGCAATCCCCAGGAAATACTGAACATGGTCACCCAACTCTCTTCTCTGGCTGCTTGAGTTTCTTGGATTACAACACACTTAATTAACCCTCTGTAGTTTGGAGACAGAGTCCAAGTAGTTACCATGTGCCATTTTAGTCCCGGTTGTCTGTTGTGGGATCTTAAAGAAGCTTTTAGAGGCTTGAGAAAGGATAGGAAAGGTCTTGTTGAGCAATGGACTATTCCAGAAAGCATGAGGAGACTGCTGGTGCTGCAGGGGCGTTAACTAGGAACAGATAGAGGATGGTTTCCAAGGCTCTACATGAGAGAAGAAGCCACACTGGAGAGTACAGTAAGGTGCAGCCAGTCCTGCTTCTCTGTGGGGGAGAACAGACAGGAGAGCAAGTGACATGACTCAACCCAGAAGATCTCCATGCTGTTACATAGGTGGATGGTCTTGGCTCAATGGTCGTGGGATTGGGACCACATCTAGAATGCTGAATTAGAAGGGTGGGGCTAGAACACAGAATGTACTCTGTCCCACCAACAAGGCCAGCTCCAGAAAGTCACTATCTTCAAGAGAAGAAGCAATAGTTGGTAGCAGGTTCATGGAGCCCTTGGAGTCTCTCATTGGCCTTCATTGGCCTTCAACTCTGATTAAGTCCTTATCAACAGCCAGGCTTGCCTAAAGCACATTACAGTCTGATAACTTAGTTTCTCCAACAGTCTCAAGAAGTAGGGACAACACTCCTGTTTGTAAACAAGGAACTTGGCCTAAGTGTACAGACTTCATAAATGGTAATACTGGGACTTGAACCCACATGGCCTGGCTTAGTTTCTACTCCTGGGTACACAGCTACCTTCACTAACATTCATTCCTAATGAAGGGGCTCATTTCTTCCAAGTTAAATCTTGGGTATTTATACCCCAAGAAATCAGATTACAAAAGATCTATGAAGTTGTGGGTACCCTGGGCTCCTGAGGACCCAGACTTTTATTTTCCATTATTTTGAGGAGTGTACCCCCCTTTCTATGCCCCTTTATCATCTTCTGGGTAGTTCTCCAAGGACACCCATTTCTCACTTCACTGGATATGCTGAGCAAACAGCACCTGCCAAGGGACCCTGCAGCAAAACAAACTGCGCAACCCCAGAGGTCTGGTAGCTTCCATTTAGTGAGCATCCTGTGCCTGGGTGGGCAGAGCACACAGGGAAAGGGATGCTCTTCAAGGTTTATCCTATTGTAATTGTGTCAGGCACCTGTGCAGGGTGGGCTTTGCTGAACCGACTACTGCCTTTTGGGAGCTGGGGCTGGGGGATGCAACTCAGTGGAAACCCATGCAGACTTCCATTTCATGCTGCTCAAACCAACAACTCTCTCCATTTGGATATGGAAGAGCATTTTGTTTGCTTGATTTTTGTTACTGTCTAGGGGTTTTCTTTCAAACAAATTGAGGCTCTAAAGCATGAAGATAGATTCCTGACTCTGCACTGTATGTACATGTGGACACGCACGCACGCACGCACGCACGCACACACACACACACACGCACGCACGGCTGATAGGAGACAATCTTTATTCTGCAGCTTCCATGGCCTTCCTGTTTCTGTACTTCCAGATATCAACACTCTCCTCATGCCCCCACCTTCCTCACAAACACTCAAAAGACATTTGGAATTTGGCTGCTGCCTTCTTTCCTGGATTAGACCACACTCTTAGCTACTATTTCACTGAAAACAAACAAACAGGTTTAGCCCTCCAAAGTCAGCCACCATGTTTAATCTTCCTTCTTCCATTTCCTGTATCCTCCACCCCCAAGAAAGGGCCATCAATGTGCTGAGGATACAGTTTCTCCCAACGTCTTTCCTATAGTACAGGATCTAAACCTCATAGAATTTTTTTCTTATTCAAGGATATTGTGGCATAAGAGACACGGAGTATAAAATCAGCCCTTTTGGCATACATTTCTCAGACTTTTTTTACATTCAAAATTATGTATTAATGACTACAACCCTAGTCAAGGTACAGATGACTTCTGACCCTGACAGGGTCCCTCACAAACCCTTGAGGCTGCCCACTTTACTCATGCCCAAACTCTCACAAGCACTGCTGTGGGTTGGTTTCAATCTTTTCTGGATTGTCAGGCAATGGAACCTAAGTCTGGCTATTTTTCATCTAATTGGAGTCATCCATGTGCTTCAATATATCAGCAACCCAGTCTCCCTTTTTAATGCTAGGTAATATTCTAATAATTTGGTTGTGGGCCTAGCCTTGAATGGCTGAGCCATCTTTCCAGCCTGCTAGGTAATATTCTATGGAGATGGTAATATTAATATGGATATACCACAGTGTGTTTATCCATTTACCAGTAGAAGGACACTGGGTTATCTCCAGTTTGAGGTAATTAGGAATAAGCTTTTATATAGGTTTTTGTTTCTGTCTATCTCTGCCTTCGTCTCTGTTTCTCTTTCTCTCTGTATCTCTTCATAGTAAGTATATATGAAGTTAACTTAAGTATATATGAGGTTAAATATATACTTACTTTGCAACTTAGATACCTCATTCCTAGGTATTTACCAGGAGAAATGAAAACATACACGTAAAGACCTCTACATGTCAGTTGGAGAACTGGCTCACGGTTTAACAGTACTTACACTGTAAGCATGAGGCCCTGGGCTTGAATACCTAGCACCATCCCTTTAACCCCAGCATGTAGGGCAGAGACAGGTGAGCCTGAGAGCTCCCTGACTAGCCTGACTGAAACACTGAGATTCTGGCTCAGTGAGAGAGCCTATGTCACAGGAATAAAGTGGAGAACAACAGGGGAGACAGATGACATTGTTCTCTGGTCTCCACAGACACAGCTGTGCGCACCTGAACCCATACATGTGCACAATCACACACACACACACACACACACACACACACACACAGAGAGAGAGAGAGAGAGAGAGAGAGAGAGAGAGAGAGAGAGACAGAGACAGAGACAGAGAGAGGGAGAGAGAGACAGAGAAAGAGAAAGAGAGAGAGAGGCAAGCAGACAGACACAGAGACAGAGAGAGGGAGATTAAGAGAGAGACAGAGGAAGACAGATGTCTAGTCTCTGCAGGAACAGTTGTGTGCACCTGAACACTTATGTGCATGAATAACACACACACACACACACACACACACACACACACACACACAAATGAGAGAGAGACAGAGAGACAGAGAGAGACAGAGAAACAGAGAGACAGAGAAGACAGAGAAATAGAGGAAAACATAGACAGAGAAATACAAAGACAGAAACAGACAGTAACAAACACCTTCTATACAAAAGCTTATTCCTAATTAACCCAAACTAGAGATAACTCAAGTGTGTCAAGTTGTGTTCAAAGGTAGTTACATTATTTTATATTTCTTTTTTAACCTATATTTTGAGAATTTCATGGACGTATATGAGTATATGATTCATCTTACTCGTATTTTCTTCCACTTTCTCCCTTCCACTCCATCCCCCCCCTTTTCCCAATATATTCTCCTCCCTTCTAGTTTCAAGTCTTTAAAATAACTCACTGAATCCAGTTAGTGCCACCCCTTAGTGCACGACTGTGGGCTCAATCACTGTGGCACAGGCAACTGCAACTTGCCATTGGTCAATCCCCAAGGAAGAGTGACCCTCCCTCCCCCAGCAGCCATCAGTTGCCAATACCTCCTTAGTTAGGGGCGTGGCCTTGGGAGCCATTCCACCCTCCTTGCTGGAATTTCTAACTGGCTTGAACTTGTAGGCGGCCGGAGCTGCTGTGAGCTCATGAATGTGTTGCCATCCTCTGTTGCCACTGAGGATGGTCTTTGCTCTGCATCTTTATCAGCGTTAGGCATTGCCAACCTTCTGATTCCATCTTCCTTCCTTCTGAAAGGTGTGCACCATGGGACTTTAAAATTCAGTTTCTGTGCCCCTCCTCCATGGGCAATCCTAGAATACAGGAACTAGGACTCATTTATTTCTATACCATCTATACAGAACATATCAGGGTAGTAGTATCTTGATAAATCATGGTCACATGGATGGATGGATGGATGGATGGATGGATGGATGGATGGATGGAGCTTTCCAGGTGGCTTGGAGGTTTCTAGAGAACAGACTTAATGATGCACTACCCTTCTTGTTTGCAAAATCACCAGGGTCCAAACAGCATCTCTTAAGTCACAGGCAGTCCTTGCTTACCTTTGTCCTACCCCTTCTGGAATATCAGGCTGACTTCAGACTCTTCTCTCTGGTCTTTTTGTCTTAGAGAGCTTCCTATTACCTGTCTCATTACTTTGGGAGTAAATTAAGCACACCATAGACAGGGCCTTTCCTGTCAGTGCCAGGCATAGTCAATGGGTTCTTTCTAGGTATAAACAGACTACTTTGACATATAAAGACTGTAGTATAAAGAGAAGGAACTGGCTTGAAGTACAGTTACCTCTGCCTGGAGGGCTTACAACATAGCTAGGGCACTGAGTGAGAAAGCATTGCTACATTTCTGTTGCAATAAATCTCCAACTCCAATAAGCGCGTGCAATGAGCACACCGCTCAGTCACAATATTTATTGTGCCTAGATTGGGCATATTCACCCCTACACTACTCTACTCCCCAGCTACTCCCTTGCTACTTGTGGTTCCTCCGAGCCATGTGGTTCTGCTCCAGCTTCCTTCCATTTCTTCCTTCTCCATTTTCTTCCTCTCCTTCCCTCTCTTCCCCCACTCTCTAAAACCTCCAGCCTCACCTTTCCCTTCCACTTCCCAATCACATGCTCTAGCCTTTGCTTGACCAGTTAAAATGAGGAGAAGGTTCCTATGAAATCCCTTACTCCTCATCCAGGCAGCCCCCCTTGAGGAATTCAAACAGCACCAGGGCAACCCACAACACAAGTCTGTATGTCTTCACAGTCACTGCAAGTCCTTCAGCTTGTTCTTCTCTGTCCTGGCTAGTTTCATGTCAACTTGACACAAGCTAGATTCGTCTTAAAGGAGGGAACCTCCGTTGAGAAAATACCTCCATAAGACATAGCTGTAAGGCATTTAAAAAAAAGAATTAATGATTGATGAGGAAGAGCCCAGCTCATGATGGGTAGTGCTACACTTTGGGTTGGTGGTCCTGGCCTCTATAACAAAGTAGGCTGAACAAAGCCATGGAAGCAAGTCAGTAAGCAGCATCCCTCCAGGGCTTCTGCATCAGCTCCTGCCTCCAGGTCCCTGCCCTGTTTGAGTTCCTATCCTGACTTCCTTTGATGGTGAACTGTGCTATATAAGAATAAGCAGAAGAAACCCTTTCTCCCCCAACTTGTTTTGGTCATGGTGTTTTATCACAGCAATAGTAACCCTAAGATATCCATGGTGTCTATAAGGGTTTATTAGGGAGATAAGAAGCTTAGTGGTAGGTTTAAGTGTCTTCAAGGAAGGTATGCAAATGAATGTCAGGAAAGGAGCGCTATGTGGGGATCTTGCAACCACCAAGACAAGCAGAAGCAACGGAGAAACAGGGCTGCAAGGTCAAGCGAGATTGCTAATCTGAGTGGACTTTGGTCCTCTGACCTGACCACAGAGCATCAGAAGTCAACATCTAATAAGGATCCTCATGGCCTGACCGTAGAATGCCAGGTCTCCCCATAGCCTACCTTAATCCCCTACAGATTGCTCTGAAGTGGCCTTAATTGAGAGTTACACGTTTTGGAGACAATGGAGAAGCTTACTGATAAAAGCGTTCAACTTCTTGATAGTCTTAAATACATAGATAAGGAATGCCTCTATCAGATAGCCTATAGGCATGTCTGTGAGGCATTTTCTTGATTGTTAGTTGATGCAGAAAGGCCAGTCCACTGTTGGTAGTGTCATCAGTAAGCAGGTGATACTATCCCTGGGCGAGCAGGTCTGGGATGTCTGAAACAAGTCAGTAAACAGTGCTCCTTCATGGACTTTGCCTCAGCTCCTGCCTTGAGTTCTAGCTTCCCTCAATGATGAGCTGGGAAATTAAACAAACCCTTTCCTTTCCAAGTTGCTTTGGTCACAATGTTTTATTAGAGCATCAGGCAAGCTAACTAGAACAACTAGAAAGATCTAGAGGCTGACCACACAGACCTTAGAGAAAATGAACAAAGAGAAAATAAAAGGCAGCCTTCAGAAGTAAAACAATTACAAGTTCTAAGTATCTGTCCTCCCAACCCCATGAGATGAGGACTGCCTGGAACGGACAGTGTAGCTAGGGAAAGGCTAGATGAAGTTGGTTAACAAAGGAACCTTGGTAATCGTCTATGCTGGGAATTGGGGGAGACCAAGAGCTGGATCCTACGGTGGGGGAGGGACTTGCTCAGGACACATGGCTGTAAGTAGGAGGGATAAAAGCGAAACACCACTCTTTAGACTCTTGTGAACAGTTGGAATCCAGAGTCCTGGCAGCTCTTCAGGAAAACCCAGTCTAGAAAAGTTCTCTTAAAGAGCAAAAAGCTAAAAATGGGAAGTAAGATTTGCTGGAAGCCCAGATCTGTTGGATTCGTTCATTTCTATCCAAAATACCCCCACACTTGTGTGTCTCCAGCTATAGGGGTTTCAGTGTTCAAGTGTGTTGCCAATGAACACTCCCTTCTTCCTTAGAAGATCATTTCAACAAAGAGTGGGCTAGCTGCTCCTAGAAATGTCTATGTCTAGGCTTGCCAGGAAGCAGACAATCCCAAAGGGCCGTTTCTGTATAGTATATGGCAGAAGGAGAGGTGCCGGAGGCTGAGCAGAGTGCTGGCCCACACAGGCTTCAGGAATGTTCCCTGGATGGACAGATGACTCTGGGAGGTAGATGTTCTGCTCACGCACCGAAGGCTAAGATACACCTGAAGTTGTCTGGAAAAAGAAAAGCATCTTGAGTGTAGGGAGAGAGAAAAATGGTCTGTGCATGTAAACAGACGTCATGGAGGCCCCAGAGCAAAATAGAATCAAAGAGGTCATTTCAAAAAGGGCTTATGTAGGGATAAAAAAAATGTGCTGCATCCCTTTAATTCCAGCACCCAGGAGCAGAGGTAGGGAGATCTTTGTGAGTTTGAGACTAGCCAGGTCTACAGACTGAATTCCAGGCCAGCCAGAGCTACATAGTGAGACTCTGTATCAAAAACAAAGAAACAAACAAACAAACATAAACCAAATAAACAAAGCTTGTATGGCTATGAAGCAAGATTTTAACTTCATAATCTAAATAGAGCTTCCAGACAAGCATGATGGCCGGCATCTGTTATCCTAGCACTTGAGCAGCAGAGGTAGGCGAATCTAATTTGAGGTCAATCTGGGCTACATAGTAAGACCCCATCTCATCACTTCTCTAAGGATTACATTCAAAGAGATGAGAGAAAGAAAGGCAGAGAGGAAGGAATGAGGGGTAGGGAGGAAATACCTCAAGCTGGAACAGCTCAGATTTACCACGATTCCATTTCTAAGAGATTGGGCTGACCCGTCTTTCCTAGAGATGCCTCATATTTTGGCATGCACGAATGGCTTTCTGTCCTTTACCTCCAGTATAGTCGTCCCTAAATGCCTTTGCCTTCATGTAATCTGATTTCATGTGTTATCAGAATGACTGCTCCCAAATCTCCAAGGAAAGGCTCTGGAGCTAGTGCTGATGTCTGTCTAAGCCTCAGCGGGTCCCATGACAATTGGCTTTGGCAGAACAAGAGACCATTAAGAAGCTGAGTTGGAGAGGAAGTAGGAAAGAAAGCTGCACCCCTGTAACTGCAGATAAAGCTTCCTGGAGAAAACAATCTGGGCAGTGGAGAGAGGACATCTAGTTAGAGAGCTAGGAAGCTTCTTCTCACTAACTCAGTGTGGTCCCCAGAGAGGAAGTGCTCCCTCACCCGGATCCTTCACATTTCATAAACATTTACTGTCAAGAGAGACCAGTCTTGGCTTGGTGCTGTCTGAGCGTGACCTGGGTGCAAAGGAAGCAGACAAGTGAGACATGGATTCTCCCCACAGTTTATACTAAAATTCTGTTGCCACTGAGACTAGGCCTTAATTCTGGCATGTTTTCAATGACAGCTTCCTAACTCTGTCAGTCTCTTTGATACAAAGAGTTCAGAAGGCACAAGACCCTGGAGTTATCAGCTCCTCTTTCTTTTACTGAGACTAGGATCCTGGCCCTTAGAACATGAGTAGAGAATTGACCAGAGTTGGCCTCTGGGTCAGAATTCCCATGTCCAGGTGGACATAATTCCTCTATGTCTGCTAATGGTGGTCACTGATGGCTCGGCCATCTTGGTAATGTGTGTTCTTGGTGATGCAGTGGGACAGAAAAGGTGAAGAATATGGCTAAAACTGCCCAAACTCATGCTAGGGAAAGAACTCAAAGCAAATGCTTATTGGATGTGAGTGAGTGGTGTCTTACAGAATGTGCTCTGACCCTTACAGAGAGAACACTTTGTTCTACTAATGTCAATAACAAAACCAATCACCCTAAAGATTATTGGGTTTTCTGAGGATGTAACCCAATCGTACATAGAACCTGAGACATTGCAGCACAAACCTAGGAATTCAGGCTGCTATGTGTGGTGTCATCAAAAACTGAAAGCACATTAAAGGGACTCTAACTGACCTGAGCATGGCGAACATGACAGGCCTTACCCTTCCCCCATTCCCTCTGCCTTGCTAAAACCCATTAGATGACATTTCTCCTCCTGAGGCTGACTCCCAAGATACAGCTGTCAAAATATTGAAGTCCAGCAATCAAAAGCCCCCTTTGGCTCACTTAATTAACATGCCCAATCAAAATTAAACACCTCATCCTAATAGCGAAGTCTTAGTTTCTTTTCCTGTTGCTGGAATTAAGTACTCTGACAAAAAGTCTTAGGAGAGGAAGGGTTTATTTGTCTGATGGCTCCATTCATATGGCAAGAGTTTGAGAACACTGGCTACATTGTATCCATAGTTAAGAATAGAGAGTAAGGAATTAATGCATGTATACTAGCACTAATCTTCTCTTCTCCATTTTATATACTCCAGGATTCCTGCCAGGGAATGGGTCTACCCTTAATCAAGATGGGTTTTCCCACCAATTAGGACAAACAAGACAATCCCTTCCAGACCTTCTCAGAAGACAATCTAGCAGTCCCTCACAGGTGTGCCCATAGGCTTGCTTCCTAGGTGTTAGGTTGACAATAATACCAACTGTCACAGTGGATATGTAGGTCCCTGCCCCCAAACACAATATAGTCACCACTGAATGCAAAAAACAGTTCTCTGCTATCCACACTGGGCTTCAGTGCCATGCCATTTGCCTCCGATGCCAGCCTGTTCGGGATCCAGTTCTCATGACAGTTCTGATATGCCATCAATCTCTCTGGGGGCCTGTCAGCCTGAGTGAGTCCTGTGGCACATCTAAATGCATGAGCATCGTCGCAGCAGAGAGCAGGACATTTTGTATTAAGTACATTACAGAAACAAGTGTCCTACCAGCCCCAACAGCTTAATCTCTCAGGCAGGAGCAACAGATCATGTCACCCCGCCAAAGCCAAATCAAAAGTTGACAAACACAGAACTTAGGGGGTTTGTGGGGGGGATGAGTCGGTCAGAGACAATTTCAAAAACTCTCTATAATGTAGAGATCAGGGGTATATATTTTCACCAGCAGAGCCCATGGTTTCAATGGACAAAGGGCTCAGATTTTGTCGTTAACTGTCCATTTTCCACAGTGTCTGCTTTCACTGCTATCTACTACCCCACACCCAACCAAGATCTAAATTTAGCCTTCTCCTTTTTGCATTTCAATAATCACAGGGACTTGGGCTCCCTTGCTAGGGGTGATCTTCTAAGTGAAGCTAAGAAAGAAATGCACAGCATTTAAAAATGTCCAGGGCCAGCAAAAAAAAAAAAAAAAAAAAGAAAAAGAAAAAGCCTTTGAAATTTCCTGCTTTTTAGCTGGAAATGTGAACTAGCCTAGCTGGAGCAGGTTTTGAGGCCTGCATTAGGAAGATAATAGAAATTGCTGTTATTCCCTCTGCCACTTTTAGTGCCCGTGGCAATGCTAGGCTCTAACAAATTAACAGTGGGCTGTACTTTGAAGGAAAAAACGAGACAATAAGACTTGTTGGTGAAATGGACAACCTCCAACACTTCCTACTCAGTCGTATCCACCCTAGGAGAGCTGGGCCATCTCTTACTAATAACCTTGAATTCTTCCCCATGTCCTGCCCCACATGGAGCTTCTGTACTCTTCATGACGATGTCACGGGGCTAACGAGATGGCTCAGTGGGTAAAGGCGCTTGCTGCTGAGCCTGACGACCTGAGTAGAAAGAGAGGATTGACTCCCACAGGTTGTCCTTTGACCTACACACACACACACACACACACACACACACACACACACCACACACACACACACACAAATTTAAAATGATTTTCTAAAAATCTCAAAGTTGAGGAGCCCTGGAATAAATGATTCCTAATTCCTAACTCCTTCAAGCTGTAAGACTATCTGCCCTTTTGTATTTATAAACCTATGAGAGCATGTGCAATTGGGACTCTCGGGTTGTTTGTATTGCATGTGTGTGTGTGTGTGTGTGTGTGTGTGTGTGTGTGTGTGTGTGTGTGTGTGTGTGCGCAGGTGGAGTGTCATGGAACCATGCATAGTGGTCAGAGAAGGAGTCAGTTTTTCCTTTCACCAGCTGGGTCCTAGGAATCAAACTCAAGTTGTCCTGTTGGTGGCAGACACCTTTACCCTGAACCAGCTCATCAGCCCCACCTTGAATTTTAACAGCAAGGTGCCAGGAGACCATCTGCATCCATCTTTACCTCCCGGGCTCATCTTCTAAGACCCAGGATCACCTGGACCATTTTACTACTCACCTGCAGAACTTAGTCTCTATCATTGACCAAGACATTCCCAGATAAGGAAGCTTGATGGGGGCTGGGACCGAGTTCATGACGGCTCTTCTCATTGGACATTTTTCTTGTTACCTGTGTTCTTATCCATCAGCTATGCTGTCAGTCCTGGCTGCAATCTTGCGTCATTGTCTAATGTCTATTTCTTTCCTCCTCTGGGGCTCTTTGGTCCGTCAGCTACAAAGAGGTACGTTTCCCAGAGCTGAGTCAACCCCTTACCACAATTACAGCCATCCTTCAGGTTTGGATTCATAGCCCTCTAACTTCATCTGTGAGCTTTTATTCCAGGATTTGGCAAATCAAGGAAAGGTCTGATGCTCTTATCAATGGGACACCTAATAGAACATTTCCCTCCTGCACCTACGGCAGACAACATCAATCAATCACAGCAATTCGCTCATCGAACAGGAGCATGGCTAAGCATGGTGCTTTACCTAACCATTTCTGTTTGATCAGAGTCTAATCTTTACCAGTTCGCTACCCCAATCTCTGAACCATTCAAATGGCAGGAGTTAGAGACAATGAAGTGAGACCTTCAGCCAGCTGTAAATTCTGTAAGGAGAGAGAAAGGCAAACTCTGTTGTGTGCATTAGTTCATCCCAGATACACTCAGAGCTAATTTGATAGCTCTGAATGAGAGCCATGAGTGTGACATTACTCTGAGGGGCAAGCACACTGCCTCCTTGGCTCCATGGGGTGAATGGACTCTAATTGATAACTTGTCTTCTAGAATGGTGTGTGAGGGAGTGACCCTGGAGAAGAGGGGTTTAAGGAGGCAAGTGATGTAGTGAGTGTCACGCAGGTATAGAAAGGGAGTGTAAGACAGAAGGCTCCCCGTTATTTCTAAAAGAGGGTAATGGCTTTGAGAGAGAGAGCCTGGCAATAATCTGATATGTGTGCCACTTTCTCCCAGTTATTAATTTTTATTATTTTTTTCTGGTTCCCTGTGGTGATTAGAGAGCTTTGGGGATTCATCAGCTAACATTTATTGAGCACTTTGTACCTACAGCTTTATAAAGATTAGCCCATTAAATGATCATGATAGGTTGTTCCTATTTCGCCCCCATGTCCCAGAAACCAAGGCACATCGTAGTTAACTACATGCTCAGATGCACAGCCAGTGGGTTGACAAACCCAGATTCATTTCCAGGCCTGTGCACTGGTTCTTGGAATCCCATTCGACAGAAAGAGTCTGAATGATTGTGCTTGGTGGCTGCAGGGCAGCGGGAGGCTACATACCACCTCTCTGTCAGCAGAGAGAGAGAGAGAGAGAGAGAGAGAGAGAGAGAGAGAGAGAGAGAGAGAGAGAGAGAGAGAGGTCCCTAGGTGAAAGCGGTAGTGAGGGAAGCCATGACTAAGTTGGCCCAGTCAGGGCCTCAGCATCTAACCCTGCCAAAACCTATGTCAAGATCCATCTTAGAGGTTCAGGATAGCGGATAACTCTAGCCTATTAGCCCACGATACCTTACCTAATTTTGAGAGGCTTAAGACAGCGTCTCACTGGGTAAGCCTGACTGGCCTGGGACTTTCTTCAGAGACCAGGCTGGCCTCAAACACTCAAAGATCTGCCTGCCTCTGCCTCCTGAGTAGTGGGATGAAAAGTACTGGGCATCACATGCAGCTGATACCCGACCTCAGTGCTCTGCCCTTTGGTGTACTACTCCACTGTCTCCTGAATGTTCCTCTCAATGTTAAGAATTGCCAGATTTGGGGCTGGAGAGATGGCTCAGTGGTTATGAGCACTGACTGCTCTTCCTGAGGTCCTGAGTTCAACTCCCAGCAACCACATGGTGGCTCACAACCATCTGTAATGGAATCCAATGCCCTCTTCTGGTGTGTCTGAAGACAGCTGCAGTGTACTCACATACATCAAGTAAATAAATAAATCTTTAAAAAAAAGAATTGCCAGATTTGGAGAATAAAAACAAGAGAGCCAGCAAATTTAGAAATTCAAATCTAAAGACTTTCTTAATTGTATATCATTCTCCAGTATTCCATGCAACGTACTTAGAGTAAGGAACCACTCATTTACCTGGAATTCACATTTAGTTGGCTGTCCTGTATTTTATGTCACAATTTTACCACCATTCCTTATATTATTGCAACAATGAATCATTAATATTTTTGATTCATAATTTTGATTTATAATTGCCATGCTGCAACATTTATAGGGGTTAATAATTTGATTATAGTAAATAATACACAGTAGTTAGGTGCTAGAGAGCTGGTAAAGTATACATTCTTGATCCTCCTGCCTCTGCCTCCTTCAGCAAATCCTACCGGTGTGCGCCACCACAACTGGCAAAGTATACATTCTTTTGGGGTACATCTGTGCGCAAGAGCCTGGCATATGAGTTAGTAGACTGGGAGGAGAAGAAATATTCTCACAGAGGAAAGGCATGTCCAGTCCTCAGAGGAAAACAGCTAGAACAAAAGAACAAAGAACAAATAAACAGAGGAAAGCTGAGCTTTCTCCTCGGAGGAAGGCAGCACCCTTCTCAGAACAATGGGATCTTTAGCCTTTGGACTCTAGGACTAGCAGCAATGCTCTCCCAGGTTCCCTGGCCTCCAGTCTCAGTCTGAGAACTTGCCATTCACTTCCTCCCTTTTGAGGACTTGGACTGAGCTGTGCCACTTATACCTCAGGTCTCCAGCTTGCAAATGGCTTATCTTGAAACTTCTCGGTGTCCATAACCACACAAGATAATTAATTCCTTTACTATCTCCACTCTCATCAGTATAGATACACAGCCTGTTAGTTCTGTCTCTCCTGAGATACCAACACACTCATCAGTGTCCTTAGGTGCATCATTCTCACATTTACTGACCTACCATGTTTGGTCCAAACACCCACGGTCTTCCATCCTTTGCTGTTTTCACTGTACAAATCCTTGGACCCACTGGGCCCGAGTAGCCGTCTATCTATTTCCTGCCTTGAGTTGCCTTTGATTTTACCAGCTTCACCCCTCTTGAGTCCTCCTTGAGGCAAACAGCTGCAGCCCTGGCCAGGGCCCTATGCTTCCTTCCTGGGGTTGCTCAGATCTTGATGGGGACGTAATACCCAGGCTCCTGGGGGAATGGTGAGGGGCTCTGGAGCAGCAAAGTGATGAAGCTAATGAGCCAAGAAATGTTGCTTGTGGTTTGGAAAACATCAGTCCCCTGGCTCAGGCCCAAAACAATCATTTTAAGGTGTTTTGGGGGGAGATAGTGGATGGAGAGCAATTTGCTGTTGGTTTCTGCCCCGAGGCTTGCCAGCTGCAGACAGGATGGGCTAATGATCTGTGGAAGCAGACCTCAGCCGGAAAAAGACTAGGGGCTGTTCCCAAAGCCCGCGGCTGAAGAAGCTCTGGACTAGGAATGAGTGGACCTGATAAGCTACTAGGCATTTAAGTTCCCAAGGCCTCCTTCAGACACAGAGAGATGGAAAAAAGACATTAGTCTTTGGTCAAGAAGCTATAAACTGAGGAAGACAAGAAGGGGGCCAGAGGAAAGAAGAGGAAGGGAGCATTCACAGATACATACAGACTTGCACATAATTAGTCCTCTCCCCTGTCTGTCTGTCTGTCTGTCTGTCTGTCTGTCTCTCTCTGTGTGTGTGTGTGTGTGTGTGTGTGTGTGTGTGTGTGTGAGAGAGAGAGAGAGAGAGAGAGAGAGAGAGAGAGAGAGAGAGAGAGAGAGACTGATGCCCTCAGAACTCAGTCAGCCTTAAAGAGAATTCAGCAGTGCCTGACTTTGGTTGTTGTTGCTATCATAAGAACTAGTGATCAGTTATAAAACCAGAGGTCTTTCCCTTTGCATGATGGGCTGTCCAGCTGCTCTGAACAAGGCTAGATTTTTAAGCAGACATGACCCTGTGACCATCCTGGAACCTTTGGGCCAGCCTGGGTGTCAGGGCAGAGGATGAAGACACATCTGGCAGGTCCTACCCCTGCCCACGTCCCAAGTCATTCACACACTCAGAGCCACTGTGAATGTCTTGCGATTGAGCCTAATTAAGCCATCTGCCCACATTAAATGGTAAATTATCCCAATCACTCTCCGGATCCCAGAGGAGAGAAAGATAAAAGGGAAATGGCATCCTCTGTGGATCTCAGGATGCTGCCATGCCAGGGATGGATGAGTCCTCCCTTGGGGAGAGCTAGCCTCCAGTGTTTCCAAATCCTTGTGTGTCCTCGAACTCTAGCTCAGCCGTTGTCCCACTGCTTCCTTCTCTAGCTAGGGGGAGCAGCAGGATAGAAGTTGGCTGTGGGTCAAAACCAGATTCCAGTGGTGGTTTCCTGCTGGGATGCTTACTAACTATGATGCATTCTCTTCAAATGAACTTCCCTCAGTTCTCAGGTCCGTGTCTAGGAAGCTGTGCCCTCACTGAGCTTCCCTTGGCTCTCAGGTCTGTGTCCTGCAGTCCTTCCTCTCTGCTCTGCAGCTCTGCTGGGTCGTGGCAGCAGTGTGGCCAGAGGATGAAGGAGGGAGTGATCTCCTCTTGACATCTGTTGGTATCAAGGTGGGAGAATCTCCTTACAGCAATTGCTGTGGACCAAGAGACCCTTGTCCGGCTTTGTAGTCCCCAACATTAGACAGTCAGAAACATGCTTGCAGTTGTCCAGGTTCAAGAGGTATTGACTTACATTGCTAAACTCCTAAGAGAGTGAGGACTCCAAGGCAAAAGTGAAACAGACGACAAGTACCGGGTGCCCCGTCCTTCTGAGGGTGTAAGCTAATCCTGACAAAGTTGCTTGTGGAGTCAAAACATGGGCTAGAATATGATGAACTCTCCTGCTTCCCTCAGGCAGAGCTGGGGACACACTGACTGAGTTCTTAGAATACCCCATCCAGACTTCCAGTCGCCATGCCCTTCCTTCAGGCATACACGAGCTAGATCATCCTGAAACTGTCTAGTGTCCCGGCCCTGGCTTTGGACTTGGGTGTTTCTCAGTCTCTTCAGTATGCCTCCCACAGCATTGTTTACAGTCGTTCCTTTCTAGAAATGACTAAGTGCAGCCATTACTCATGAATTCATAGCAGCTCTACTCTTTTGAAAACGACTGAAGGTTCTGGAAATGGCTGGAGCTCCCTATGTACCCAGTATCCTAATGAGCAGTGAGTCAGGCTGCCTGATCCGAGATAGGATTCTTACATTGCCACGGAAGGACTTGGGCCTTCCCTGGAAGCTTAGTTTAGTCACTTGCTTGCTGGGTTACTTTTGTGAGTCTTGGTGCCCTCGGGAGCTGTGGATTGATTATTCTTAGAGGGCTGTAAAGATCAAAAGAGACTGCCAACTGCCAAATGTTATCTCAGCTCACGTATCAGGACAGACTGTGGCCTCTTCATGATGATCATTTGATCAGTTAAGGTCTTTAAGGATGATTTCACATAGTCTTGGCAGTTTGCTTGGGCCATCTATTGAGGTGCTTAACGCACGACGAGCATGGTAGTCACCCCAGTAGATGAAATTTTCTTTTAGAGGGGAAATGAGAGTTGAGATAAGGTCTCATTTTAGCCCAGGATAGCTTAAAAATCACTATGCAGTCCAGGCTAATCTTGAACTAGCTCTGTCTGTCCTGAAACTCACTATGTCAACCAGGCTGGCTTCCAAATTACAGAGTTCTGTCTGCCTCTTCCTCCCAAGTGTTGAGATTAAAGGCTAAATAAATAAATAAATAAATAAATCTTTAAACAGATTTTTTTTTTGGTTCTTTTTTTTTTTTTTCGGAGCTGGGGACCGAACCCAGGGCCTTGCGCTTCCTAGGTAAGCGCTCTACCACTGAGCTAAATCCCCAGCCCCAAATAAATCTTTAAAAAATTAAATTGACTTAACCGGAGGTGACTTGGTAATGCCCTATGGCTCTGAGTCCTAGCTTCCAAGGACCTTTTAAAACGGCTCTAATCATACAAATTAGCATATTGAGGCCGAGAGACATTAAGGGTATGAAGCTTGTATGGGATCCAGGTCTAAGAAGCTCCAAAGACCACTCCCCTAAGCAAGTTATTATAATTCTTCTCTGATGGATGTTAAGTTTAGAGTGCTATATTAAAATATAATTGCGAGTGGCTGGAAGATGACTCACGTGTTAAGAGTACTTGTTGCTTTCTTAGAGGACCTGAGTTCCACTCCCAGCACCCAGGTTGGGCAGCTCACAACCTCCTGTAAGCCTAGGGGATCTTATGTAGGTTAGGGCTGCAGCATCTGGGTGAGCGAAGGGAGCAGCTCCCTGCATGTTAGGGTAAATAGCGATGAAGGAGTTCATAGTGAAGACAAGAGGGATGCTCAGAGCAGGACACAGGAGGAAGAAGGATTCCCCGACTAAGTATGGCCTCCTGGGAAGGAGGGAGGGAGATACAAAGGTGCCCGCTGCTACTTGAAAGCAAGCAGGAGTCAGAAGGGGGGCAGGAATGGTGAACAAAGGATCCGTTATCCCCTAATAAAGCTCTGGACTGCAAGGACAGCCGATATAGGTCAATGATAGAACATTTTCTTAGCAGTCATGGTACCCTAGGATTAGTAGGTGACAATAGAAAACACACACACACACACACCTCAAAACCACCAGTAATCTGAGAAGCCCTGAGCTTCAGTCACTGCATCTGTCTCAAGGGTTCTTAATCTTCGTGTAATGACTACTGCTTCTCCCATGAGGTTTCGTTTTTAAAAGTATAATCCAAGATGGGGGCACAACTTCCATGTTTAAAGCTTATCACGAAGAGGACAGGCTGTCTAGTTGTCACATTTGTGGTCCTATTTCATATTAGGGATTCGATTTGTTTTTCTGCTATTCCAGAGAGAGGCAAAAGGGAAGGTCTTGCTTTCAGGATCTAACTGGCATAGTCAGAGAGTTGCAGTCTCCCTGCAGTTCTGCTGAGAGAAGAATACTCCCTGGGTCCTGAGTGCTGCCTCTTCAGGAGTCATGCAGTGATAGCATTGCAAGCATAGCACAGCCTCACAGGTTGTGAAGTCCTCACTCCTAACCTAGGCTGCAGCAGGTACTCTTCTCAGGCACCATTATGATCCTAGGTGGGGACTTTTTCCCCAGTGTTTCCCTTCCCAGACTACACTATCACAGGGACCAGAAACCCTAGAAAGAGCTTGTAAATGCTGCAATGTCTCAGAACCATGGCAGACCTATAAATTCAAGCGGCATTTCAATTGAATTCCCATGTGGTTTGTGTGCATGTGGAAAGGCATACATGCAAGCAGGACGTGTAGCTTGGGTCCATGTTCACTAACCGCTAATCCAACCCAGTATTTCCTTCCATTTTGGGTCTAGCAACACTTGTGACTTTGTCACTGATAGAAATCATGATGTTTTCATAATGCTGTACAGTTGCTTCTAGTATCTTGAAATACCACACATCACTATTTCAAAATTACAGACCGTTAGAGCTGAAGCTCAGTTATACCCGTAATACAATAGTGTAACCCCAGCACTCCGGAGGCTGAGGCAGGAAAATTGTTGCAAATTTGAGGCTAGCCTGGTACATAGCAAAACCAGATTGTCTCAAAACAGCGGCAACACAAGCATATATACAAATGCATGTATATTACCACATCCCATACTTAAAAAAACATGGCAGCTATTTCAAATAAACAAATATTTTTATAATCCTACCAAAGTTACCTTCTAGGATCAGCAAAGGGGTCTATAGCACTAAAAAGTCAGAATCTTGCCCTAAGAATCCTGGTGAGCCTGTGTCAATACATAGGTAGAGTGGAGTATTACTCAAACTGGAAGCTCCAGAAGATAATTGTTCCCTGCCGCAATCTATCTCAGTTTAGACACTGCCTGAGAGTTTGCAAGCTAGGAAGGAGGTGCTCCTGTCTCTGTCTGAAAAGGGTGGATCGTTCCTGGCCTGGCCCAGGCTTTCAGAGGGAGGCCTCCCTGCACTGGTCGTTTCAAAAAGGCTTTGTTCTCTGGGGACCCTTGGAAACTAGGTAGCAAACAAACAACACACACTGAACCAGCAGGGGGAGGCTGGGCCTTTTGAGAAAAAAGCCCAGTCAGAATCTCAAGGCAACTGAGTGCCACCTCTAGCCCAGGCCAGCCCACTCTCCCAGCTGCCCTGGGGCCAGGAATTGCTCAATTAAATGGCAAGAGTCCAAAGGGAGTTGAGGGAACAGCGTCTCTTCCACTTCAGTCTCAGGCTCTGCTCCCCTATTCATTTCACCCCACTTGCCCTCTACAGTAACTCCTCTCCCTGAGTCCTGTTATGCATCCCAGCTGTCTAAAAGAGTCTCCCTCCTTTGACTGATGTCCCCTGGCCCCTCTGGTCTGCACTGACTGTTTTTTATCACTTTATTCTGGAACTTCCTGGCTGAGCTGCTGGGGAACGTCTCTCAGTTCTTCTTTCCCTTCAAGGCAGCATCCTTTAAGATTTAAGCAGGAGAGAGTTTGAGGAGAAAGACCCAGACCATGGGGAAGCTAGGTTTCCTTCCTCGCACAGAACCCTGACATTGCCTCTCCCCACTGTCTCTCTTTAACTTTCACACCCCACTGTGAGGATCAGCTAAGAGCTATTCCAAGGATGGTGTCTTCCAGAACAGACTATATATTTAATCAACGAAGCTGCTTCCCTCCAAGCAGACACAGTCATCTTCTCTTGGTTTTGACATAGATGGGAACGGTGGCTCCTCTCGCTCGCCTTTGGCTGGAACACTGTCTTTCCTCTCTTCCCACCAACTTCCCCATGCACAACTGGGAACCGGAGCTTGCAGCCAGCTCTCTTGGGTGAGAAAAGCCAGAGGTGGCTGAGAGGATGGATGGGAACTGGAGTAGGCAAAGTAGCAGATATGTCAAGGAGTGGTGACAGTTTCTGGGTTATAAGCAGTCTGTAGTGGCATTGGTGGTAGGGACATATGGAGTTGTCACTGATGAAATATTTATGGAGCTGTGGAAGAAGAATTTCAGAACAAAGCTCAAAAGCAACAACTACCTTAAGACGCAAGAGTTCAGGCCCGGTGGGTAAAGGCACTCGCTGCCACGCCTAAAAAACTTAAGTACTGGTCTTCCTGGTTGCTGCCGCTGCAGAGAGCCCGTGGGCAGCACCCCACGAGCGAACTTGAGCCCCGGGACCACAGGTAAGACCAACTTTTCTGCTGCAAGAGAGCTGCCTGGTGAGCTTGGGACACACGGAAGCAGAATTCCTGTAGAACCGGGCACGTTCTGTGTTTACTGGAAGTCCCACACCCACGGATCCCGGCCCGCAGCAGCTCTCTACCCCCAGACCCTGTGAGAGAGAGACCCAACCGCCTGATCAGGTGGGCACTCCTGAGGCTGCAGAGCGGAAGAGACCACCAACACTGCTCACCCCTGCCCACATCCCTGGCCCAAGAGGAAACTGTATAAGGCCTCTGGGCTCCCGTGGGGGAGGGCCCAGGAGCGGCAGGACCCCTGTGCCTGAGACACCACCAGAACCAGAAGGAAACAGACCGGATAAACAGTTCTCTGCACCCAAATCCCGTGGGAGGGAGAGCTGAACCTTCAGAGAGGCAGACAAGCCTGGGAAACCAGAAGAGACTGCTCTCTGCACACACATCTTGGACGCCAGAGGAAAAAGCCAAAGACCATCTGGAACCCTGGTGCACTGAAGCTCCCGGAAACGGCCGCACAGGTCTTCCTGGTTGCTGCCGCTGCAGAGAGCCCGTGGGCAGCACCCCACGAGCGAACTTGAGCCTTGGGACCACAGGTAAGACCAACTTTTCTGCTGCAAGAAAGCTGCCTGGTGAACTCAAGACACAGGCCCACAGGAACAGCTGAAGACCTGTAGAGAGGAAAAACCACACGCCGGAAAGCAGAACACTCTGTCCCCATAACTGGCTGAAAGAAAACAGGAAAACAGGTCTACAGCACTCCTGACACACAGGCTTATAGGACAGTCTAGCCACTGTCAGAAATAGCAGAACAAAGTAACACTAGAGATAATCTGATGGTGAGAGGCAAGCGCAGGAACCCAAGCAACAGAAACCAAGACTACATGGAACCATCGGAGCCCAATTCTCCCATCAAAACAAACATGGAATATCCAAACACACCAGAAAAGCAAGATCTAGTTCCAAAATCATTTTTGATCATGATGCTGGAGGACTTCAAGAAAGACGTGAAGAACTCCCTTAGAGAACAAGTAGAAGTCTACAGAGAGGAATCGCAAAAATGCCTGAAAGAATCGCAAAAATCCCTGAAAGAATTCCAGGAAAACATAAATAAACAAGTAGAAGCCCATAGAGAGGAGACACAAAAATCCCTGAAAGAATTCCAGGAAAACACAATCAAACAGTTGAAGGAATTAAAAATGGAAATAGAAGCAATCAAGAAAGAACACATGGAAACAACCCTGGATATAGAAAACCAAAAGAAGAGACAAGGAGCTGTAGATACAAGCTTCACCAACAGAATACAAGAGATGGAAGAGAGAATCTCAGGAGCAGAAGATTCCATAGAAATCATTGACTCAACTGTCAAAGATAATGTAAAGCGGAAAAAGCTACTGGTCCAAAACATACAGGAAATCCAGGACTCAATGAGAAGATCAAACCTAAGGATAATAGGTATAGAAGAGAGTGAAGACTCCCAGCTCAAAGGACCAGTAAATATCTTCAACAAAATCATAGAAGAAAACTTCCCTAACCTAAAAAAAGAGATACCCATAGACATACAAGAAGCCTACAGAACTCCAAGTAGATTGGACCAGAAAAGAAACACCTCCCGTCACATAATTGTCAAAACACCAAACGCACAAAATAAAGAAAGAATATTAAAAGCAGTAAGGGAAAAAGGTCAAGTAACATATAAAGGGAGACCTATCAGAATCACACCAGACTTCTCGCCAGAAACTATGAAGGCCAGAAGATCCTGGACTGATGTCATACAGACCCTAAGAGAACACAAATGCCAGCCCAGGTTACTGTATCCAGCAAAACTCTCAATTAACATTGATGGAGAAACCAAGATATTCCATGACAAAACCAAATTTACACAATATCTTTCTACAAATCCAGCACTACAAAGGATAATAAATGGTAAAGCCCAACATAAGGAGGCAAGCTATACCCTAGAAGAAGCAAGAAACTAATCGTCTTGGCAACAAAACAAAGAGAATGAAAGCACACAAACATAACCTCACATCCAAATATGAATATAACGGGAAGCAATAATCACTATTCCTTAATATCTCTCAATATCAATGGCCTCAACTCCCCAATAAAAAGAAATAGATTAACAAACTGGATACGCAACAAGGACCCTGCATTCTGCTGCCTACAGGAAACACACCTCAGAGACAAAGACAGACACTACCTCAGAGTGAAAGGCTGGAAAACAACTTTCCAAGCAAATGGTCAGAAGAAGCAAGCTGGAGTAGCCATTCTAATATCAAATAAAATCAATTTCCAACTAAAAGTCATCAAAAAAGATAAGGAAGGACACTTCATATTCATCAAAGGAAAAATCCACCAAGATGAACTCTCAATCCTAAATATCTATGCCCCAAATACAAGGGCACCTACATACGTAAAAGAAACCTTACTAAAGCTCAAAACACACATTGCACCTCACACAATAATAGTGGGAGATTTCAACACCCCACTCTCATCAATGGACAGATCATGGAAACAGAAATTAAACAGTGATGTCGACAGACTAAGAGAAGTCATGAGCCAAATGGACTTAACGGATATTTATAGAACATTCTATCCTAAAGCAAAAGGATATACCTTCTTCTCAGCTCCTCATGGTACTTTCTCCAAAATTGACCATATAATTGGTCAAAAAACGGGCCTCAACAGGTACAGAAAGATAGAAATAATCCCATGCATGCTATCAGACCACCACGGCCTAAAACTGGTCTTCAATAACAATAAGGGAAGAATGCCCACATATACGTGGAAATTGAACAATGCTCTACTCAATGATAACCTGGTCAAGAAATTAAAAACTTTTTAGACTTTAATGAAAATGAAGATACAACATACCCAAACTTATGGGACACAATGAAAGCTGTGCTAAGAGGAAAACTCATAGCGCTGAGTGCCTGCAGAAAGAAACAGGAAAGAGCATATGTCAGCAGCTTGACAGCACACCTAAAAGCTCTAGAACAAAAAGAAGCAAATACACCCAGGAGGAGTAGAAGGCAGGAAATAATCAAACTCAGAGCTGAAATCAACCAAGTAGAAACAAAAAGGACCATAGAAAGAATCAACAGAACCAAAAGTTGGTTCTTTGAGAAAATCAACAAGATAGATAAACCCTTAGCCAGACTAACGAGAGGACACAGAGAGTGCGTCCAAATTAACAAAATCAGAAATGAAAAGGGAGACATAACAACAGATTCAGAGGAAATTCAAAAAATCATCAGATCTTACTATAAAAACCTATATTCAACAAAACTTGAAAATCTTCAGGAAATGGACAATTTCCTAGAGAGATACCAGGTATTGAAGTTAAATCAGGAACAGATAAACCAGTTAAACAACCCCATAACTCCTAAGGAAATAGAAGCAGTCATTAAAGGTCTCCCAACCAAAAAGAGCCCAGGTCCAGACGGGTTTAGTGCAGAATTCTATCAAACCTTCATAGAAGACCTCATACCAATATTATCCAAACTATTCCACAAAATTGAAACAGATGGAGCACTACCGAATTCCTTCTACAAAGCCACAATTACTCTTATACCTAAACCACACAAAGACACAACAAAGAAAGAGAACTTCAGACCAATTTCCCTTATGAATATCGACGCAAAAATACTCAATAAAATTCTGGCAAACCGAATCCAAGAGCACATCAAAACAATCATCCACCATGATCAAGTAGGCTTCATCCCAGGCATGCAGGGATGGTTTAATATAAGGAAAACCATCAACGTGATCCATTATATAAACAAACTGAAAGAACAGAACCACATGATCATTTCATTAGATGCTGAGAAAGCATTTGACAAAATTCAACACCCCTTCATGATAAAAGTCCTGGAAAGAATAGGAATTCAAGGCCCATACCTAAACATAGTAAAAGCCATATACAGCAAACCAGTTGCTAACATTAAACTAAATGGAGAGAAACTTGAAGCAATCCCACTAAAATCAGGGACTAGACAAGGCTGCCCACTCTCTCCCTACTTATTCAATATAGTTCTTGAAGTTCTAGCCAGAGCAATCAGACAACAAATGGAGATCAAGGGGATACAGATCGGAAAAGAAGAAGTCAAAATATCACTATTTGCAGATGACATGATAGTATATTTAAGTGATCCCAAAAGTTCCACCAGAGAACTACTAAAGCTGATAAACAACTTCAGCAAAGTGGCTGGGTATAAAATTAACTCAAATAAATCAGTTGCCTTCCTCTATACAAAAGAGAAACAAGCCGAGAAAGAAATTAGGGAAACGACACCCTTCATAATAGACCCAAATAATATAAAGTACCTCGGTGTGACTTTAACCAAGCAAGTAAAAGATCTGTACAATAAGAACTTCAAGACACTGAGGAAAGAAATTGAAGAAGACCTGAGAAGATGGAAAGATCTCCCATGCTCATGGATTGGCAGGATTAATATAGTAAAAATGGCCATTTTACCAAAAGCAATCTACAGATTCAATGCAATCCCCATCAAAATACCAATCCAATTCTTCAAAGAGTTAGACAGAACAATTTGCAAATTCATCTGGAATAACAAAAAACCCAGGATAGCTAAAGCTATCCTCAACAATAAAAGGACTTCAGGGGGAATCACTATCCCTGAACTCAAGCAGTATTACAGAGCAATAGTGATAAAAACTGCATGGTATTGGTACAGAGACAGACAGATAGACCAATGGAATAGAATTGAAGACCCAGAAATGAACCCACACACCTATGGTCACTTGATTTTTGACAAAGGAGCCAAAACCATCCAATGGAAAAAAGATAGCATTTTCAGCAAATGGTGCTGGTTCAACTGGAGGGCAACATGTAGAAGAATGCAGATCGATCCATGCTTATCACCCTGTACAAAGCTTAAGTCCAAGTGGATCAAGGACCTCCACATCAAACCAGACACACTCAAACTAATAGAAGAAAAACTAGGGAAGCATCTGGAACACATGGGCACTGAAAAAAATTTCCTGAACAAAACACCAATGGCTTATGCTCTAAGATCAAGAATCGACAAATGGGATCTCATAAAACTGCAAAGCTTCTGTAAGGCAAAGGACACTGTGGTTAGGACAAAACGGCAACCAACAGATTGGGAAAAGATCTTTACCAATCCTACAACAGATAGAGGCCTTATATCCAAAATATACAAAGAACTCAAGAAGTTAGACCGCAGGGAAACAAATAACCCTATTAAAAAATGGGGTTCAGAGCTAAACAAAGAATTCACAGCTGAGGAATGCCGAATGGCTGAGAAACACCTAAAGAAATGTTCAACATCTTTAGTCATAAGGGAAATGCAAATCAAAACAACCCTGAGATTTCACCTCACACCAGTGAGAATGGCTAAGATCAAAAACTCAGGTGACAGCAGATGCTGGCGAGGATGTGGAGAAAGAGGAACACTCCTCCATTGTTGGTGGGATTGCAGACTGGTACAACCACTCTGGAAATCAGTCTGGAGGTTCCTCAGAAAATTGGACAGTGAACTGCCTGAGGATCCAGTTATACCTCTCTTGGGCATATACCCAAAAGATGCCTCAACATATAAAAGAGACACGTGCTCCACTATGTTCATCGCAGCCTTATTTATAATAGCCAGAAAATGGAAAGAACCCAGATGCCCTTCAACAGAGGAATGGATACAGAAAATGTGGTACATCTACACAATGGAATATTACTCAGCTATCAAAAACAACGAGTTTATGAAATTCGTAGGCAAATGGTTGGAACTGGAAAATATCATCCTGAGTGAGCTAACCCAATCACAGAAAGACATACATGGTATGCACTCATTGATAAGTGGCTTTTAGCCCAAATGCTTGAATTACCCTAGATCCCTAGAACAAACGAAACTCAAGACGGATGATCAAAATGTGAATGCTTCACTCCTTCTTTAAATGAGGAAAAAGAATACCCTTGGCAGGGAAGGGAGAGGCAAAGATTAAAACAAAGACTGAAGGAACACCCATTCGGAGCCTGCCCCTCATGTGGCCCATACATATACAGCCACCCAATTAGACAAGATGGATGAAGCAAAGAAGTGCAGACCGACAGGAGCCGGATGTAGATCGCTCCTGAGAGACACAGCCAGAATACAGCAAATACAGAGGCGAATGCCAGCAGCAAACCACTGAACTGAGAATAGGTCCCCCGTTGAAGGAATCAGAGAAAGAACTGGAAGAGCTTGAAGGGGCTCGAGACCCCAAAAGTACAACAATGTCAAGCAACCAGAGCTTCCAGGGACTAAGCCACTACCTAAATACTATACATGGACTGACCCTGGACTCTGACCCCATAGGTAGCAATGAATATCCTAGTAAGAGCACCAGTGGAAGGGGAAGCCCTGGGTCCTGCTAAGACTGAACCCCCTGTGAACTAGACTATGGGGGGAGGGCGGCAATGGGGGGAGGGTTGGGAGGGGAACACCCATAAGGAAGGGGAGGGGGGAGGGGGATGTTTGCCCGGAAACCGGGAAAGGGAATAACACTTGAAATGTATATAAGAAATACTCAAGTTAATAAAAAAAAAAATGGAAAAAAAAAACAAAAAAAAGACAAAAAAACTTAAGTACTAATCCCCAGAACCCACAGTAGAAGGACAGAATCAACTCCCAACTTGTCCTCTGACTTCCATATGCGTGCCATGACACTGGTGCTCCCACACATGCATACATGCAAACACTTAAAAAGTAAGTAAAATAAATAAATAAACAACAAACAAACAAAAATTCGGGAATCCAAGTCTTTACAATATTGCTATGCTGTGCAAGGGCTGCAAACCCCATGCTTTCTCCTGGTGCCAGCTTACAGACCTTTGTATCAGAGCTAGGAGAAAGAGAGAGAACCTTTAATGGGGCCCTGAATATTGAAGATGGAAAATTAGATCCATTGACACTAAGCTGTTACCAAATTTCAAATTCAGGTAGACAGAGGCAGAGGCGGCATCAAGAGACAGTCTCTGGTTCCTGGCCACTGTCCTGACAGTCATTGATTTATTTGGAGAGAGCTGGAGCTATCTGACCAGCCACAAGGCCATGGGCCTTACTTTCAAGTAGCGGCAGGAACACAGGTTCAGATGAGCACATGGAGGTCCGGTCAGATCCAGCTGTTAGGAGTGCTCAGCAGGAGATAGGAAGGCCATCAGATACAGGGATCACTTTCATACTATGTCAAGGTTAAGGGCATCAACAAAGAATGTTGAGACAGCTAGGGAGTGTCTAATAGCAGGGAGCTATTGTTACTCCTTGACCTATGGAAGAAAGAGTAGAAGCTATGTAAGAGGCTATGCAGAAGGATCTGTAGTCATAAATCAAAGCAGAGAAGAAGGAAGTAGGGTAAATATTCTGACTTTCTGCTTGTGCTCTATGATCCCTGACTACCTGTGGAAGTTTAATGCTAATCTAGTCCAAGCTAGAAACCAGAGTACAAGAGTGGCCCGAGATACCATCCATGGAGACCACCTCTGGTCACATGAGCTGGGCAGAAAAATAGACACTGAGCTCAAAGGTGTGTGAAAGAGAATGCCTACCTCATAAGGTTGTGAAGTTTATTGTGATTTAAGGAATGGCATGTAGTAAAGTGTTAGACTCGTGGGAGACAGAATAAGTTCAAATCCCACATCCCTACTTGCCAAGCAGGCAATCTTGAACACTTCTGTTGGGGTTGTGAGAATGAAATGAATAAACACAGACGTGTCAGGCATAAAGATGGCTCTCAAAAGTTTGTTCTTGCTGTTATTGATATCAGTTTGATAGTATTCTTCCTGTCTCTTTCCAGGGTCAAGCATCCAACTGCCTCTCCCTAGCTCAGAGTCTTTACTGGAGAGATGCAAGTAAGGCTAGAGAGAGAGAGAGGCAGCTCACTCAGAAGTGTTGGGTTCAAGGCATGGATGTGATGCTACCTATTGGCTGACACCCTTATTCAGCAGAGGCATGGGGACCTGGGTTCCGGTCAACCCCTGACCTGCAATCCCCCATCCCCTCCAGCCATCCACATAGTGGAGAGGACTGTCCTCTAGTTCTCCCATAGCCACCCTGGACCTTGGTAAGATTTTGACTTAAAACATAGGGGAAGTGCACAGGATAACCAGACCTGACATTGTGCTCTCCCTAGTAAAAATTTACTGAATATTTACTATTTCTTCACATCAATTTCATCAACATGGTGAAATTAGCCAAATTGTAACAGTGACATTAGTAATATTGGGGGCTGAAGTCCAGAGAAGTTAGGGAACGTAGCCAGCACCATATTGACAGAAATTGGCGGAGTCCACATTTGAAATCAGGTCTGATTGTTCCCGAAACCCAGGCTTGGGTGGCCATGCCAGGTGGCTCCCTGGAAGGTGGGCCCACATATTAAATTTGAGTGGAGGGGAAGATGGATGTGGAGCCCACAATAAACCTGCTGTCATAGATCTTTTCCCTGCAAGAACTGGATACTGAAGATCTCTAGGGGGATCTTCCTCTGGGACACTCTATGAGCCAGACCTAGACTGTCAGGTCCATGGACAGGACAGTGAACATTGTCCCTTCCCAGGCTTAGGAACATGCTTTATCTTCTCCTTTCTGTGTAGTTCCTGTGGTGGTTTGGATAGGTTTGGCCCTCATAGATTCATGTGCTTGAATGCTTGGCCCATAGGAAAGGTCACTACTAGGAGGTGTGGCCTTGCTTGAGTAAGTATGGCCTGTTGGAGGAAGTGTGTCACTGTGGGGGTGGACTTTGAAGTCTTCTATGCCTATGTCTTCTGCACAGTGTGGAATCAGGGCCTCCTTCTCGTTGCCTGTGAAAGACAGTCCTCTTCTGCTGCCTGTGAATCAAAATGTAGAACTCTTAGTTCCTCCAGCACCATGTCTGCTTGGCATGTTGTCATGCTTCCTGCCATGATGTTAATGGACTGAATCTCTGAAACTGTAAGCCTGCCCCAATGAAATGCTTTCCTTTATAAGAGTTGCCTTGGCCATGTTGTCCCTTCAGAGCAATGAGACCCTAAGACACGACCCAAAAATCCTAGTCACCTCGACTACTCTGAGCTGTAGAAAACCCCACAGCTGATGGAGTAGTGTGTTCCGGTTCCCAAGGTATGACTCCATAGGTACTTGGGAGTAGGGATGGCTTTTCCTCATATCACATTGCCTGGGTGCACCTGAGCCAGGACTCTGTCAGGCTACAAAACTGAGCATGTGGTCTCAAGTATAAGTAAACTTGCCAAAGGACTCTGGGTGATGACAGCCGGGACTTCATAATCCCACCTGGCCGTCACAGCACAGGAAGGTGTTCTTGGGACCTCTAAAACCAGGGCAATAGGGTACAGTAGGATAAGAGGCCCCCACCATGGGGTTGCATGGTACGGCAGTACTCAGCCCTGGGAGTCCTTTATAACTGACTCTCAGGGACAAACTAGTTCTTTGGTTTCTTCACGGGTTGTATAGTATAGAGAGCTTACTTCAGTGCAAATCCTGTATACATTTAATCACATGGCTTCATTGCCTTCTCACTGTTTAGATCTGATAGGGGAAGAAAAAATCTGTACACAAAAATATATCAAAGCCATGGCAAGAGTTATCCAAACCTCTCTTTGGAATTAATGAGTGCTCCAAGGCAGCCACTGGGACAAGGTGTACTTACATGGCTCATACTGTGTACCTGTCACACTGCATACATAAACTCTCACAGTCTTCGCAACCATCTTGTCACAAAACAGACCAGAGGATGGGCTGAGAAAGGTTACTCACTTTCCTTAGATCCCCCAACAAAGACTCCATCACCAGTAAGTGGAGATGACCCAGGTCACAGGGCTTGAAGTCTGTGTTCTTAACTTACAGGTCGTCACGTGCACCCCTGTCCTGCCCTCAAGCCTCACCACATTACTGCTAAAATGCAATTTTGAAAAATGAGCCCTACAGAAAATGTGGTACATCTACACAATGGAATACTACTCAGCTATCAAAAACAACGAGTTTATGAAATTCGTAGGCAAATGGTTGGAACTGGAAAATATCATCCTGAGTGAACTAACCCAATCACAGAAAGACATACATGGTATGCACTCATTGATAAGTGGCTATTAGCCCAAATGCTTGAATTACCCTAGATCCCTAGAACAAACGAAACTCAAGACGGATGATCAAAATGTGAATGCTTCACTCCTTCTTTAAATGACGAAAAAGAATACCCTTGGCAGGGAAGGGAGAGGCAAAGATTAAAACAGAGACTGAAGGAACACCCATTCAGAGCCTGTCCCACATTTGGCCCATACATATACAGCCACCCAATTGGACTAGATGGATGAAGCAAAGAAGTGCAGACCGACAGGAGCCGGATGTAGATCGCTCCTGAGAGACACAGCCAGAATACAGCAAATACAGAGGCGAATGCCAGCAGCAAACCACTGAACTGAGAATAGGTCCCCTATTGAAGGAATCAGAGAAAGAACTGGAAGAGCTTGAAGGGGCTCGAGACCCCAAAAGTACAACAATGCCAAGCAACCAGAGCTTCCAGGGACTAAGCCACTACCTAAAGACTATACATGGACTGACCCTGGACTCTGACCCCATAGGTAGCAATGAATATCCTAGTAAGAGCACCAGTGGAAGGGGAAGCCCTGGGTCCTGCTAAGACTGAACCCCCAGTGAACTAGTCTATGGGGGGAGGGCGGCAATGGTGGGAGGGTTGGGAGGGGAACACCCATAAGGAACGGGAGGGGGGAGGGGGATGTTTGCCCGGAAACCGGGAAAGGGAATAACACTCGAAATGTATATAAGAAATACTCAAGTTAATAAAAAAAAAAAAGAAAAATGAGCCCTGCTGTCCCTACCGGCATTATGCTCAGTAGTTAAAAGCAGCGCATTTGCGCACGGTCACGTGTGTCACCGTCGGATTATAAACCACAAAGAAACTCCTTCAGCGACACTTATTGAGTGTCTGCCAAGAGCCAGACACTGTTGTAACTGTTTTTCGCATATTCTAGGTCAATTTTCTTCTTGCAACAGCCTTGGGAAATAGGTAGCAATTTCCCCTGTGCAATGGAGGGGAGAAATGAGAAACAAGAGAGAACCACTCCACTAGTGACCTGTGGGACGAAGTTTCTGACGGCTCATGGAACACCAAGTCACTGATTTTAATTTTAAAGATTAACAGCAATACCGTTAGTCCTGATTATGTAGGACAGGGTAGCCTGAAACGAGTATCTGGTGTTTGTTTGTTTTGTTTTGTTTTGTTTTGTTGCTTGCTTGCTTGCTTTTTGGACTCAGGGAAAGGGTCTGTTGTAGCCTAGGTTTGCTTAGAACTTGCTGTGTTGCTAGATTCTTCCTGCTTCGACCTCCCAAATGCTAGGATTTCAGATCTGAGCCCTCATACGTAGCTGTGTCTGCTTTTGTTGTGAAGCATGATTTAATTTCTTCCCTTCCCTTCTCTTCCCTTCCCTTCCCTTCCCTTCTCTCCTTCCCTCCTCCCTCTTTCTTTTCTTTTTCTCTTTTCTTTCCTTCTCTTTCTTTCTATCTTTCTTGTATGAATGTCTTTCCTCCTAATGTTAAAAATCATAGATCATGGCTTGGGATTTTGAGTTTGAGTTTTCTGATACTGTTGAGTATGTAAAGTTGGACAAACTCTTCAATCTCCGGACTCCAGCCTCATCTGTAAAATGGGAACTACCCACCAGGTCTACGTTAAATGAGGATTGCCTTAAATGACATACAGAAAGTGCCAAGTACTGACTCTGGTCCCATTCAGCCTTTCAGTAAATAGTAGTTTTTCTGTATGGAAAGCCACACAGTTCAGTACATATATGTGAATGTGATGGGCTTTCCACAGTGACTCTGTCACACAATTCCATTTCTGCTTCTCTGTGTCCTTGTGAGACAAACATTCCCATTTCAGGGATAGATACCCACACAAAGTAATTGGCAGAACAGAATCCCAGATGTTGTGTCACACGACTCTCTCGGGCCTTCTCCACCTTCTCTCAGTGGTGCTTTGGGACATTTGAGGGAACTTGGAGAGATTCAGGATAGGAGAGATGCCCAGAGATGCTGTATGAACAGAAGGATTAGCTGGGTGTGGTAGCACATGCCTGGAATTCCAGCACTTGGAAGGCTACTGCAGGAGGATCACAAGTTCAAGGCTAAGCTGTGCTTGCTACATAGTAAATTCCAAGCCAGCCTGGGTTAAAATTTCAAGATGGTATCAACAAACAAACAAATACATCCATACATTCATGCATGCATGCATACACACATAGTTTGAAAAGCTCTGTGGGTGAGTATTACCTGCATGTGAGTGTGTAAAAGTACAGGCCCGTGTGCGGTAGCCAGAGGGCAGTCTCCAGTGTCCCTCTTTACCTTTCCCCTTATTTAAGATAGTGTCTCTTTGTTGCTTGTCACTGTGTACTCCAGGCCAGCTGACCCTTGTGATTCCCAGGATTCTCCTGTCTCTGCCTGCCCTCTTAGAATTGGAGTACTGGAGTTACAGACACAGACAACCATGTTTGCTAGTCCTTAACCTTGCACAGCCAAGTACCTTATTCAAGAAGCCACCACCTCACACTTTAACAATAATAGCAAGAGTTTGTGGCCAAGCCTACTTCAGAAAGCCTTCTATTTGGCTTCTAAGTCCTGGCTTGCTTAGGAAATTCCTAAGTCTGTAGCTGAGTCAGACACTCTGTATGTGCGATCTGGCTGTTTAGGCCATGTATGCGGTGGTTTGGTGAAGTTTCAGTGGTTGAAACTGATTGGACAGCCTACCCGGCCCCACTTCATGACAAGGAGATAAAATCCTGGATGGGAAGAGACTCACAGCAGGAGTTAACTCCTTTCTCCACATGAGGCCTCACAAGGCTAGCTTGGTAGGACTCTGGCCCAGTGTGCCTTGGTGAGGCTGACTTCACTTGTTGAACACAACCTAGTCTGCCCTAATTTGTTTCCTCCTCATTTTCCCCTGAGCTCATTCTCTACCACCTGAGTCCTTATCTACAGGTCCTGCTTCTATTGTTTCTGACCCACAGGGGTCTCGGGATCCCACATCTTCCTTCTTGGAAAAGGACAACACCCGCAACAACATTAAGGCTCTAAGAAATGTGCTTTAGTTGATCGCAAGTCTCTCTATCCTACAATACCCACCGGTATTCTGCATAGAACACACTTTGAAACGTTCTAATGAAAGAGAACCCAAGCTCTCTTGCCTAATGGAACCCAAGCAGCACAAATCCCATAATAAGCCTCCACTTCTAAGAAATCAATAAGGAGACATTAAAGCTTACCTTGGGCAAGGGCTTCTGGGAGAATGTAGAGAATGTGGGAGGTACAAAGCTGTACTTAGCCAAAGCCTGCTCTTAAGGAATGCACCGCAACTGAGGAGGGTAAAACACACACACCCACATAATTGTGGCTCAAGGAGTCTGGGTGTGGTTTAGGGCAGAGGGACAGCATATGGAGGACACCAACAAGGGATCTAGGAGGTGTCCCATAAAGGGGTCAAAGGAAAAGGAGTTGGTTGGTGAGTTGGTGGTGGCTCAGGCATCATGGGTATTCTTTTAAAGAAGAGGGAAGATAGTCGGGCTTGGAACCACATAAAGCAATTCTGAGTGGGGCTGAGAACCCGGCCAGGTACACCATCAGGTGTGGAGGAGGAGGCTTGGCAGGGCCCTGGCTGAGCAAACGATGGAGAAGCAGCCACTGTCAAAGCCCTGCACTGAAGGAGCATCCGTGAATAAGAAACCTTGACTGTTCAGCTGCTCGTGGGGCTGGGGGAGGCCGTGGGAGGTGGGTCTCAAGAGAGCAGTCCAAGGATGGATGAGAGAGAGCACACTAGCCCCAATTTTGAAGTCTCTGATTCCACATTCGGAAAGGGCACCGTGAGCATGGAAAAGCAGCTTCCAAGAATTGCCTGAGACTATACAAGCTAGAAACCAACCCAGAATAAAAGAACAATAGCGAAGAAGCCAAAGCATGAACCCAGCTTCATCCTGTGAGCTGGGTGCTGAAAATGTATCATCCAGTCACTAGGTATGCGGCACCAGCTCCCTGAGAGACCACGCTGGCTGTTCCTGGGTCTTTGCTTTTCCTTTGAGGGTACCTGTGAGAAACGGTTGCCTTCCGCAGTAGACAGTTCATCAGGAGCACTCGATAGCCTTCCTATTGAGGGTCCTGAATTCATTCTCTCATCTTTCTAAGTTGGGAGCAAGCCTGCCAAGGTGGTGATTAGGGTGGACTTCCATCCATCTAAGCAGCTACTTTAAATGGGCCAATACGATGATGGGTGTACAGGTAAGGAAACTAACGTTATACAACCTTACATAGGTGTTTCAGTAGGACTGAGGGGGGCTATCAAAATCTGCTGCCTGGCACTAGGAGCTGGGGCTGTAGTTCAGATGGGCCTGTTTAGCATACACGAAGCCCTAAATTCTATCTCCAGCATTGGAGACTGGGTGGTGGTGGGGCTATCATAACTTACAGTGTAAGGGGATGTTGTACAGAAATGGTACCTGAGCATATGGGAGAGGTGCTTCAGAGCAAGAGACTTACCTCTTGTTCAAGAACAGAGATGGGCAGACTTGAAACATATTCATACGCCCTGTGAATATCCTTGGCTGTGCCTGGAGGACAAGGCTTCCAAACGCCTGTCAGGTCTCCTGAAAGAGAAAGGGAAAGTTGTCACCCTGGTCTACTGAGAGGAGAAGAAGGAACAGAGGCAGGCCTTCCCATCATGCTGAGGCAGTTGGCCTCTTGGGAGTCACTGAGGACCCTCTGGAAGACATCACACAGACGGAAGACTGTTAGCTGTGTACTTCAGAAAAGATCCTCTGGTGCCTCTGCTGAGAAGTCTGGGAGTCCTGCTAAGAGCTGGGATTGTAAGGCCTGGATATGGACTTGGAGAAAGCTTCAGAAAAGAGAGGGGGGAGGGGGAGGGAGAGGGGGAGGAAGGGAGAGAGAGAGAGAGAGTTTGAACAAGTAATGTCTGAGTTTCAGCCCTGCACACAGGAGGCTCCATACCACACTGCATGCTCTCACTCTTTTTTTTTTTTTTTTTTTTTTTTTGGAGCTGGGGACTGAACCCAGGGCCTTGCGCTTGCTAGGCAAGCGCTCTACCACTGAGCTAAGCCCTCTCACCAGCCAACTCTGTCTCCCAAAGAGAGAATGAAAGTGAAAGCGGCTTTTCCCATAGTGGAAGATAACAGAGTAAGAGGGTGTGGAAAGAAAGGATTCGATGAGGTTCTGTCCCCATGGGTAAAGGGCAGTCTGGAAGAAAGAGCAAACTCCAGGGACTTAGGTATTGGCTTCAGAACAAGGCTGTTTCAGGACTAGGGCCCCAAGGGAAACACAAATGGAGACTCATGTCTATTGATCATGTACTCCTGAAAAGAAAGGAAGAATGAAGGTGATCACCTGCTTGATCACCTAGTCCTGCTCATCTGAAAAGTAAGGATGTATTCTAGATTCACTATGATGCTGGGGAGAGGGTGTAGGGGCAGCATTCACACAACACTAGGCGTTTACACATTCTGGCCTTGGACCAGGCAAGCGGCATTGAACAGTCTAGGCATAGAACAGGAGAGTGGCAGATGCAATTACATTCCCCATCCTTGAGCTGTGGCACCTTCTCTGAGCATCCTTTAGAACATTAGTACATCAGCCATGCCTCGATGGCTCAGACCTTCTGGAAAACAAAACAAAACAAGCAAACAACACCCCCCCCCCAAAAAAAACCTCTTTGAAGACAAAGACAGAGAATGTGGTGTTCAAGCCCCTTTAGGGCTTAAGAACATATTCCATAAAGATTCAGTAAGCTTTTCTAGATGCTCACTGCTCCACCCAAATCTCTCTTCCCCATGCTGATCTATCTGCCTAAGAAGTCCTCGGGGAGACATGAGAATCCTAGAGAGGCCAAAGCATGCCCAAACCTGAGGATAAAGCTAGACTCCCGTCTACCAAGGCTTTCCTACAGGACTGAGCTCTCGGAGCTGAGGGCCAAGGACAATGACAGGCAAAGGATGAGAATATGTTACCCTCCTTCCATAGGGCTCTAAGTGTGCCTGCTCTGTCCAGTCCAACAATCACTAGCCGCAGGCAACTATCTGGGTTTACCTTAATTAAAATGAAGTATGGCAAAATTCAATTCCCAAGTCATTCTAGCCACACCTGAGGTGCTCCACAGCCACATGTGGCTAATGGCTTCCATATTGGACAGTATACATAGATAGCATTGCTATTACAGCACGAAGTGCTATTAAATAGGACTCCAGCACCTCGTGTGAAAAAACACACATAAACCAATGTCTTTTGCACCATGTGTAGAATGGACTTCGTTGCTGGGTGCTTCTCTTGTCTCCCATACAGCACTCCTCCTTTCTTTGGACCCTTTTGCCCTAGCTCTGTAGCCCCTCCCACATAGGTGATTGACAGGAGAACCAGCTGGGCACTGCAGTGTGGATTATGAGTCTCTGCTTTCTCTCCTACCTGGTGACCTGAGTTGGCTCCAAGCTTCTCAGAGCCTTTCCCACCTGAGTCCAAAACTTTTCCAGAGTGATCAGGCCCTTGCCCTTGCTTTGGCACATATTCTAGGCCTCCATAGCAACGAGGCCAAGAGCCTCCTAGTCCAGGAAGCTTTCTATTGTGAATCTCACCTGTTCCTTCCTGCCATGTTTTCCCTTCAGGATACCCTTGTCCTGTGGCAAGGAAGTGGGTGCCACTAGGGCTACCAGGGAGAGTGGAACCCAAGCCTTTCTTGACTTGTCAATCTGTCTAGTTACCTGTTGTCTCTTTGCAATCACCTGCATGCTTTGGGACTGGGGCAAAGGTTGCTAACTGGTCAGTGTCCACTGCCATATTCTTGACAGACACACAGACAAACTTACTTTCTGAGCCTCTTTCCCAATGTGGTTGTGTTCTCTGGAAAGCGTTCTGAGCAGTGGAATACGGCGATGTATTCTGCCTCCAATTCTGCCCATGAAAACACCCAGTGGTTGACTCACATTTTCTTCTACCTGCAAAATATTGAACTGCATGGCAGTCTTGATGAGAGATGGCTAAACATAACCACTTGTATCCCCAGGAGGGGTCTGTCTGCTTCAATGCTCTGGTTGGAAAAGAAACTTCTGTTTTTCTAGATACTGCCATGTTCATATACATCATCTTTTAAGGTAGTCTGCAGATGGCTCTGGATAACTTCACCTCCATCCTAAGTCCAAAAGAGACTACTCTGTCCCTGGGGACTGGCCAATAGTCCACGCCTCTTGGGTGGAGAGGCCATGGAGAAACATTAGAAGAGCCCAACCAGCTACTTTTATATTATCTGAACCTCTCCATCCCAGTGTCTCACAGATAGAACTATCTGTGCCAGTAAAGTTCTGATTCAAGGTGTAGAAATTCTAGTTGGTTCTCACAAAAGACCCTTGTTGACTTGCTAAGGAGGCCCAGGGCTTCCCCCACACTGCAGTAACTTTCTTCTGCCCTTCCTTTGCCCCACCCCCACCCCTGGGATAAGTGGGGTTCACTCTCCCCTGATGTGTCCAGGGGTCCCAGGCCCTCAGGCTTCTTCTGCTCTTGATTCCTCCTGGTTAGGGTTTCCAACAGTCCCCATGCCCCATCGTGAGACATCTCAGTGTTAACTGCATTAGAAGTGCTTTCTTAAACTGCCTGAGAGGCTTAGTCAAGTGCTCATCAAACCGTAAAAGAACAGCTGCCTCTTGCCTTGAGCCTGATGCCTGGATTATTCACATTTTTTGGCTTTTGGATTCTCCTTTTGGATCTAGGCAGAAGCTGCTCCTTCCACAGCCACTTTACATTGTGATTTCCCTCTGACTTTGACACATGGTGATTTCCCTCTGGCCTTGTCCTTACCACACCTAGTCATTTTCTTGAGTTGTAATGATGAGTCTCCTCTACAGGCCTTCTTTCCACTCTGACCATCGGGGGTGCTGCTCCAGTCTTCTCTCCTTGCCCAGGCCTCTTCTCCCTTGTCCACGCAGCCTTACACCCATTTTATTGGCACTGTTCCATGTTCCTGAACTTTCCTTAAAAACTCCTTCATTTTTGTGCACTGTATCTCTGTTCCACCATTCCCTAGGACACTAACAGCTCTGCTTTGTACTAGCTTCCCTGATTCTCCAAGTTTCCCAAAGTGCCTCTTGTTTTCCTCATTGTGGCCATCTGCCTTGTCAAGTATACAAACAGGCCCTAGAACACCCACGGTTGACTGAATATAAGATGTGTGCCAGGTACTGGGCAAATGCTGCGCCTGGATTTTTCCATTCGGTTTATTTCCTCACAACAATCCCATGGCAGTACATATTGTCATCCCGTTTCACAGTAAGTAGGTTGAAGGACAAGGATTAAGTCACTGGCCTTGGGGTTGGGGATTTAGCTCAGTGGTAGAGTGCTTGCCTAGCAAGCACAAGGCCCTGGGTTCGGTCCCCAGCTCTGGAAAAAAAAAGAAAAGAAAAAAAAAAGTCACTGGCCTTGAGCCCTGAGCCGGTGGAAGCAGGAGTTTCAACCCGGTTTTCATGCTCAGCTCACTCTGCTTAGCACTCACCTCAACTCAACAGGCATTGATCAGAAGCCACTGCATGCAAAGCCCCGGGGTAATAGTTTCATGGGAAGAAAGTAAAGAGAACTAGAATAAGACTCTGTCCTTGCCCCCAAAGAGCATCTGGCTAGTGTAGGAAATAGACATGCAGAGGCATCGCATGGAACATGAAAGTGAGAAACATAACTACATGCTCTAGAGAGATATGGCAGGCAGTCACACAGGGATACAATGCTCCCTGCAGAAGGCTCTGACTTACTCCAAACTTATTCAGGCATGCTTGCCACCCCAGACCCTGGCTGCTAAAGCAGCAGTATGCTGAGTTTGAGATCAGCCTAGGAAAGATCCTGTCTTACAAAACAACAGACAATCTGAAGATGGCTTGGAAGTTCATTTCTGGAAATGGTCCTGCAGTTATCACAGGAAAACACGGATGAGGTCATTTTAGATATTCAGCTCATCGATGTAGGGGGCGAGGGCCCTGAATGAATGTGTGCTGTTGACATAGGCACAGCCATCCCAAGGACCTAATAGCCTCAGACTCTCAAGGAACGACAAAGCCTTCCCCCTGGCAGGAGGCTCAGAGGGGAATGGTAAAGCCTTCCTCTGGTGGCTGTTGGATGTTGTGGATGTTGATAGTATGTGCAGAAAATGTCTACTAGCATAGCTTTCTCCATACCACAGCCCATGTTGATGGCCTGGAGACTGTTCCCCTGCAGAGACTGCTTCTACCAAGAGTAGCTAAACCTGTCTCTTTCATTCAGCTGTATACATAAATCCTGCCTCCTTGTTTATCCATATAAAATAATACTGCTTTCTTGTTGACCTATATGCAATACCCTGACTTGAAGTTCAGCTCTGTGTCATAAACACATTGAACTTCTAAGCTGCTGCAACTTCTCCAGAGGAGAGCCCAGACCACCCAACCCCTTTCTTCTGTGTGTCTGTCTGTCTTTTTTCTTTTTTCCCTCAACATTCTAGTCAAGTCTAAATCCCTGGTGCTGTGCATGGATCATGCAATTGAGATCTGAGTACCTTGACCTTTAATGACAGCCTAACCTTTTAGAGCCTCGGTGTCTTTATCTGAAAAATGGGAGGTTTCTATGCCCTGCCTCATAGGAGTATTTATTTTAGTTGAGATCATACATAGAAATGAGAAACTGAGAACAACTGGCATATTTTAAGAGCTCAGGGATTGTTCTCATAATTTTTTTTATTAACTTGAGTATTTCTTATATACATTTCAAGTGTTATTCCCTTTCCCGGTTTCCGGGCAAACATCCCCCTCCCCTTCTTTATGGGTGTTCCCCTCCCCATCCTCCCCCCATTGCGCCCTCCCCCCAACAATCTAGTTCACTGGGGGTTCAGTCTTAGCAGGACCCAGGGCTTCCCCTTCCACTGGTGCTCTTACTAGGATATTGATTGCTTCCTATGAGGTCAGAGTCCAGGGTCAGTCCATGTATAGTCTTTAGGTAGTGGCTTAGTCCCTGGAAGCTCTGGTTGCTTGGCATTGTTGTTCATAAGGGCCCCTTCGAGCTCTTCCAGTTCTTTCTCTGATTCCTTCAATGGGGTCCTATTCTCAGTTCAGTGGTTTGCTGCTGGCATTCACCTCTGTATTTGCTGTATTCTGGCTGTGTCTCTCAGGAGAGATCTACATCCGGTTCCTGTCGGCCTGCCCTTCTTTGCTTCATCCATCTTGTCTAATTGGATGGCTGTATATGTATGGGCCACATGTGGGGCAGGCTCTGAATGGGTGTTCCTTCTGTGTCTGTTTTAATCTTTTCCTCTCTATTCCGTGCCAAGGATATTCTTGTTCCCCTTTTAAAGAAGGAGTGAAGCATTCACATTTTGATCATCCGTCTTGAGTTTCATTTGTTCTAGGCATCTAGGGTAATTCAAGCATTTGGGCTAATAGCCACTTATCAATGAGTGCATACCATGTGTGTTTTTCTGTGATTGGGTTACCTCACTCAGGATGATATTTTCCAGTTCCAACCATTTGCCTACGAATTTCATAAACTCGTTGTTTTTGATAGCTGAGTAGTATTCCATTGTGTAGATGTACCACATTTTCTGTATCCATTCCTCTGTTGAAGGGCATCTGGGTTCTTTCCAGTTTCTGGCTATTATAAATAAGGCTGCGATGAACATAGTGGAGCATGTGTCTTTTTTATATGTTGGGGCATCTTTTGGGTAGATGCCCAAGAGAGGTATAGCTGGATCCTCAGGCAGTTTAATGTCCAATTTTCTGAGGAACCTCCAGACTGATTTCCAGAATGGTTTTACCAGTCTGCAATCCCACCAACAATGGAGGAGTGTTCCTCTTTCTCCGCATCCTCGCCAGCATTTGCTGTCACCTGAGTTTTTGATCTTAGCCATTCTCACTGGTGTAAGGTGAAATCTCAGGGTTGTTTTGATTTGCATTTCCCTTATGACTAAAGATGTTGAACATTTCTTTAGGTGTTTCTCAGCCATTCGGCATTCCTCAGCTGTGAATTCTTTGTTTAGTTCTGAACACCATTTTTTAATAGGGTTATTTGTTTCCCTGCGGTCTAACTTCTTGAGTTCTTTGTATATTTTGGATATAAGGCCTCTATCTGTTGTAGGATTGGTAAAGATCTTTTCCCAATCTGTTGGTTGCCGTTTTGTCCTAACCACAGTGTCCTTTGCCTTACAGAAGCTTTGCAGTTTTATGAGATCCCATTTGTCGATTCTTGATCTTAGAGCATAAGCCATTGGTGTTTTGTTCAGGAAATTTTTTCCAGTGCCCATGTGTTCCAGATGCTTCCCTAGTTTTTCTTCTATTAGTTTGAGTGTATCTGGTTTGATGTGGAGGTCCTTGATCCACTTGGACTTAAGCTTTGTACAGGGTGATAAGCATGGATCGATCTGCATTCTTCTACATGTTGACCTCCAGTTGAACCAGCACCATTTGCTGAAAATGCTATCTTTTTTTCTTATTGGATGGTTTTGGCTCCTTTGTCAAAAATCAAGTGCCCATAGGTGTGTGGGTTCATTTCTGGGTCTTCAATTCTGTTCCACTGGTCTATCTGTCTGTCTCTGTACCAATACCATGCAGTTTTTATCACTATTGCTCTGTAATACTGCTTGAGTTCAGTGATAGTGATTCCCCCTGAAGTCCTTTTATTGTTGAGGATAGTTTTAGCTATCCTGGGTTTTTTGTTATTCCAGATGAATTTGCAAATTGTTCTGTCTAACTCTTTGAAGAATTGGATTGGTATTTTGATGGGGATTGCATTGAGTCTGTAGATTGCTTTTGGTAAAATGGCCATTTTTATTATATTAATCCTGCCAATCCATGAGCATGGGAGATCTTTCCATCTTCTGAGGTCTTAATTTTTTTCTTCAGAGTCTTGAAGTTCTTATTGTACAGATATTTTACTTGCTTGGTTAAAGTCACACCGAGGTACTTTATATTATTTGGGTCTATTATGAAGGGTGTCGTTTCCCTAATTTCTTTCTCAGCTTGTTTCTCTTTTGTGTAGAGGAAGGCAACTGATTTATTTGAGTTAATTTTATACCCAGCCACTTTGCTGAAGTTGTTTATCAGCTTTAGTAGTTCTCTGGTGGAACTTTTGGGATCACTTAAATATACTATCATATCATCTGCAAATAGTGATATTTTGACTTCTTCTTTTCCGATCTGTATCCCCTTGACCTCCTTTTGTTGTCTGATTGCTCTGGCTAGAACTTCAAGAACTATATTGAATAAGTAGGGAGAGAGTGGGCAGCCTTGTCTAGTCCCTGATTTTAGTGGGATTGCTTCAAGTTTCTCTCCATTTAGTTTAATGTTAGCAACTGGTTTGCTGTATATGGCTTTTACTATGTTTAGGTATGGGCCTTGAATTCCTATTCTTTCCAGGACTTTTATCATGAAGGGGTGTTGAATTTTGTCAAATGCTTTCTCAGCATCTAATGAAATGATCATGTGGTTCTGTTCTTTCAGTTTGTTTATATAATGGATCACGTTGATGGTTTTCCATATCATAATTTTTTTCTTGCAATGCAGTTCCATATTTCTTTTTTTAAAGATTTATTTATTTATTTATTTATTTATTTATTTACTTATTTATTATAAATACACTGTAGCTGTCTTCAGACACACCAGAAGAGGGCATCAGATCTCATTACAGATGGTTGTGAGCCACCATGTGATTGCTGGGATTTGAACTCAGGACATTTGGAAGAGTAGTCAGTGTTTTATTTTTTTAAAGATTTATTTATTAATATTAATATATTGTAATTTTCTTCAGATACACCAGAAAAAGGCATCAGATCTCATTACAGAGGGTTGTGAGTGACCATGTGGTTGCTGGGATTTGAACTCAGGACCTCCGGAAGAGCAGTCAGTGCTCTTAACTGCTGAGTCATCTCTCCAGCCCCGAAGTTCTACATTTCTACGCCATAAAAATTAGTTCTTATCGATTGCCCTCTTATGGGTATGTGACTTTATATGGGTTACCTCACTCAATTCCCAGAGCAAAGTTGTATGCTTTATTTAATGTGGGTGATTGTCAGTGTTTTAAGAAATACTCCAGCCCAGACCCAGAGGTCTAAATATTACCTCAAGGTCATCTGACTAAGGAGAGGAGGAAAGACCTTCACCCACATTACAGTGCCTCCGCCTACTTAAGCCAGGCCAGGAGTTTGCCTCTACACAAGTCACCGAGAAGTCCTAGGGTGGAGTGTCCAAGTAGAAATGGGGACAGCAAGTGCCAGTCTGAAATGTACAGGAATCTGTGGGTGACCCTAGGGGAAGGCCACTGGCCACTTCTCTGGCAATCCTGTGGACAACCTGAACATCTGGTTTTCTGTAAAAATGTTTGCATTTCTACCAAAATCTGTCCATTTTGCATGGGTGGAAAATGGGTGCTGTCCATCCTTACTATGAGGCTATTGGAGGACATGGAGTTAGCATTTTGTTGGAATGGATGCAGGACTTAAAAAAACAGAGGGCGACAGGCCTCAGCTCTAAGCTTCAGCAGCTGGAAGACTGTGCACTGATGATTAACTCCCGGTCTTCTGTCTTTAAGCAAGGAAGATCATAATCATACCGGCCTCTGTGCTTTCAGAGGTCACTAGGTTTAATAAGTTAGCACCATGTATGTCACAGAGTCAGAATCAGGTATCTGGGAGAGCTCCCTCCCTAACGGAGGAAAAGCACCCATCCTCTACTAACAGCACTCAGCTCCCAGACACTTCCTATGGCCCTTACAGCCCCCTGAGTCTTTCTGAAAGGAAGGACAGCTCAAGACCAAGTTCACAGCACAAAGGAGGTTTATTTATCTCAGAGAGACAAAGCTCAGGGAACAAGAGGAAGACAGGAGATAGAGGATGAGGGAGAAGAGAACAAGGGAGAAGGTAGAAAGAAACATTTGCCCTGGAGGGACAAAGGGCTGAGTTGGATAGAGAGAAAACAGATGTGGCCCTCAGGCAAATGGCAGGTTAGACCGGGGAGAGAACGCCCATGTTAGGATGAGTTGGTTAATTTTGATTGGACATGTTAGTTAGAGAGGTCAAAGGGGGCTTTTGAGTGCTGGCCGTCAATACTTTGATAGCTGGACCTTGGTAGTCAGCCTCAAAAGGAGGAAGTGGCCAAATAAGGAAATAGACCTTGGTGGCTAGTAATCTTTGGTTTTTATTGGGGCAGAGGAAATGGGGGAAGGGCAAGGCCAGCAGGAGCCCAGCCTGTCATGCTCAGGGCGGCTAGAGCCCCTCTCTTCCCTTCCCCACTCTTACCTACTTCCTATTTAGATTCCAAACCACATCCTGCGTCATGGAGCATAAGTAATCCTAGCAAGCTTTTACCTGAACTCTCTGATTCCACCTACACAGCTGTCACCCAAGGCCACACATCATCAGACCAGACACTGAGTCACTCAGTATTGACTGGCTGAATCAGGGATGGAGTACCAGCTCCCATCCATCATCACCTTTTCTACATTATTCTTCCCTTACACCCAAATGAAACTCATTCCTTATCCAGGCCATTTCAAATGGGAAGCTTCCCAGAGCACTGTTTCTTTTCAGAGACTCTTCATTTCCCATTTCCCAGGAGGCTGAGGTTGGAGATTTCAGAGCAAGGCCACAGAATGGGAGTTCTGGGTTATTTTTCACTGCCTTTCCAGCCTTGCTGTCTGGCCTCCTCTTTCCTTGAAAAGCTTTGGCTGTAAACACATGCCAAAAGGCCAACATTCCTGTTGCCCGGTCCTTTGCAGCATCCAAACCAGTAACCAGGGGCTTCCCTGGGGCCTGGTGACCTGCCTCTGGGAAGCAGACCAGAGCAGTGTCAACGTGCTCCCTCCTCAGCAGCCGGGGTAGTGTGAGGCCTGGGACATATCTCAGAAAACCAAAGGCCGTCCCAGCGAGTCTCAGCAGGTACATGACTGAATGACCTTCAAGGTCAGCATGCTCCCCTTATCCAGCGAGGCCTCTAAGGCTCTAGGATACTCAGTGGCTAAGACATGGTCCCACAGCAGTTAGGGAGCACAGAGATGCCAGGTCCTGGTCCTGCTTCCCAGCCCTGGGTTATTTGTCTACTCATCAGTTCCCAGTGCCTGGACTAGAAGATGACAGAGACCACCTCAGACCCTTTGGATCCTGCCGTTGACTTCTAGGAGAAAAGGAAAGCTAAACAGTATATACTTGCTTCTAATTTCAGGTTAAGACAGTGGTTTCAACCCGTGGGTCATAACCCCTTTGCAGGTCAAATAACCCCTTCATGTGGGTCACATATCTGATATCCTGCATAACGGATATTTACATTATGGTTCATGTGGCAAAATTACAGTTAAGAAGTAGCAACGAAAATGATTTTATGGTTGGGGGCCACCACAGCATGAGGAACCGTATTAAAGGGTCACAGCATTAGAAAGGATGAGAACCATTGGATTAAGAGGAACTGAAAACAAAAACAAAAATACAGTAAATACAGTAAATACTATTATTGTCTCCACAAAGATGGAGACACTGACGTGGGAAGCTTGAATGCTTGTGTCAGGTCTCATAACCTCCACAGTAGTGCTGGGATCTAAGTCAGATGACTTGTTTATCAAGTCACATGCACACCACCACGCGCCTAATGCAGGACCTATCGGCCTTAGAGCACTTACTGCACTCAGGGCTGGTCTCACTGGAAGAGTTCCTAATGTCTTTCTTCTGAGGCTGGGCAACACAGTCACCGACTGGATTTGAACGGAAAGTCTTCATGAAGAGCCTCTCCCAGAGGCAGAGACTCCAAGGCAGAGAGCCAGACAAATGGCCAAATGGTCACAGAGAAAGATGCTAGGAGGATGGCAAAGGCCAGGAAGGTTCCTTTCCCTGGTTGCATGGTTCTCTGAGCCTCGTCTTCATTTCTTTTTGATCACTAAAAACTCAAACTAGTTCTCCAAGGTTCTTGCCTCATTGCCAAGTAGTAAGTATGGAACACTGTGCTAGCCCTTTTACATAAGAGCATTCATGCCTGACTGCCTTCTGTTGGGATAGAAAGGGCAGCACAGGTCTTCCTGCAGGGCCTAATGGAGAAAACACTCCCAAATTGCTCCTTCAAAAAAAAAAAAAAACCCTCAAAATAACTATTCATATTTATGAGGGGAATTGTGATACTTATAATACTATATACAATGTTTAATGATTGGATTAAAGTAATTAGCATATCTGTCACCTCAGTTATATATCTCTTCTTTATTTTGGAGACATCCCAAAACCTTTCTTTTAGCTATTTTGAAATATGCAATAAATTATGTTCCCCTACTGAGACGATAGGACACTAGAATGTGTTCCTCCTGCACGATGGTATGCATTAGCCAGCCCTCCCCAGCCTCTAGTCACCACCATCCTACACTCATCTTCAGTGAGATCGACTTTTAGCATCCTCATATGAAAGCATGCAGTATTTGTCTTTCTATGCCTGGCAGGTTTCATTTAACGTCTTCCAGGATCACTCATATAAAACACCCTAGACTGGGAATTCAGATGGCCCTTCTAAGTTTCACAGAGTCCACGAGAGAAAATGGAGTATATCATCTTGTCTCTAAGTTTCCTCTCATTCCAGACCATTTCAACTTACTAAATAATTCCTTGACCCTCAAAGACCTTATGACTTGAGGGGCCAGAAACACATTGGCCCCAGACACCCACATATCTTTATAGCAAGGTACTATGTGCATAGATGAAGAGTAGCCTCCTGGCCCTACCATAACAACATGCCTGAAGGGAGAGTTTACTTGAAGGACTAATAGCCTTGTGGGCATCCCTTCTCCCTGTACAGCACAAGAGGTACCTGTCACAGATATGATTCTGGTACATGGTGTCCCACTAAGAAGGGGAGGAGACTCAACAACACTTTCACACACTGGGGATTGCTTTCACTTCATCTTCATGACAGTCCCCCAGCTTACTGAGGAGAAAAACGAGGTTGGAAAATGACCAACTCAAGGTTCCATGACATTTGGTCGGCAAGACTAAGAGAAAGAGCCAATCTGACTCCAAGTCTGTCTCCTAACCACTAAGAAATGTGATCTGGCACTCACCTACCCACATCCGTCCATTTAGCCCTCCCCCTCACCTCCAAATGGAAGTTTCCTCTCAGACCAAAGAGGACCTTGACCTTCTGTAAACTCTCTTGAGGCAACCTGCCCCACCCATCGGTGCTTTGCCTGTGTCTGGCCTCCCTTTTATTCTAACACACAGCTTGAGGTGACCCTACTAGTTAATTGTTTGCTGAAAGAGCTTTCTCCCCCAACCCTGAACTATCCCACATGTAGTGTAGTGGTGTATCACTGTGAGGCAGGTGGACCATAAGTTCCAGGCCAGCCTGGCGTCTGTAGTGAGAATTTATCTTTAAAACAAAAAACAAAAAACAAAAAACAAAAAACAAAAAAAAAAAAAACCCAGACAAAAAACAAGTGCTGCAGCAAGCTATTCCAAGCAAATAAACCAAACAACCCCACCCCACCCCCATTCTCTATCTCATCCTTCCTTCCACAAGTAGGGGTGACTTCTGCAAGCCCAGAGGCATGAGTGCTCCAGTAGCCTTGGCAAAGTGGTGTATGACGCCTCACAGTTTCTGTGGTGAGCCCCAACGTGTCCACCCCGGGCAATGTTGCCACTTGGCAGGAGCAAGTGACCTAGTTTCTCTTCCCGCCCCCCTCCCCCGGCCCCCCTTCGGAGGAGCTAGGCAGCAGGCTGTGCAGTTTGGAATCTGCGGGTCTCTTCTGCCCTCTGCTGGTCGCTAGGCAAGAGGCTCGCCAAGGCTGGCAGTCCCACAAGTGTCTATTGTCGGGAACTGACTCTCCCGGCCTGTAAATGTTTGCTGAGTAAACAGAATAAGTGGATCGTGGACCATTCTAGGCTCTGGGGCCTAAAGAGGCCAGAGTCAGGACTGCTGCTCTACTAACTGGTTACACTCAGCCAAACCAGACCCCATTCTCCGGTTGCTTTCCTTTTGCCTCCCCACAGACTCCTCCTCTTCTCTCCCTCAAGGCCTGGTGCCTGGCTAAGGAGAACTGAGTCAGGGAAGCCAAGTCTTGCTGCTCCACCACCTGTTGCGTTACCTTTGACCGGTTCCTTAAAGCGATCTGAAGTCCCTCCCTGATTACCTCATTTCCTGTCCGAGTAGTTGCTTCTGTTTCCTTGTGGCTTCTTCAGAATACTCTTTTTACTTGATACTGAATCTGTCGCTGACACATCTACTGGAAGTTTGACCTGTCTGCCCTCCTGACCGCCTTTCAAAGCCTTCACTTTAGCAGCCAACCCCTGAGACTTCTGTTTCCCCAAACACATGTGGAAAGCCCACTCGGGGCCCTCTACTTTTCAGAGATTTGTATCGATAAAGATGTCTTGAAAACCAAAAAGTCTAGAAGACTCACCAAAGGACCACCTAGTGTTAACGATTTTGTGGGTCTTGAAGGCCTTTCACGGCAGCCCTCTGAGTAGTTTTGGTAACAGAACCAGAGAGGCTGGTTCTATACATATAGTATACATAAAATAAAATTATATTATACATAGTATACATATAATTTCAATGTATACTGTTTCTATTTAGAATGTACGGAGCTTTTTCACAGGCTCCATATCAGAGAATGAAATTAGTTATTTTTTTAAACTAATTTTAAGGATGAGGAAGGTGGGGCCACAGAGAAGAAAATACTTCCCTCATGATGATACAGGAAGAGAAAGACAATGACGCTCACGTTCAACTTTCCAACCCCAAACCTCAGGTGCTCATTCCAAAATCACTGCTGATTCTGCATCTTGAAAATGTGGAAGAACAGAAACCAAAACCGAAGTAAAGCGGAGAGAAAAAGAATCAAGCAGTCATATGCTGTGTTTAACTTGTTCAAACAACAACTTAAGGGATGGGCTATTCTTCCCATTGGATTTTCCACAGTTAGTATATCAAAACTATACTTAGAGGCTGGGCTCACTCAGCAAAGGGCCTGTGGTGCAAACATGAGATCTGAGTTCAGAACCCCAGAACCCTGGTAACAGTCAGTCACGCCTGGCAGTAGTGTGTCTTTAAGCCTAGAGTGGGGTGAGAGGGGTGGGTAGAGATGGGTGGATCCCTGACTGTTAGCCAGTCGGCCGGAATCTAGGAACTCCAGGTACCATTTCCTGATAAGTAACTCTGACTAGAAGAAATTTAAGGAAAGATTGGTTTCATCTGGTTTACCCTTCCTAGTCACAGTCCAAAAGGGAGGAAAGTCAAGGTATGAACCTGAAAGCAGGACTTCTTTTTTTTTTTTTTTTTTGAGCTCCTGATCCTCCTGTCCCCATGTCCTAAAGATCACAAACATGCACCACGGTGTCTGGCTTTTTACAGTGACTTGAGTAAATAATACCCAGGGACATAAATGTTATGCATATTATAATTATAAATTATAAATATTATGCAGTCTTTGGTCTTTTGAGATAGCAGTGACAAACTTTGGGGAGTAAGGTAAGGTGGTAGCCATCTTGTGGAGGCATATGGGAAGAATCCTAAGATCCAGAGGAAGAAGGGAACTAGGGTGAGGTGGAGGAGAGAGGAAGTAACTCATGCAGGCGCTGAGTGACTTGCTGTGGGACTTGGCCTTTATGTTAAGTCACAGTTTCTCTGAATCAGAAGGATTTTTTTTTTCTGGAGCATATACTGCAACCAGGCAGCTGATCAAGCAGACATTTCACCAGAGGCCTCAGAAGACCAGGAAATCTCTGCTTCCCAAGAGCAGGGTCATATTGTATTGAATGAATGACACCTGGGGATGGCAAAGGCTCTGTGTGGCCTCTTGAGGAAAGTGTTCAACAGAGATATAGAACTTAGACACCATCATGCTTGGCCTTCGTTTGGTTTTCTATCCCGTACTCAGGGACAACAGAAATCTGTAGCAGACCTGACTGAGCCCCAAGCTGATAGCATCCTGACATAGGGGAAGTTCCCACATACCAGTTCTAGTTCTGAAGCTCAGGCTGACTCATTTTACTTTATGCCATTGTTTTGACCATGGGGTTAGCCCCCTTTGCTGAGGAGGAAATGAACATACCAAGGACTCAACCCTTAACTACCAAAATGCAGCAAGTGATAAAAGTCAGAGAAAGAACCCAGCCAACCAGCTCCATGCCTGGCATTCTTTTTTTTTTCTTTTTGTGTGTTTGTTTTTGTTTTTTAATCTGTGTATCCTTGGCTGTCCTGGACTCAATTTGTAGACCAGGCTGTCCTTGAACCCACAGAGATCTGCCTGTCTTTGCCTCCAAGTGCTGAGATTAAAGGTGTATATCACCACACCCAGCTACGCCTGGTATTCTTTTTTTTTTTAAAAAAGATTTATTTATTTTATATATGAGTACACTGTAATTGTCTTCAGACACACCAGAAGAGGGCATCAGATCCTGTTACAGATGGTTGTGAGCCACCATGTGGTTGCTGGGAATTGAACTCAGGACCTCTGGAAGAACAGCTACTGTTCTTAACCGCTGAGCCATCTCTCTGGCCCTATGCCTGGTATTCTTAACCATGATAAAATGCTGGTCATTACTCTCAGCTCAGAAATTATTAAAAAGTATACTGAAAAAAATCTGATTCTGAATTTAACTGGATATATAAAGCTTCGGGAAAGTGGGTTTCTACTATAGCTTGCGGCAATATTTTACCAGCATGACCAAAGTGTGCCATTTACAGTATTCGTTTCTTCCCTGGCAGCTATTTGGAACTTGATCTATGCTACACATTGTGTGAGGTCCTGGGATGCTACACAGGGTGACACAGATTCAGATGTCGCCCCCATGACGCTTTACAATTAAATGGCTGAGGCTGAGAGATACTGGACAAACGTGCCTGTGGAGTGCGTGACAGGTACCAGAGTGTCTCCAGACTATGGGCATGCATCAGAAGAGACGTACATCTTCCTTTTCAGAGAGAACTTTTGCCAAAAGCCATCCCTGAGTGAGAACAAACAATGAACACAGACTGAAATGTCACGCCGAGGACTAGTACTTAGGTCCGACCTCCTGGGCATAGGAAAGCTCCACCCAGGGGCTGGGACTCAGCCTAGGACAGGACTAGTATTTAATCTTCAATATGATTTTTAAAAGGGAAGAATCAGAAGTCTCACCAGGAAACTTCTGAGTACCCGCTAAAGAGGGTAAAAGTGTCCTCCCAGTTTCCAGATAACTGGCAAGGTTATCCTCACTGGACCCAGGACCTTATCCTGCCTGGTTCTCCTTTATAGAAATAAGATGCCCTACATGTTATAGTGTGCTTCAGCTTATAGCAAAGAGCTACAAAGAGCCCTAGCTCTGGAACCAGACAGATACTTGGGGATCAATTACTTAATCCCTGTGGTCTCTCAGTTTCCTCTCTGTGAAATGGGTTAACAGTAGTAGCTACTTCCAAGGTTAAGTTGAGATGTAATTGAGGTAACACGTATAAGCCTAGAATTATGTTGGACACACATATTCAGTTGATAAGTATTCAGTTGATAGTGAATAGTACAGCCTTCCTTCACCTTTTACTTTGATAGGTAATATTTAAACAAATTGGGTTTATCTCCAGATATTACATGGTAGTAGGGAGAATGGCTGTGTAGTTCAGTGGTGGACTACTTGACTGGGATATGTGAAATCCTTGGTTCAACATATGTATATAATATATGTATATATTCAGTTTCTCTTATCAAACAATTGTTTACATGTTCTTTGCACCATTCTTTCCTTACTTGCTTTCTACCCTGTATATTTATATTCCTTCCCTATCTCTTTACATTATATAATTCTATAAGCCTTCTGGGAGAAAGGTCACAGATATAAAATTTCTTGGTGTTTCTTACATGGAAGGAGAAACAGAATCAATATGGAAATTGAATTCTGTTCAGCATTCCCAATGGTTATTTATAAAATTTGCCCAGAGGGAGAAACAGAACTCTAAATATAAAAACCACGTAAAAATTCCATTTAGGGAGCTCCAGAGTGCTTTATTTCTAATATGTTATTATGATAGTGGAGGCTATTATTAAATTTTAGACACTGTGAAGTGACAGAGATACCCTTTGGGTCCCAAAGGAGGACAGGTCCCCATGAATGTCAGTCTGTGGCAGTTCCAAGCAGTGTGCTTCATAATGTCTTACCTCTTCCCCAAACAATATTAGACCTTTAAAGAAAAAGATAAGTATGTGACAGGTACTGCCTGGAGTGCCCTGTGTGTGATCTGCATTCAGAGCCTGACCCTGAGAGGGCAGGAAAACAGATCCTGCTCCCACAGGCCCAAAAGAATACACTATCTTTTATCATTCCCTCACTCCACAGTGACTGGAATGCTTCCCCTCTAGGCAAAAACAATTACTCACTGTAATTATAGTTGGCATTTAGGCAACACTCTATAGCCACTAATTAGTTAAACACTCACATCAACCTGTTAGACCGAAAAGGATCCTGGCTGGGTGCAGGGGAAAGAGAGGTGGAGTTCAAGTATAATGGACAACCTTTCCAATATCTACTCTTATCTTGGCCCTGAATATCTCCTAAACCCTGACTGTAAATGTATGTGTTCTCTCTCCTAGGATGACCATCATGTGAAAATAATTCACAACCTAGTTAGAGATGGGAGGAAAACAAGATGATGTCCATTAAAATAAAATGAGGGTAGGGTGTTGGGTCTGTGAGATGATCCAGCAGGTGAGAGTGTTTGCAGCACAAGACTATTTGATTTGATCCCTGGAACCCATTGTGGAAGGAAAGAACTGACTCATGAAAGTTGTCTTCTGACCTCCACTCATGTACTGTGGCACCTGCGCTCACACACATCACTCATAAATACACACACACACACACACACACACACACACACACACACACAAACTATTACTACCACTAGGAGTAATAATAATGATAAAGATCAGAGAGTAGGCCAGAGCAGAGAGGCCAGGTGGAATCTGCTGAAGATTGAATGAAGGGAGGACTTGTGGTTGCTGGGACTGCTAAGAGTGGACAATCAGCCAACATCCTCCACAACTTCCTCAACTGCAAAGAGCTACAGTGCCCAATAAGTATATGCTCTTTGCCACAGTGGTCCAGCTCAAGGCTCAGTGAAGCAGAAACACACAGACTTAGCCTTTTTGGTCTCCTCATCCCAGGACATCTCTGAAGGGATGGATATCATGAAAGCCTCCAAGGAGCTGGCTGAGTTTGTGATTGGGTCAACTTGGCAACTTCATCTCTTCTTGATTCTATTCTTTTCCTTTCCTTCTACAGGTGTCCATCTCAAAGACACTCCTGAAGCCACCCTGCATAATAAACTCTGCCTCAGAGCTCACTTCCCAGGAGACCCAATAGTGGAAGGTTAGAAGAATAGGGCTTCTATTAGGAATGGTCAAGAGGTAGAAAAGTTTGATGCAGGATTTGGGAATGACTGAATAGATAGGGCCATATAAAATGAGTGGGGAAGGAGGATGCAAAAAGCTATCAGGAAGACTAAGGTGAGAAAGAGCTGCACCAGGGTGATGGCATCAGACGAAGTGAGGCCACAAACCAATAGCAAAGAATAAGAAATGAAAAGGTCGGGCTGAAGAGATGGCTCAGTGATTAAGAGCACTCGCTGCTCTTCCAAAGGTCCCAAGTTCAGTTCCCAGCACTAACATGACATCTCACAATGTCTCATATCATTTTCTGCTGTGTAGATGTTCATACAGAAAAAGTACCCGTATAAATAAAATGTATAAATAAGTCAATCTAAAAGTGAATAAATAAAACAAAAATGTTCTTTATAGAAAATAGAAAAGAAAAGGTCACATATTTTTTCAAAAAGGGAAACTCAAAGATAAAAGGGTTTTGTCTTATTTTGCCAAGTTATCACATTAAGAAAATAATAAGAGTGTTGTTATGATGAATTATATTTTAGAATTGAATTTGAGTTGAGGAGAAATTATGTAGGAAGTTGTATATAAAAAAAACAGAAAAGAAGATAAAAGGTCAGATCGGAAGAGGTCAACTGGGAGCTGTGTCAGATTGTATTTCCCAAAGATGGGCCAAAGTGTCTGTGGTGATGCAATATTCCAAAAATATCTTTTACATTCTAACAGACTGAAACTTTTGCTGGACCACACAGTCAGATTTAATAATACATCTTAAGGTCACAGAAACACTTAAGGCTGCTAGCCTACTGTGACCTCAGACTGTTTTAACTTGCCTTTAAGAGAACAAAATAACAACCAACCATACTTGCCTTGGATTTCCCATGTGAACAACTTTTAAAACACAAGCTAATGCACAGTTGTAATATTAAGTTGTGTACTCTCCATGCCCCACCCCTCCACCCCCACCCCCTCACTTCACTCCCACCCCCCCCACCTCCACCCTGGTGATTAGGCTAATTTGTTGGGTAATTGGGTAATTTGTTGAAAGCAGCAAACAGAGAAGTTGAAAACAACTTCCTAAAATCTATCATAAGGGTTGAAATAATCAGCCATTTATGGATATTAGTTGATAAACAATGATGTTTGTCATCTGGTTAGTTGGGATCTCTGGAGCCAGTGTCTTACACACACACACACACACACACACACACACACACACACACACACAGATAGACACACAGGGACACACAGAACCATTAGGCAGGCACAGATGCAGACTCACACAACAGGAAGATGGAGGATGGAAGAGATATAGGGAACATGAAGTAGAGAGGTCAAATCTGGACTCACTCTTGGTTAAACTACTCCTGGGAGAAGGGCTTTTGTTTCTTTCCTTGATGCAACACTGAAGCATTATCGATGTCTCAGAGTTGATCACTAACGCATTATCATCAGCACAAATGTCTACCATCTCACATTCTCCTCTAGTGTGAATTGGCTGGGTCCCATCGAGAATCGGAGTCTCATCCCTACCCTGCTAGATCTGGACAGGACTCTGACTGCTTCCCTCAAGAGAGGGCATAGAAGAGATATTGTGTGATTTCTGAGCCTAGGCCAGAAAAGCTGGGCAGCTTCTGCCTTGTGCCCTTGGAATGATGCCAGATTCCATGTAAGAAGTCTCAGTGTCCTCAAATGACTGTGCTGAAGAGGTTCTGTACATGAGATGACAGCTGGCACCAAATGATGTCCACGAGTGAATATTCTGCCTGAAAGAGATAACTAAAGCCCCAGCCAACATCTGCCCTCAATGACACGGAAGAGCTCAAGTGTGAAATAGTGTCTTCCCCAAACTCCTGATCTACAGATAGGAAAGCTTGCTATGTAGTACCAGTACGGGGAACACTGTGCCCTGCATAGTGACCTCCTAACCTCCATCTTCTTCTACTCCGTGCCCCCCATTTACCCTACTCCATTGGCTCCTACTTCCCATTAGCTGCCAGGGATTATTCTTAAGTAGTTACCAGCTACTATGGTTGCATCACTCCCTTGAAAATCTGGTTTTAAGTGGCCTGCAGAGGGCCTCAAATTTTAATATGTGTTATACTGCGGATGGTTAATACTGTGGGTGGTTAATACTGTGGGTGGTTAATACTGTGGATGGTTATACTATAGATGGTTAATACTGTGGATGGTTAATACTGTGGATGGTTATATTGTGGATGGTTATACTGTAGATGGTTAATACTGCAGATGGTTATACTGTAGATGGTTAATACTGTGGATGGTTAATACTGTGGATGGTTATATTGTGGATGGTTATACTGTGGGTGGTTAATACTGTGGGTGGTTAATTCTGTGGATGGTTATACTATAGATGGTTAATATTGTGGATGGTTATACTGTAGATGGTTAATACTGCGGATGGTTATACTGTAGATGGTTAATACTGTGGATGGTTAATACTGTGGATGGTTATATTGTGGATGGTTATACTGTAGATGGTTAATACTGCGGATGGTTATACTGTAGATGGTTAATACTGTGGATGGTTAATACTGTGGATAGTTATACTGTGGGTGGTTAATACTATGGATGGTTATACTGTGGATGGTTATACTGTAGATGGTTAATACTGCGGATGGTTATACTGTAGATGGTTAATACTGTGGATGGTTAATACTGTGGATGGTTATATTGTGGATGGTTATACTGTAGATGGTTAATACTGCGGATGGTTATACTGTAGATGGTTAATACTGTGGATGGTTAATACTGTGGATAGTTATACTGTGGGTGGTTAATACTATGGATGGTTATACTGTGGATGGTTAATACTGTGGATGGTTAATACTGTGGATGGTTAATACTGTGGATGGTTAATACTGTGGATGGTTCGTTTTATGTGTCAACTTTAATGAACCCAAGGACATCCAGCCACTGGTCAAACTGTATTCTGGATGTAGCTATGAAGATTTTTAAAAAGATGACATTAACATTTGAACTAATTACAGAGTAAATCAGTGTAGTATATGTAGGGGTAGGGAGGGGTCTAATGGACAACAGACCTGAGTGGAATAAAAAGGCTAAGAGGTTACTCAGGCCTAGGGGTGTTGGATAGGCACGAGCTTTTTCCTGCCTTCAGATCCAAACCAAAGCATTCATTTTTGTTGGGTCTCAAGTCTAGCAGCTTTCAGTACAGCATGAGCATCCTTGGCTTCTTGTGCCTCAAGACTAGGTTTTGGGAGCTCTTAACCACCATAAAATATCTGTGCCAACCAGACTTTTGTTTGTTTGTTTGTTTGTTTGTTTGTTTTTGATGGAATTTGGCTATGAAGCCCAGAAGGAAATTTAACTCATAACCCTCTTGCCTCATCCTTCTATGTAAATGAGATTACAAGAATGTTTTACCAAATTTTCCCTGAACAAATTCCTTATAAGTAACAATATGTATTACATATAATAAAAGCATACATGTCACATACATGCCATATGTGTGGTTAAATTAACCATATACCATGTTTTTTAACATACATATACATGGTATTTCTTATCGATTCTAATTTCTCTGGATCCCCGTGACTATAGAGGCTAGGGCTCAGGAATTTCCTTTTAAAAACAAGGTCCTAAGTGATTTTGCTTCTAGCATGGGTGCCAAATTTTAGTCTACAAATCCATTACTTTACCACCCAGCAATTCATTCCCAGTTTTGTTAAATGTAAAAAAAAAATTCTCATCATCAGCATGGCTTTGCTGAAGACTCTGTAATGTATATATTTACATGTCAGCTTTCTGTAATGTATATATTTACATATCAGCTTTCCTATTTTAGTTTCTGTATCTTGTATCATGAAAGTACTAATTTTCTTTTCATTAAATTATAAATGTATTACATTGGATTTATAAATTAATATTGTGTGTAATATAGCTTTAAACGTGTATTTGCACAAAACTCGCAAGTGGTAACAACTGAAAAATGCTACTTTCTGATAAACATTATCCTCATCACCATCCCCTTCCATTCCCAATACTCTGCCCCTTGAGTTGGAAGTCGCTACTTATCCAGCAAGGTCTCCCTGATGGCCCCGCTTGTGCTACTATTTTGCCATGAAGGGTTTGTTTGTGTAATAAATATTTATTGAAAGGTTGGCACATGCCAAGCATAATGCTTGGAGCCATGTCCCCTGTAGACAAGTAATTGCTTCCTTTTCAGAGGGCCCCAGGCACTGAGTTCCACCCTCTCATCACCTCACCACTCCATGACACAGTTAGCACTTCTCCCTCGCCAGGAGGAGCAGCTTCTTATGCCAGAGACTACGGCTTGTTCATCTGTAGATCCCGGTCTCTGGCATGCTGCCCAAAAGCCAGTAGGAACTCAATTAAGGTTGATGAACGAGTTAATATACGAATGGTGATAGCCTGGTGTCGGGTACATCAGAGGTGGCCAATAAATAAGCTGAAATGAAATTAAATTCAAAGTACAGGTCAAGAAACAAGGACAGAGAGAAGCAAGAAGGAATGGTTGTTGAAGACTACCAAGATGAAAGGAAGTGAGCGCTGGGGAGAAGAAAGGGAAACATTAGATTTGATTTTTAAAAAAGGAAGTTAATGGGGCCTGAAAAGACAGCTTAGTCATTAAGACCACTTGTTGCTCTTGCAGAGGACCTGGATTTGTTTCTTAGTATCCACATGGTGTTCATGACCATCTATAATTCTGGTTCCAAGGACCCTGCTGCTCTATTCTGATAAAATAAATGAATCTTTTTAAAAAGTAAATTAAAATTAAAACCTAGAATAAATGTTCATTGTAAAGTTTATCACAATTTAGTTACTATTGAAGTGTTCATGACAACTCTTAAAATTTTTTAAGATGTCTTTATTTCCTTTTATGCCCACATGTATATAAGTGTATCATGTGTATATTTAGTGCCTGTGGAGGTCAGAAGAGGACATTAAGTCCTGGGAAATGGAGTTATCAACAGTCGTGAGCTGCCATGTGGGAACCAAATCTGGGTCCTCTGCAGAGCATCAAGTGCTCTTAACCACTGTGTGATCTCTCCAGCCGCATAACTCTTAGAATCCAGTCAGTGGCTGGGTACTGTGGGAGGACGGCAAGATGGCTTATTTGGTAAATGTGTTTGCTGCCCTGCCTGAAACCCTGAGTTGATCTCCAGACAGTTGTCCCCTCCCCTACACCTCTCTCCTTCCCCATCCCAAACACACACACACACACACACACACACACACACACACACACACACACACACACACACACACACCTTAACAGGCTTCAAGATCTCCTTTACACCTGAGTACCAGGTGCAATGGCAGGTTTGTTTTCTATGAAAAGACGAGACCATTAGTTAAGGGGCTGTCTTCTTCCACACTCTCTCCCTCTGTTCATTCACTGAGCAAGTACTTAGTGTGCTGCCTATTCTGCAGTCGGTACTTTGAGATCCATTTAGAAAGTTTGCCTTTAAGACTTGTTCTGTTTTGTTTTGAGGCAGATCCCTGGTTGTCCTGGAACTCACTTTGTAGGTCAGGCTAGCCTTGAACTCACAGAGATCTGCCTGCCTCTGCTTCCATTCTTATAAGACTCCTAAATCCTCTGGGCCATGGTGACAAATGCCCTTAATCCCAGTACACTAGGGGTGGAGGCAGGTACATCTTTGTAAGTTTGAGGCCAGTCTGGTCTACAGAGCCATATTCAGGACAACCAGGGCTACATAGAGAAACTCTGTCTCGAAAAACCAGGAGACTCTTAATCCTTTGATTAAGACTCCCAGGGCAGCTGAATTGGGAACATCCTTCTGAGAGGCATTTAGAACTCTCTCCACCATTTGCTGCTTCCAGGTATGGCACGAATATAGGCATCCAGGTTATCTCCTGGAAACAGTACTGTTGTCCAGCATATGTTCTAGGGAATTCAGGTTTGCACCCTACAGCCAAATGAGTTCAGGGTTTCTTTACCGCAGGATTTTCTGGGGATTATATGCAAAACTGCATGAGGGGAGGGTAGATTTTGAGTGAAATGATATACCTGGAGTATGAGTAGGAGTTCACCTTATGATGAGGGTGACAAACACATAACCTGAAATGGGAGAGCTATGTGAGACAGGAAGCAGGTCAGTGGGATAGATGGATAGCATTGTGAGGCTAGAGTAGTTACCAAGGTCACACTACATGGGGGCCTGTGGGAAAGGGCCTTATATTGAATATTCATGACTTTATCTGAAGATGTATAGAAGCCACTAGATTTGTGTTTTAGAAAACTCGTTTAAACTGCTAAATCAAGAATGGATTAGCAGGATGCCTTAGGGCCAAATGAGCTGTTTGGAAGGGTGTAGAAATGATTCATTGAACAAAAAAAAGGACTGTACTAGGAGAGATGCTAAAAAGAACTCCCTCAGTGTCTAGATGAAGTCCTTTGTTGAAAAAGCAGCCAAGCCCACACATAACTAATAACTACGTGTTAATTCACAGATATCCACCTACTTCCCCAGAAAGCTCTCTCTGTTCCTGAAAAACTGGATGGAAAGGAAATGATACGCTCCCTTCTCAGTTCATTTAAACAAAGTACTATGCAGAAACACTTGCTCCAGTCCCTAGAGTATCTGCCATTTTAATCCAAAGAGAGTTCAAGAACTTTCTAGCATAATACCCATCTTTAACCATGTTCTCTGGGGCCCAGCCTTTACCCATGTAACTGAAGTTTGTTTCCTGAATCTGGAAATTTCAAAGCTGGGAGGAACCCTAGAGGTACCACTAACTTCAACTATATGAAAGGATTGCTTCTCTATATCTAAAGAGGTTTGAAATAAGAGTCAACTCTCTCCACAGTTACAGCAATGATTCGGCCCCTGGGTACTATTTGTTTGTCCTGCTCCAGAGCCTCTGAGCTCTTCCAACACATCTTACGATTTACCCCCAACACTTGCCCACATTCTTACTGTGTACACACCCTCACACAAGCTTTAATGCCAGAGTCACACGGTGAACAATTTTGGGCTAGTACCTTTAAAAAAAACATTACTTACTCAAAATTTCATTTGATGTGTACTGCATAGACTGAACTGTTAGAATACATATAAGTAAGTCTCTTGGCTACCTGGTTTGTGCTGAAGTTGTCTTTAATTATTTACACGGAGTTTGTTTAAATTTGTATTAGTTCTAATATTTTTAGGGCCAGTTTAAAATGATATATTTTAGAGCCAGGTGTATTATTATATAGTACATTACTATATTCTCGGCACTAGGGAGATGCTGGTAGGGTGATCATATGTCAGTGACCAGCCTAGACTGAAAAGGCATGAGATTGTCTTCAGACAAACAGCAACAAAGAACTAAACTCTGGGTAATTTTAAGTATACCTGGGTTTGGCCTACCTGAGCAAATTCTGGATAGAGATCATGTCATATAATTTTCTCCCTATATTTTCATTGGAATAGCACATAGAACATATTAATGATGTGTATGATGTGCAAGGCTCTCTCAGCTGAAGCCTAAGCTGTTCATAGCTTTGTATTCCTTTTCCAGAATGTCAATGAGCTTTAATCTCAATACTAACAACAAGGATGAAAAAGACACTTAAGAATAATCTTAACATAAAAAAGTTGATGAAGGAAATGAAATAAACCTAATGAAAAGATAGTTAGATCTATGTGCTGAAATGAAGAAAGCCTTTAAAAACGTATTGTATTTTTCTAAATGAATTCATAGAGTTAACAAAACTGCAATTACAGACAGCTGTTCACAAGCCTTCATGAACTGATTATAAAATTTATAAGAAGCAAATACCAGTGACAGTACCAGAAAGTGATGAGAATTTTTAAAATAAGATTTAAACTGTGGTAATTATAAAAGGTTAATAAACTCGACCATGAATTAATTTATTAAGTATAAATTTAATAACCTGTAATCTCAACATTCAAGAAGTAGAGGCAGCAGTTAGAAGTCAGTCTGGTTTACAGAGGGAGTTCCAGGACAGCCAGAGCTACACAAAGAACTTGTCTCAAAACTAAAACCAAAAACCAAACAATAAATAAATAAATAAATAAATAAATAAATAAATAAATGCAAGCAAGGTTAAACAAAATGAAAAGATAAAGCATAAATATAAAAAACATATTTGCTACACTTGGACCCTGCAAAGAATTAGAATCAAGAATATGAAAAGTCCTAGCCAGACCAATCAGACAATGAAAGGAGGTCAAAGGGATAACAATTGGAAAGGAAGAAGTCAAAATATCACTATTTGCAGATGATATGATAGTATACTTAAGTGACCCTAAAAGTTCCACCAGAGACCTACTTAGCCTGATAAACAGCTTCAGCAAGCTCTTGTCCAAGACCAAGATGGCTGCTAGAATCTCCGCCTTCCTTAAGAATGCCTGGGCAAAGGAGCCGGTGCTGGTGGTGTCCTTCACTGTCTGGGGCCTCGCTGTAATTATGCCCATGATTAGCCCCTACACCAAGTATGCTAGCATGATCAACAAGGCCACACCCTACAACTACCCAGTGCCTGTGAGAGATAATGGGAACATGCCTGATGTGCCCAGCCACCCACAGGAACCTCTGGGCCCAAGCTTGGAATGGATCAAGAACCTGTGAATACTTCTGTTGATGGAATCGGTCCCTTCCCTGTTGCCCTCCAATAAAAATATGAAAACTAAAAAACTAAAAAACAAAACAAAACAAAACAAAAACTTCAGCAAAGTGGTTGGGTATAAACAGACTGGGAAAGAAATTAGGAAAATGATACCCTTCACAATAGTCCCAAATAACATAAAAGATCTCAGTGTGACTTTAAACAAGCAAGTGAAAGATCTGTATGATAAAAGAAAGAAAATGAAGAAGATCTTAGAAGATGGAAAGATCTCTCATGCTCATGGGAGACAGGCAGATAGGTCAGTGGAATAGAATTGAAGACCCAGAAATGAACCCACACACCTATGGTCACTTGATCTTTGACAAAGGAGCTAAAACCGTCCAATGGAAAAAAATAGTATTTTCTACAAATGGTGCTGGTTCAACTGGAGGTCAGCATGTAGAAGAATGCTGATTGATCCATTCTTATTACCCTGTACAAAGCTTAAGTCCAAGTGGATCAAGGACATCCACATCAAACCAGATACACTCAAACTAATAGAAGCAAAAATGTGGATGAGCCTTGAACACATGGGCACTGGGGAAATTTTCCTGAACAGAACACCAATGACTTATGCTATAAGATCAAGAATCAACAAATGGGACCTCATAAAATTGCAAAGCTTCTGTAAGGCAAAGGACATTGTCATTAGGACAAAACAGCAACCAACAGATCTTTACCAATCTACCTCTGATAGAAGGCTAATATCCAATATATAAAAAGAACACAAGAAGTTAGACTCCAGAGAGTCAAATAACCCTATGAAAAAATGGGGTACAGAGCTAAACAAAGAATTCTCAGCTGAGAAATATCAAATGGCTGAGAAGTACCTAAAGAAATGTTCAACATCCTTAGTCATCAGGGAAATGCAAACCAAAATAACCCTGAGTTTTCACCTCACACCAGTCAGAATGGCTAAGATCGAAAACTCAGGTAACAACAGATGCTGGTAAGGATGTAGAGAAAGAGAACACTCTTCCATTGTTGGGATTGCAAGCTGGTACAACCACTCTGAAAATCAATCTGGTGTTTCCTCAGAACATTGGATATAGTACTACTTGAGGACCCAGCTATACCACTCCTGGGCATATACCCAAATGATGCTTCAACATATAATAATGACACATGCTCCACTATGTTCATAACAGCCTTATTTATAATATCCAGAAGCTGGAAAGAGCCCAGATGCCCTTCAACAGAGGACTGGATACAGAAAATATGGTACATCTACACAATTGACTATTACAAAGCTATCAAAAACAATGACTTCATGAAATTCATAGGCAAATGGATGGAACTAGAAAATATCCTGAAAATATCCTGAATCACAAAAAGGCACACATGGTATGCACTCACTGTTAAGTGGATATTAGCCCAAAAATTCTAATTACCCAAGATACAATCCGTAGACCACAGGAAACTCAAGAAGGATGACCAAAATGTGGATGCTTCAGTCCTCCTTAGATGGGGGAACAAAAATATTCATAGGAGGGAATATGGAGACAAAGTTTGGCCATTCAGAGTCTGCCTCACTTGGAGATCCAGCCTATGTATGTGTACACACACACACACACACACACACACACACTCTCACACACACACACATATCCACCAAACCTAGACAATATTGATGAAGTCAACAAGGGCATGCTGACAGGAGCCTGATATAGCTGTCTCCTGAGAGGCACAGTCAGCGTTCGACAAATACAGAGGCAAATGATAGCAGCAAAACACTGAACTGAGAACGGGACCCCTGTTGGAGGAATTAGAGAAAGGATTGAAGGAGCCCATAGAGAGGAGACACAAAAATCCCTGAAAGAATTCCAGGAAAACATAAATAAACAAGTAGAAGCCCATAGAGAGGAGACACAAAAATCCCTGAAAGAATTCCAGGAAAACACAATCAAACAGTTGAAGGAATTAAAAATGGAAATAGAAGCAATCAAGAAAGAACACATGGAAACCACCCTGGATATAGAAAATCAAAAGAAGAGACAAGGAGCTGTAGATACGAGCTTCACCAACAGAATACAAGAGATGGAAGAGAGAATCTCAGGAGCAGAAGATTCCATAGAAATCATTGACTCAACTGTCAAAGATAATGTAAAGCGGAAAAAGCTACTGGTCCAAAACATACAGGAAATCCAGGACTCAATGAGAAGATCAAACCTAAGGATAATAGGTATAGAAGAGAGTGAAGACTCCCAGCTCAAAGGACCAGTAAATATCTTCAACAAAATCATAGAAGAAAACTTCCCTAACCTAAAAAAAGAGATACCCATAGACATACAAGAAGCCTACAGAACTCCAAGTAGATTGGACCAGAAAAGAAACACCTCCCGTCACATAATTGTCAAAACACCAAATGCACAAAATAAAGAAAGAATATTAAAAGCAGTAAGGGAAAAAGGTCAAGTAACATATAAAGGCAGACCTATCAGAATCACACCAGACTTCTCGCCAGAAACTATGAAGGCCAGAAGATCCTGGACTGATGTCATACAGACCCTAAGAGAACACAAATGCCAGCCCAGGTTACTGTATCCAGCAAAACTCTCAATTAACATTGATGGAGAAACCAAGATATTCCATGACAAAACCAAATTTACACAATATCTTTCTACAAATCCAGCACTACAAAGGATAATAAATGGTAAAGCCCAACATAAGGAGGCAAGCTATACCCTAGAAGAAGCAAGAAACTAATCGTCTTGGCAACAAAACAAAGAGAATGAAAGCACACAAACATAACCTCACATCCAAATATGAATATAACGGGAAGCAATAATCACTATTCCTTAATATCTCTCAATATCAATGGCCTCAACTCACCAATAAAAAGACATAGATTAACAAACTGGATACGCAACGAGGACCCTGCATTCTGCTGCCTACAGGAAACACACCTCAGAGACAAAGACAGACACTACCTCAGAGTGAAAGGCTGGAAAACAACTTTCCAAGCAAATGGTCAGAAGAAGCAAGCTGGAGTAGCCATTCTAATATCAAATAAAATCAATTTTCAACTAAAAGTCATCAAAAAAGATAAGGAAGGACACTTCATATTCATCAAAGGAAAAATCCACCAAGATGAACTCTCAATCCTAAATATCTATGCCCCAAATACAAGGGCACCTACATACGTAAAAGAAACCTTACTAAAGCTCAAAACACACATTGCACCTCACACAATAATAGTGGGAGATTTCAACACCCCACTCTCATCAATGGACAGATCATGGAAACAGAAATTAAACAGTGATGTCGACAGACTAAGAGAAGTCATGAGCCAAATGGACTTAACGGATATTTATAGAACATTCTATCCTAAAGCAAAAGGATATACCTTCTTCTCAGCTCCTCATGGTACTTTCTCCAAAATTGACCATATAATTGGTCAAAAAACGGGCCTCAACAGGTACAGAAAGATAGAAATAATCCCATGCGTGCTATCGGACCTGGTCTAAAACTGGTCTTCAATAACAATAAGGGAAGAATGCCCACATATACGTGGAAATTGAACAATGCTCTACTCAATGATAACCTGGTCAAGGAAGAAATAAAGAAAGAAATTAAAAACTTTTTAGAATTTAATGAAAATGAAGGTACAACATACCCAAACTTATGGGACACAATGAAAGCTGTGCTAAGAGGAAAACTCATAGCGCTGAGTGCCTGCAGAAAGAAACAGGAAAGAGCATATGTCAGCAGCTTGACAGCACACCTAAAAGCTCTAGAACAAAAAGAAGCAAATACACCAAGGAGGAGTAGAAGGCAGGAAATAATCAAACTCAGAGCGGAAATCAACCAAGTAGAAACAAAAAGGACCATAGAAAGAATCAACAGAACCAAAAGTTGGTTCTTTGAGAAAATCAACAAGACAGATAAACCCTTAGCCAGACTAACGAGAGGACACAGAGAGTGCGTCCAAATTAACAAAATCATAAATGAAAAGGGAGACATAACTACAGATTCAGAGGAAATTCAAAAAATCATCAGATCTTACTATAAAAACCTATATTCAACAAAACTTGAAAATCTTCAGGAAATGGACAATTTCCTAGACAGATACCAGGTATCGAAGTTAAATCAGGAACAGATAAACCAGTTAAACAACCCCATAACTCCTAAGGAAATAGAAGCAGTCATTAAAGGTCTCCCAACCAAAAAGAGCCCAGGTCCAGACGGGTTTAGTGCAGAATTCTATCAAACCTTCATAGAAGACCTCATACCAATATTATCCAAACTATTCCACAAAATTGAAACAGATGGAGCCCTACCGAATTCCTTCTATGAAGTCACAATTACTCTTATACCTAAACCACACAAAGACCCAACAAAGAAAGAGAACTTCAGACCAATTTCCTTTATGAATATCGACGCAAAAATACTCAATAAAATTCTGGCAAACCGAATTCAAGAGCACATCAAAACAATCATCCACCATGATCAAGTAGGCTTCATCCCAGGCATGCAGGGATGGTTTAATATACGGAAAACCATCAACATGATCAATTATATAAACAAACTGAAAGAACAGAACCACATGATCATTTCATTAGATGCTGAGAAAGCATTTGACAAAATTCAACACCCCTTCATGATAAAAGTCCTGGAAAGAATAGGAATTCAACGCCCATACCTAAACATAGTAAAAGCATATACAGCAAACCAGTTGCTAACATTAAACTAAATGGAGAGAAACTTGAAGCAATCCCACTAAAATCAGGGACTAGACAAGGCTGCCCACTCTCTCCTTACTTATTCAATATAGTTCTTGAAGTTCTAGCCAGAGCAATCAGACAACAAAAGGAGATCAAGGGGATACAGATCGGAAAAGAGGTCAAAATATCACTATTTGCAGATGACATGATAGTATATTTAAGTGATCCCAAAAGTTCCACCAGAGAACTACTAAAGCTGATAAACAACTTCAGCAAAGTGGCTGGGTATAAAATTAACTCAAATAAATCAGTTGCCTTCCTCTATACAAAAGAGAAACAAGCCGAGAAAGAAATTAGGGAAACGACACCCTTCATAATAGATCCAAATAATATAAAGTACCTCGGTGTGACTTTAACCAAGCAAGTAAAAGATCTGTACAATAAGAACTTCAAGACACTGAGGAAAGAAATTGAAGAAGACCTGAGAAGATGGAAAGATCTCCCATGCTCATGGATTGGCAGGATTAATATAGTAAAAATGGCCATTTTACCAAAAGCAATCTACAGATTCAATGCAATCCCCATCAAAATACCAATCCAATTCTTCAAAGAGTTAGACAGAACAATTTGCAAATTCATCTGGAATAACAAAAAACCCAGGATAGCTAAAGCTATCCTCAACAATAAAAGGACTTCAGGGGGAATCACTATCCCTGAACTCAAGCAGTATTACAGAGCAATAGTGATAAAAACTGCATGGTATTGGTACAGAGACAGACAGATAGACCAATGGAATAGAATTGAAGACCCAGAAATGAACCCACACACCTATGGTCACTTGATTTTTGACAAAGGAGCCAAAACCATCCAATGGAAAAAAGATAGCATTTTCAGCAAATGGTGCTGGTTCAACTGGAGGGCAACATGTAGAAGAATGCAGATCGATCCATCCTTATCACCCTGTACAAAGCTTAAGTCCAAGTGGATCAAGGACCTCCACATCAAACCAGACACACTCAAACTAATAGAAGAAAAACTAGGGAAGCATCTGGAACACATGGGCACTGGAAAAAATTTCCTGAACAAAACACCAATGGCTTATGCTCTAAGATCAAGAATCGACAAATGGGATCTCATAAAACTGCAAAGCTTCTGTAAGGCAAAGGACACTGTGGTTAGGACAAAATGGCAAGCAACAGATTGGGAAAAGATCTTTACCAATCCTACAACAGATAGAGGCCTTATATCCAAAATATACAAAGAACTCAAGAAGTTAGACCGCAGGGAAACAAATAACCCTATTAAAAAATGGGGTTCAGAGCTAAACAAAGAATTCACAGCTGAGGAATGCCTAATGGCTGAGAAACACCTAAAGAAATGTTCAACATCTTTAGTCATAAGGGAAATGCAAATCAAAACAACCCTGAGATTTCACCTCACACCAGTGAGAATGGCTAAGATCAAAAACTCAGGTGACAGCAGATGCTGGCGAGGATGTGGAGAAAGAGGAACACTCCTCCATTGTTGGTGGGATTGCAGACTGGTAAAACCATTCTGGAAATCAGTCTGGAGGTTCCTCAGAAAATTGGACAGTGAACTGCCTGAGGATCCAGCTATACCTCTCTTGGGCATATACCCAAAAGATTCCTCAACATACAAAAGAGACACGTGCTCCACTATGTTCATCGCAGCCTTATTTATAATAGCCAGAAACTGGAAAGAACCGAGATGCCCTTCAACAGAGGAATGGATACAGAAAATGTGGTACATCTACACAATGGAATATTACTCAGCTATCAAAAACAATGACTTTATGAAATTCGTAGGCAAATGGTTGGAACTGGAAAATATCATCCTGAGTGAGCTAACCCAATCACAGAAAGACATACATTGTATGCACTCATTGATAAGTGGCTATTAGCCCAAATGCTTGAATTACCCTAGATCCCTAGAACAAACGAAACTCAAGATGGGTGATCAAAATGTGAATGCTTCACTCCTTCTTTAAATGAGGAAAAAGAATACCCTTGGCAGGGAAGGGAGAGGCAAAGATTAAAACAGAGACTGAAGGAACACCCATTCAGAGCCTGCCCCACATGTGGCCCATACATATACAGCCACCCAATTAGACAAGATGGATGAAGCAAAGAAGTGCAGACCGACAGGAGCCGGATGTAGATCGCTCCTGAGAGACACAGCCAGAATACAGCAAATACAGAGGCGAATGCCAGCAGCAAACCACTGAACTGAGAATAGGTCCCCCGTTGAAGGAATCAGAGAAAGAACTGGAAGAGCTTGAAGGGGCTCGAGACCCCAAAAGTACAACAATGTCAAGCAACCAGAGCTTCCAGGGACTAAGCCACTACCTAAAGACTATACATGGACTGACCCTGGACTCTGACCCCATAGGTAGCAATGAATATCCTAGTAAGAGCACCAGTGGAAGGGGAAGCCCTGGGTCCTGCTAAGACTGAACCCCCAGTGAACTAGACTATGGGGGGAGGGCGGCAACTGGGGGAGGGTTGGGAGGGGAACACCCATAAGGAAGGGGAGGGGGGAGGGGGATGTTTGCCCGGAAACCGGGAAAGGGAATAACACTTGAAATGTATATAAGAAATACTCAAGTTAATAAAAAAAAAAAAAGAGATCACTCATTTTATATCGGGATATGAGACAGAAAATTTTAATCTACTATTATGGAAGGGAAAAATGTTAAGTTTCAAGCTTTAGGCCTGTTTGCATATACCAGGAAATTAAACAGCTCTCAATAAATTCATATTGCAAGCATTGTGTAGATATAACACAATAAAACCCAGGAAGAATAAAGATGGAAAGAACATTGAAATTATACTGATATTTTTAAAGTTGTGCATGTACTTTTGATTTTTTTCTTTCATATTTAAGAGAAATTTTAAAGGAGATGGTGAAAACACTTTACAGAGAAAGCTAGTAACTTTCCCTCAAGGATTCCAGTAGTATAACTCCAGTGGGCCAATACTAAAGCAAAATGGGCTACAAAAGCTTCTCCTCACCACTATTTCTTGGATTTTGGCAGAGCACTAAAAGAACAGGTTGACAATGCACTACTATGGTGCTAGGGGAATTTGTAGCTAGCTTAACTCTAGTCATAAACACCATGATCACTGAGGGCAGTTGCCCTCCTGAATCTGGCCACTGATCACTTGGAGACAAGAGGAAAGCTTGGATTGCATCTTAACAACTTTATTGACAACACCCAAAGAAGAGTTTCAAGTCTTTGCCCTTTATACCACGGGTCAGGTTTATCCTTTCTCAGCCCTCCTCAAGGTACACGTGTAAAGCTAAACCTCACTTACACAGCTTAGTGCTTCAAAGAACCCAAGGAAATGAAAACAAAATAAATCACTTAATCACAGCAAGTCTTCTCAATGTTTGCTTTCTATTTCAATGAACATTTGCTTAAAGTCAAGTACAAGCAGAATAAAAAGATTACACTTTTAATGCTTAGGTCATCATTCTGTTCTGTCATGGGCAAACATGTAACAGGCTATATTTTGACTCTTACTGCCAAAAGGTGATGGCCTTTGCTGTTAGCATTAACTTTACCAGTCCTCTTGGCTCCAGGAAGGACTCCAGTTCCCTTGGAAGCCTTCCTAGCTTTTACCAAGCTCCCTGATGCTTCCAAAGGACGAGCCACTGAGTTGTTTGTCCCTTTTCATCTCTTTCAATCTTTCTCAGTTCTAGTTTCTAGTTCTCAGTTGCTTCCCTCAGACTCCTGCCATTAGGTCCAGGAACTACACTGACTGGTCCTTATCTTGCCTTTGCATCAGTGAGTCACTATGTTAATCGATTTAGGCTGAAAACAGTCACTCATAGTTTTTCTGGATTGACTATTACATTGAGTAATCAGGTTAAAGTTTAATCCAATGTCCTTTTCTGTAGTATTCATATAATCTTAAAATAGATGAACACACCCATGAAAAGTTCTTTATGCTATTTTAGAGATTATATGTACAACTATTTTATCTCCCAATATCCAAAGTTTTATTTTTCAGTATTGTTTTCCACTAAAGAGAACCATTTTTGAAGGAATGGTGGATTCCACATCTGAGGCAAAATGCATTGGACATGCCTGGAATAGAATAATAGAGTAGGCAAGGATGGGAATAAGATGATAGACTTAAAGAAAAAAGATTGACATGATCTTATGATTGTCGAGTCTCTGCGTTCAGAACATGGGGTGCTCTTCCGAAAATATTCTACTATTGTATATTTTTAAACTAAATCCTACAAGGAAATTTTTATTTACAATATCAAAAAGTCTCTTGCTAATTCCAGAGCCTCCGCCCTGCGCCTAAGAGCAATTTCTGTAATAATTTCAATAAAATGTAAGCATGTATATGCAATACACAATTTTTAAAACGACAATTGGTAGTTTATTATACACATATTTCTCTGATTGATGGCATTTATGCTAACGGTCTTTTAAATATTATTTTTGCAGGCCTGGAGAGGTGGCTCAGGGGTTAAAAGTACTTGCTGCTCTTACAGAGGACACAGTTTGTTTTCCCAGAGGCCTATGTTGGTGACTCACAACCCTGTAATTCCAGCTTCTCTGGGGCTCTATCACCCTCTCTGGCTTCTCTGGGGATTAGAACACTAACATACATGCAGATATTCACATAAATATTTAAAGACAGGGTCTCATTACATAATCCTGGCAGGCCTAGTATTCACTATATAGATAAGGCTGGTCTTTTTTTTTTACTCAAAGTGCTTATGTACACAACAGCATTTATGCCACTAGAGCAGAGGCTGTGATGACTCCTATTTCCTATTGGGTGGGAGCATCCACTTAGTCTTATAGTATGGAGCCAACCGGTGAATTCTGCTCTCTATCGGAATCAGGCGGAATTTAGCATCCTTATCCTTTCTGTTCCTCTCAAGGTGCATTCGGACAGCAACTGCTTTCTTAATCAAATGGTAGAGATCCTCAGGAAGATCATGGGCATGGCCTTTGGACTTAAGGATTCTCAAGATTTTATTTCTAGTCACAAAAGAACTGACCTGTGCCGCATCATGTGAGTCCCTCAGGCTCACACCTATCTGGGAGGGAGTTAGGCCTTTCTTGGCCGACTTGTAAATTTGTTCCTTCACGTCATCAGACATTAACTTCAACCACTTCAGGATGCAGGGCTTAAGTGGATGTAGGGCAGAGCCGACTGGGACAGGCCCTTGCCGGAGCCTACATGATGGCGGAGATCTGGCAGCAAAGAGCAAATCTGGCCTTGAATTCAGCGAGATCTGTCTGCTTCTGCCTTTCACGTGGTAGGATTAAAGGGGTACATCACCAGGCCTGCTAAAATCTTTAAAAGAATATTTTTTTTCCGGTTCTCTCTTGCTCCTCTCTTGCTCTTGCCTTCCTGCCCCCAATCTCTCCTCCCCATTCCCTCCCTCGCCCTGCTCTCCACATGCTCATGGCCAGCCTCAACTTCTCTCTCTCTCTCTCTCTCTCTCTCCTATCCTCTTAACTCCCCTCCCCATGCCCTGAATAAACTCTATACTGTGCTTTAAAAAAAAGAATATTTTTCCACTACTAAGAATTGAACCTAGAGCTTCACTTAGGTGCCCAAGGTTCCTGAACTGTGTCTCCAGACTTCTTTTGTGTGGGGTTGGTTTTAAGACAGAATCTCACCAACTTATCAAGTTACTCAGGCTAATGAAGAATTTATGATCCTTACCCTCAAGAGTAGCTGGGATATAGGTGCTCCAAAAGCCACACAACAGCAACTTTTAATACAAGTATGTCTATGCTTTATAGTATTTTGGGGTTTATAATTTACCTATCAGGCTTCTTTCAAATCTTTTTGATGTAATCAAGAGATTTTGGACCAAGTATTCACCAATTTCAAGATTATATACTAACAAAACAAATCGGCTGAAATAGGGCTAATCAGGTTGCTGTATCTAGTCTTCAAATAGCTTTTAAATTTAGAATTAAGGGTTTTTTTTGGGGGGGGCATTCTTATCACCTTGTAAAATGTCCTGTTTTAAAACACATTCTCAACTCAGTCTTAAAAGATGGGAATACCAGAATCTTTCTAATGTCTTCAAGGTACATATTTGGGGAGACTGCAAAAAAGCCTATTTCGCGGTTGGGGATTAGCTCAGTGGTAGAGCGCTTGCCTAGCATGCGCCAGGCCCTGGGTTCGGTCCCCAGCTCCGAAAAAAGAAAAAAAAAAAGAAAAAAGCCTATTTCCCCTCACCAGGAGGTAAGCACCAGTGGTATAGACTATCCATCTTTTTTTTTTTTTTTTCTTTTTTTCGGAGCTGGGGACCGAACCCAGGGCCTGGCGCTTGCTAGGCAAGCGCTCTACCACTGAGCTAAATCCCCAACCCCTACCCATCTAATCTTATGATCACCAGTATTACACAAGCTTACGAGACTCCTTACAGATGCATGGGGTCACCGAAGTTGGTGGCGGGGAGACGTTTAGATTTGAATCAGGGTTAAAGGAGTCAAAGGAGGGGGATCTAGGAGGGGACAAGGTGGCCATGTTACTGGATCCTAATATGGATTAATCGGAGTGCTGAGGTCCAAGAAACGAGATAAATGTAGTACCCGCACAGTGAGAAGCGTTACATATTAAAGCTAAGCACAGCTACCTTTCACAAATCTTTTATGAATGCAAATCCTACACATTTTCACAACATAAATCAGGAAGCAAAAAAGGCCTGCAAGTGGTCCTGCAGGTCAGACCAGTCGGTAGGCCCGGAAGCCCGGAGTGTAGGTCACTGCCGGGCCCAAGGCGGCCAGGGCTGCGCTCTGTTTCCTATGTCCGCGGGCGGGCTGTGACTCGGTACCGCCCAGGGCGTCAGCGTGACCCGAGGCTCAGTGAACCCTGAACTCACCGCCCCAGCCAGCCGCACAGACCGGGGCAGGCGCTTTCTCGCGCACGGGGGTGGGGCTTTTTCAGGCTGCTAACTAAGATGGTGTCGGCTGGACTTCCCGGGACAGCTGCCTAAGCGGATCGAGGGCCAGCAGCCGGAAGGACCACCGAGCCCATTGTCCCGCCCAGACAGGACAGTGCGGAGCCCGCAAGTTCCAGACTCGAAGGACCGAAGCACAGGCAAGTACGCCGTAGGACCTAACAAATGTTTAAGAGAACGCCGAAAGCGCGGGGAGGCGGGCCTGACTCACTGTCACCGTCTCGCGACAGCTAAGTGACGTCGCACAGCAAGCGCGTGGTAGAGTCTTTCACCTTCAGACTCCTCAGTTTATGGGCCTACTCCTTTAAGTGAGTGATGGACAGCGCTTTTATCCAATCATTTTCCTCGTCAACATCCAATCAGATTTAAACTTTATTCAGCCGCCCGAGAAGTTGGAAGACTGGGGTTGAAAGAGAGCGAGCGAGTGAGCGAGCGAGCTCTTTGTCTCTCGCGAGATCCGAGAGAGCCAAGTTCTCAGGGAAAAACGCCTGAACTGATGTCCAGACTTCCCAAGTAGTGATTTAAAGGACGTGGCCATAAACCAATGAAAGGGAAGAGAAGGTGGGATCGCTGCTTTCGCCGTGCTAGAAGTACCGTTACAGGGCAGACTTTTTGTCCAATCAACGCTTCTAGGCTTTGGGTCAGGTGACCATGAAGTGCGAGGGGCGGAGCTACAGCCTGGCGCGAGGAACCGTTAAGATAGACAACGAATATAACCAATGAGGTACTGCGATTAGGGCGTTGGGAACCCAATAACAGCGTCGGGGCGGGCGCCTTCCCGGAGCGCGGGGAGATGTAAAGACGGACAAATAGTTTTTCCAATGAGAAAGCTGAAGAGTGAATTAATTGACCAATGAGGTCTGCGGGGCGGGAGCCTTTGCCGCGGCGGAGTCCAAGATGGCGGCGTGCGAGTCCGCTGTGTGAAACGAGCGCGGGGTGGCGGGTTAGTCAGCTCCGCAGAGACGACCTCCGGCGACCCTCAACAATGAAAGGAAAGGAGCGCTCGCCAGTCAAGCCCAAACGCTCCCGTGGCGGTGAGGACTCCAGTTCTCGTGGGGAACGGAGCAAGAAGTTAGGGGGCTCTGGCGGCAGCAATGGGAGCAGCAGCGGGAAGACGGACAGCGGCGGGTCGCGGCGGAGCCTTCATCTGGACAAGTCCAGCAGCCGAGGCGGCAGCCGCGAGTATGATACCGGTGGGGGCAGCTCCAGTAGCCGCTTGCATAGTTACAGCTCCCCAAGCACCAAAAATTCCTCAGGCGGGGGCGAGTCGCGCAGCAGCTCCCGGGGTGGAGGCGGGGAGTCACGTTCCTCTGGGGCCGCCTCCTCAGCGCCTGGCGGCGGGGACGGCGTGGAGTACAAGACCCTGAAGATAAGCGAATTGGGGTCCCAGCTGAGTGACGAAGCGGTGGAGGACGGACTGTTTCACGAGTTCAAACGCTTCGGTGATGTAAGTGTCAAAATCAGTCATCTCTCAGGTTCTGGCAGCGGGGATGAGCGGGTAGCCTTTGTGAACTTCCGGAGGCCAGAGGACGCGAGGGCGGCCAAGCATGCCAGAGGCCGCCTGGTGCTCTATGACCGGCCTCTGAAGATAGAAGCCGTGTATGTGAGCCGGCGCCGCAGCCGCTCCCCGTTAGACAAAGATACTTACGCCCCGTCGTCCAGCGTGGTCGGAAGCTCTGTAGGTAGCCACAGGCACGCCCCTGGAGGAGGTGGAGGTCAGAGATCGCTTTCTCCTGGCGGTGCTGCTTTGGGATACAGAGACTACCGGTTGCAGCAGTTGGCTCTTGGCCGCCTGCCTCCTCCACCCCCGCCACCATTGCCCCGAGAGCTGGAAAGAGAACGAGACTATCCGTTCTATGACAGAGTGCGGCCAGCATATAGTCTTGAGCCGAGGGTGGGAGCTGGAGCAGGTGCTGCTCCATTCCGAGAAGTGGATGAGATATCACCTGAGGATGATCAGCGTGCCAACCGGACACTTTTCTTGGGCAACTTAGATATCACTGTGACAGAAAATGATCTGAGAAGGGCTTTTGATCGTTTTGGAGTCATCACAGAAGTGGACATTAAGAGGCCTTCTCGTGGCCAGACCAGTACTTACGGCTTTCTCAAATTTGAGAACCTAGACATGTCTCACAGGGCCAAAATAGCAATGTCTGGCAAAATTATAATTCGGAATCCAATCAAGATTGGTTATGGGAAAGCCACACCCACTACCCGACTTTGGGTGGGTGGTCTGGGACCTTGGGTGCCTCTTGCTGCCCTGGCACGAGAATTTGATCGATTTGGCACCATTCGAACCATAGACTACCGAAAAGGTGACAGTTGGGCATATATACAGTATGAAAGCTTGGATGCAGCTCATGCTGCCTGGACCCATATGCGTGGATTCCCACTTGGTGGCCCAGATCGTCGCCTTAGGGTAGACTTTGCAGACACAGAACATCGTTACCAGCAGCAGTATCTTCAGCCTCTGCCCTTAACCCATTATGAACTAGTGACAGATACTTTTGGACATCGAGCACCTGACCCTTTGAGGAGTGCTCGGGACCGGACACCACCCTTACTATACAGAGATCGTGATAGGGACCTTTATCCCGATTCTGATTGGGTGCCACCCCCGCCACCGGTTCGGGAACGCAGTGCTCGGGCTGCAACTAGTGCTGTCACTGCTTATGAGCCACTGGATAGCTTGGATCGAAGGAGGGATGGCTGGTCACTGGACAGGGACAGAGGTGACCGGGATTTGCCTAGCAGCAGGGACCAGCCAAGGAAGCGAAGGCTGCCTGAGGAAAGTGGAGGACGGCATCTTGATAGATCACCCGAGAGTGACCGGCCTCGAAAACAGCGTCACTGCACTCCTTCTCCTGACCGAAGTCCAGAACTGAGCAGTAACAGAGATCGTTACAACAGTGACAATGATCGATCATCTCGTCTTCTACTCTTGGAAAGGCCTTCCCCAGTCAGAGATAGACGGGGCAGTTTGGAGAAGAGCCAGAGTGACAAACGAGACCGTAAAAACTCTGCATCAGCTGAACGGGATAGGAAGCACCGGACAGCTGCTCCCACAGAGGGAAAAACCCCTCTGAAAAAGGAAGACCGATCTGATGGCAATACACCCAGTGCCAGCACTTCTTCATCAAAGCAGAAGCCACCTTCCCAGAAACAGGATGGAGGGACAGCTCCTGTGGCAGCATCCTCTCCCAAACTCTGTTTGGCTTGGCAGGGCATGCTTCTACTGAAGAACAGCAACTTCCCTTCCAACATGCATCTATTGCAGGGTGACCTCCAAGTTGCTAGCAGTCTACTTGTGGAGGGTTCCACTGGAGGCAAAGTAGCCCAGCTCAAGATCACTCAGCGGCTCCGTTTGGACCAGCCCAAGTTGGATGAAGTAACTCGACGCATCAAAGTGGCAGGGCCTAATGGTTATGCCATTCTCCTAGCTGTACCTGGAAGTTCTGACAGCCGATCCTCCTCTTCCTCAGCCACATCAGACACTGCCGCCTCTACTCAGAGGCCACTTAGGAACCTTGTGTCCTATTTAAAGCAAAAGCAGGCAGCTGGGGTGATCAGCCTCCCTGTGGGAGGCAATAAAGACAAGGAAAACACCGGGGTTCTTCATGCCTTCCCACCTTGTGAGTTCTCTCAGCAGTTCCTGGATTCCCCTGCCAAGGCACTGGCCAAATCTGAAGAAGATTACCTGGTCATGATCATTGTCCGTGGTGCGTCCTAAAGTCCATGTGTAACTTGTATTTACTACTTTGACATGGTTCCTTGTTTTGTGATGTGTAATGGGATACAGCATCAGATGAAAATTTCTTTCATTTAGTTTAGTTGGTTTTTTTTTATATATATATTTTTGTAAACCTCCTTAAAATAGATAATGGGGCAGTTTAGTTATTAAGTGAAAGGGATGCCCTGAAGGTAGCAGGAAGATAGATTTGCTTTAATTAGGAGTTCTTACCCTGATAATTTTTCTTTTTCTTCAGGTTTTTTATTTTTTCTTTTTCAATCTTGAGTTTTTTAAAAAAAAAAAATCCTCAAAATGATAAACCCACAATTTTTAAAATCATAATTTGGAGAAAGGAACCTTCTGAAAATATTTACACTGTACTGAAAATGATTTGATTGGTGCATAGATAATTTATACTAGAAGCATTGTGTGACTAAAATTTGATCAGGTATTGGCAAAGTCCAATTATTTTAATCAGGTGTTTGCATATTTCTTTATATACACAGTTTATTCCCAGAAAGTTTGCTTTAATATATCATTAGTTTTTGAGTTTTGTATCCCATGTTTGTAGCAGTAATTGGTAAAAGTTGACTTGTGTTATGAACCATTTACATCTTAAACTGGTATGCAAAAAATGAGTAAATGCTTTTAAAATGAAAATTTGTTGGTAAGTTAGGTGCAGGATAGTGTTCTAATTGACTGAGAAGTGTAGTTAATACAGTTCTATTGTGCATACTTCAAAACCAAAAATGAAGTTTTTTTGTATCCACTTAAGAAATTTCTGGTTTCAGTAAGAGTTGTCTGCAGGTTTATAAGTAATCCTTTTATTTCCCCTCGTAGACATTAGTCAAACATCCAAATTACAGAATTTTTAAAAGATTATTGTGAAATGCCTTCAAACTGTTTGAAGAAAATTCCTTCAGGTTTTGTTGTTGTTGTTGTTGTTGCTTAAACAAGAGTAGTGGCATTATACTGGTGACACTGTTTTGAATATTTTTGAAATTTAATGTTTGACTAACTGTTGCCTGACTGGAGAAATTTGAAATGTCAGTGTTAGAAAAACTTTTTTTTAATTATTACTATTTTTTTTTAATTTTGATTTTTCTTGTACTTGTAATTAACTTACCTGCACAGATTCCCCACCCCCACCCCCATCAAGCCCTCTCCCCACAAAATTGAGAGCTGAGGATTTGACATCTGGTTTTTAATAAGGGCTTCTGTTACTTTATAATACTTTTTTTGTTTGTTTTATGTGCCCTTCTGCTACCACTTGTGATTTCTAAGGCTTAATGTGATTTTCTTCCTTGATTTAAGTACTGAGGACTTCAACTAGGGCCCAGTATTTAATTATGATTAGGAACTTGAGTTTTTGGATCATGGTCATTTTTCTATTCTGTGAACATGACTTACTCAAAGCCTTGCAGAACCCAACTGTTTTCTTTTTGTTTCAAAGCTTGTAGTCTTGAAATGGTATCAGTAATAACCCAGAAAAAGGTCACATAATTTTAGTTTTTCATTATGGCTATATATAAAGCATGTCAGAATGCAAACCTCATCACTACATCGTACTTACCATTTTTTACTATATATTTATGACTTTTATTTTAATTTGGAGGTTTTTGTTTTGTTTTGTTTTTTTGAGAAAAAGAATGTACTAGACCTTCTGAGCACAAAGGTGTGCTGTAAGAAAAATACTGAAATCCTCCAACTAAGACTTTAGGTGTCTTTTGCCTCCAAAAATGCAACACTTTGTTACATGTAGTTTAAGTACAGTTTTTAGTTAGCTAGGTAGATTTTTCCAGTTTAAATAATTCACTAGTCATTACTTTTTAGTTTTTTATTTGTTTTTGTTTTTTGTTTTTGTTTTTTTTTGAAGTGGTCTGTGACATCTAATTTCACTATTAATCAAATGTGTTGTAATGGTTTGCTCCATGCTTATTTGAACCCTTATCTGACACTGCTACATTTTATTAGATCTGATCAATTAGTGCTTCAGTATTTTTGAAACATGAGTGGCTTGATGCCATTCCCAAATGTATGTAATATGTAAATTAGTTTGGTGCTTACCCACAGAGTGCCATCTTATTTGTGTTGCCTACTCTTGTGCAGGTTCATAATATTTGTCAATTAGCCACTTAAAACCTTCAGAGTTTGATTGACAGCAAAGTCTAAGTTTTTCTAATTAGCCACATCAGAATCCTATATTGGATATTCTTTTAAAATTGCTAAAATTTTATTTTATGCGTATGAGCGTTTTGCCTGCATGTATGTCTGCATACCACATGCTGGCTCTCTCCCAGAGGACCTTGGTTTGGTTCCCAGCACCTAGTCCCATGGGATCTAACATCATCCTCTGGCCTCCCTGAATGTTCATTTTAACAGCTTTTTTTTTTTTTTTTTTTTTTTTTTTTTTTTTTTTTTAGTACTTTAGCGTAACTGCTTTTAATCTTTTCAGAATAGAAAATTTCTTAAGTATGCTATTTATGTGTTAAATATAGTGGTAAAAATAAGATTAAAACTTATGATCACAGCTTCAAAGTTTATGGAAAGTTAAGCAATCACTTAGCTTCTAGCAAATGGTTCTACTTAATTGTGGAGTAGTGTTTGCTGGTTGTAATAGAGATTTTTCCTGTAAAGAATTTTTCAGAGTCCTGAATTTTTAATGTGTACTTGTACACCATCAAACTGAAGGTAGTTTTCCTTTCAGAATTAACCTCTTAAAATGTACATCCTCTGGCTTCTATAAGCTTTTGGTATATCTTGAAGATGGTAAACTATGTGACTGACTCTCTTAGATCATTTGATACATAGCAGTAAAAGGTGTTTTTCAGGGTCAGAGTCGTAGTTTACTTAAAAAACTATGTTATGGGCAGATGTTCACTGACTTTTTCTTTAATTTTTTTTTTAAATTAAGTTAGCTTTTTTTTAGCTGATAAAATTGCTCATTTTGCAAGCACAGCTTGAACTGCAGTTTGTATCCATATAAGAACCATTTATCAAAACTTCTGTAGTAACAGAATTATGAGATCTTCTATTGAAGAGGGCCTTAATGACTTAAGTAAAAAGAAAATGGAGACAATTTCTGAACCTTTTTCCACCTGTCTTTTTCACAAAGTCTGGTTTTGAAATAGGAGTAAGGTATGAGAACAGGAACCAGAGTTAGCTTTGTTAGCTTTCTGGTTAAAGTGATATCCTTAATGGTGGGAAATGATTTCAGGTAACTACAGTAAATTGTTAAGCTTGATGAAGAGTTCTTATGTGACTTAAACAGAATTGAAAAGTATGAGTCCTGAAGTATTTTCTGACTGTTTAGCAAATTGTATGTGTGTTTTCTTAACAGAAACACCTATACTGTCTTTGGTAACATAGGTAAAGGTGGTTTGTAAATGGCTTTGTAGCTTTAACCCCTATCTACCTAGTAATGGAGCAGTCTTTATCACTCCATATGAATAATATAAATAAGCGTAGAGGGGTTAAAAGTTGTCTAAACTCCATCTTTCTATTCCAGTTTTTTAGTTGTGTTTAGAGGATATTGGTTAATTATAAATTTGCTTTTTCCTGAACATTTGGCCATGTGTTAGTCAGGTTTTTTTTGTTTGTTTGTTTGTTTTTTTTGTTTTTTTTTTTTTGAGGATAAACAATATCTTCAGTCCTATAATCCTTGATAAGTCTTTTAAAAAGTCACACCCTATTGTTTTATTTGTTATTTGTGTATTCACATAGTAAATTTATTTCAAGGATTGTGCCAGTGGATATTATTGGTGCTTTTTGAAGTTAAAGTGGACTATCCAGGAAGGTCTTGTTAATACTATGTTCATCTATAATGGCATAGGGGAAATATATATATTTTTAATACTGTAAACGTTTGTACTGAATAACCTTTTTTTCCCCCTCCCGCAAGCAAAACTGGTGAACATCGGATGAAGATACGGAATTCAAAGCTCTAATGGACCTTTTTGAAGAGAAGTGGCTTATGTGGAGTTTACATGGGCCTCTGATGGAAGAAAGCTAATCTGTTTAGTATTTTGTGCATTTTACTAAAATGGCAGCTTAACATTGTGTATCTGCTATTGTGATGCCAATGCCGGTGTTTTAAGTGGAAAAATGACCTCTTTGCTTTGTGCTGTGTACACAAGATTTCTGGAAAAGTAAAGAAAAACCCTTTTTATGGCTCACACAGCTTAAAAGTAGCTGTCACTCAAACATGGGCTCACAGTTGAGCTGCTTTTGTTTTATTCTAAATAAATTGTTTCTTTTGAGGAAAATGTTTTTCTGCCTGGAAGTGAATTGACGGCAAACCTTGACCCCTTTGTTTGCAGCGGAGGGGGTACTTGCTGCTGCTCAGATCTTGTATGTCTTGAGCAAGAAGCAGGGAGATCATCAATTTCATTTTGACTATCACGGTGTGTCAATTCTGAAGGATCATAGTGTTACAGTGACCCCCTTTGTTTGCAGTGAAGGGGATCCTTTGCTTCTCGGTCCTCAACACACGATGAGGGTGCTGTTTGCTGGCATGCAAGAAGCGGGGCAAGCACTCTAAGCCTCCCACCACAGTGCACGAGTCGGGGGCTTTGCTGGTTGAAGAGCCGGAGTTCCTGAAATTTAAGTTTTGATTTATTTTGTTCACCCATCACGTTTGGCTTTAGTTTCATTTTTTAATTTGAAGAAAAGTTTGAAGTTGCATTATCTTGCACTTTTAACATTTGCACCAAATTGCCAAAAGAAGGAGAAATGCTCCGGTTGCTTTTTAAATGTTAATGATGATGTTAATAAAGCCTTTCCTGACACATTTGAGGAGCTCCTCCGTCTCCAGGGGCTTCTTACCAGAGTTATGCAGTGATGGGTTTAGTTCTGAATGGATGAAGAGTTCCTGAGAGCTAGCATTTGTAATTAGAACCGTTACTTGGTATCTGTGCCTTATTTGACCTGTGGTTCCACATGCCTTGGATGCGCATGCACCGTGACGGTTTCATAGGTTCGAACGCACACTCAGGCCCAATCACTTCGGTTGGTAGTACAGATTGTGAGGAAAAAATGGAGGCATCCTTAAGGAGGATTTTGTTTGCCTTTAGTTCCTGCATTATCCTGTACAGGGGCTCTTGAGCTTTGGAAGCCGGTTCCCAGTACAGGAGAAAAACTCCCCTGTTTGCAGCAGGATACTTCAGTGCACAGTGACAACGCTGGAGTTCAAGAGGAAGCCAGCAGTTCTGCACCTTTGGCTTCAGACACCATGGTTGTTTGCCAGTTTTAAACTTTAGTTGCAGACGAAGACCACCTTGACATGCAGGCTTGTTGGGCTTGTTTTGAATTTTAACCTCGGATGGAAGAGCCCTAGTGCTGTCTTGTCTCCATGCGGGATGATGATTGCTAGGCAACAGGTGATTATCAACCAAGGATGCCACGGTTATACTCTACAAGGTGGTGTTCCAGTGGTTAACAGCTGTATAAACTTGTAAACAGGTAAGAGGGTTTTTTAGAGGTCAAAAATATAATTACTAGGGTGAGGGCATTTAATGCTTTGGTTATGTTTCTCGGAAGTCTTTAGACACTGCGGGTGTTAAGCTCCCTCTCCTCACTTAGGTATTTATAAAATTCTGCAACTTTGTTCTTGGTAATTCTTCTGTGCTTTATTTTAGAGTATATTTTGTTATCTGAAAAAAATATTTTAATGTGGGAGCCAAAGTGTTAGCATTTGATTACAGACTTGAGTCTTGGTGTCTCAAGTTTTTGACATTCGATGTGATTTAATGGTACTAGAGGACTTGCGGCTATCATTTAAGTTTTTTTAATTATTATTGGAAATGATAAATATTTTATCCAAAATAGTCTTAATATTTGTTTTCTTGTCCCTCAAAGAGATTATAAAATTTAGGCAACTGCAACTTGAGGGAAATGAATGGGCAGTGTTGAAAAGTCTGCCTTTTGTCTTGCCAGTTTCATTGTCCAGTTATCCTAGTAGCCTGAGCATCCTCCCTGCATAATAATCAAATAAGCAAGTGCACGTTCTTTGTATATCATACAACTTCCTCACTTTGTTTTAAATGGGTTTAGAGATTTTTAAATAGAACTATTCATCCTGTCCATAAGATTTAGGGAATCTGGTAACTATAGTAGCTAGTCCATACTGGCTACTTTCCCTGATAGGTTTGTTTGGGCCCCAGCTATGTATCACTGTTAAGTGAGAGGGACAAATGAAAAAAAAAAAAAAAAACAGAACTTTTTAGGTTCCCCGTGTGTTAAAGTGTTTTTAAGCCAAGTTTGCTCATGAGGTAGTTCACTTAAGGCGTTGCTAATTGAGCTCTCCTTGCATCTCCAAGCAGTTCTTACCTGGTGGTAATACCAGTTTTCATTATGTTTTCTCTCTTTTTAATCAAGTAGTTTGCCAATTAGTAGGCAAATATTTTAACTGGAGAATTATGTTGCAAGTCTCAGGCTTCATCTCAAGAATGAGGGAAAACATTAAAATCAGCATTTTTAAAATGTATTATATAAAACCATATGCAAAATGAGAAGGTACACAGTGTAACAACTGTTCTGAAACTGGTATTCATGAAATTTAGTATTCTTAGCTGCATTGAAGGATAATTAACTGGTGGAATATTCTGGTTTTAAAATGTAGAAGCTGCTCTTTGAATTTGTTTGTATGGTTTCCATGTCTTTAGCATAATCTATATGTAGCATATTCTTCTAGGAGACCTCTGAATTGAGTTCACTTTTAAAAGCTTAGAAGTGGTTAAAATTGAAAAGACCCATTGCCTTAAGTAAAACAACCTAGATTTTCTAAATTGCTGTTTCCATAGTTTACAAGCTTTTTGTTTATTTAGGCTTTTTTGGGACGGGTCTTGCTTATGAAGCCCAGACTGGTCTCAAACTCAAGATCTTCCTGCCTCTGCTTCTCTGAGTGCTGAGAATTTACCATGCTTCAACTCAGTTGATTGCAATATTTATCTTCCATAAGTTTTTAACAATTTGAATGTTGATAGTATATTAGGAGTCAAGATTCAGAGAGTAGGAAATAGAAATATCAGGTAGTTTATACCACTGTAATGGTGCTATACCCCTTGAGTGCTGTACTGCTTTAGGAACTGGATATAACAAAGTAAATAAATAATCAGCCACCAGGGAAAAGTTTAGCAGTTTAAGATAATAGAAAAGATGTAACAGGTCAGTTGCTAATGTTTTATTTTTCTTTCATAGATAATAATGATATGACTATATGAATAGGTTTCTCAAGTTGGGATAGATAAGAAAGGCTTAACAAAAGTTTATTAGAAGAGGATAAGGGATGGTGGAAGGAGTTTGATAGACAGGTCAGAGAAACACATGAATAATAAATAATATAGGTGAATGGAAAAGATGTATAAACTAAATGCTGGAAAAGTAGTCAACAAAATAGGGAATTACAAAGGGCAAGCCAATTTGAGAAGATGGGAGATAAATCATTGATAGCAACCCCTAACTACTAAATGCCAGGCATTCTGCAAAGTGCTGTATGCACGTTGCCTTATTTAACTTTTCTACATTCTAATCTGACACTGTGGACCCAGGATTCTAACCAGGCCTTTGTCCTGGCTAGATGGCTCTCATGCTCATTAATTTTGCCTCACTGTTTTTTGATTGTTTGTTTGTTTGTTTATGAAAGCCATAGATAGAATTCAAGCTGTAAACTTGAGGAAATGTTTGGGCATATAATTGCAAATGATATTGTATTAACATTTGCAATATTTAGGAAGTAAGTTTTTTACTCCTCCATTCTAGCTACTTTGAGATTTGTTAAGGACCAGTATGGTCTGGGAGTTTGTTCCTTTACAAGCTTCTCAGGTAATTCTGCTGTGTTCTGTGATCATTGGCTGTTATTTGAAGCAAACTGAACAAGTCTAAATACTCTCACTTAAAGTTGCTACCTAAGTTCTGCATGCTGTGACACATGCCTGTAATCTCAGCACTTAGGAGGCAGAATAAAGTTCAAGGCCAGTCTGCACTTTTACATGGCAGAATCCTGTCTCAAAATGAAACAAAAGATTTGTCATTTAAGTAGCAGTTTTATAATCTGTTATTTCTTCAAGGTACTAATTCTTGCTGAGCATTTAATTTTGCCTTAAAAGAAAGGCCACTATTTAATTGAAGAATTGGGTATGTAGTCCAGTGGCTGAGCACTTAGCATACGGTGCATAAGGCTGATCCCCGGGCACCACACACACACACACACACACACACACACACACACACACACACCACACACCACACACACACACACACACCACACCACACACACACACACACCACACACACCACCACCACCACCACCACCACCATCCCCACACACACCACACACAGGTGAAAGATAACAAGGAACTTAGAGAGGTATTGAAATATCAGATGTTAATATGAATAATATGGCTGAATTCTATCTTAAAGTTGAAAGCATTTCTGTGTATGTCTGTGCACATGCGTGTGCATGTACATACATGCCATAATGGGCAAAGGAAATTAGCATTTCTATAAACATCATGATTATATTCTTTTGGGGTTTGTTTACTTTTTTTTGGAGCTGAAGAGAAGGCTCAAGTTAAAAGCACTGGTTGCTCTTCCAGAGGACCCTGCTTTCATTCCCAATACCCTCATGGTAGCTCTCAGCTATCTATAACTCCAGTTCCAGGGGATCTGATGCCCTATTCTGGCCTCAGGCACCAAGCAGGCGTGTGGTTCACAAACATACACACAGATATCCATACACATAAAAAGTATGCATGTGGGGTATGTGTGTGTGTGTGTGGGCACACATGAAGGTGGGAGGATGACTTTATGGAGTTGTTTTTCCTTGTCTACCTTCATGTGGAGTCATGTGGCTCAACTTAGGTTTCCAGGCTTTAACAGCAAGTATCCTTAACCACTGAACCATCTTGATGGTCCTCTTTTGTGTGTTTTAAAATTTATATTGAAACAAAGCTTCCAGCATTTTTAAGTATGTGTTATACCATTGAAGGTTCATTTAGTGCTTTTTTTTTTTTTGGTAGTTATTCAGATTTTATTCCTTAAGGCTTTTACCTGTTGACCACCCTGAGCTTTCAGAATGGTCTTCTTTCTGGTACATCATCTGCTGCTTCATAGTGTTTGTGTTCTATTAAACTAGTATAGCATTTTCCAGTGTATTCATACATAGTTTCTGAAATGCGCTTTCTGTATTCATATTTTTTTCTAGTGCTATCAAACTAAATTTTTATTCTAAACTTTGAAGGGTCTAGTTGCTCATGGTAGTACATGCCTTTATTGTCCCTGCAGTCCACAGGCAGAGGCAGAGGCAGAGGCAGAGGCAGAGGCAGAGGCAGAGGCAGGTGGATGAATGCCTGAGTTTGCAGGCAGCCTGCTCTATGTAGCAAGTTCCAGGCCATCCAAGGTATGAAAAGTGAGACTGTTTTTAAAAGGAAAGACTTTCCATTAAATAGTTATTATCTATGCAAAACAGATTTTTGCAATTAGTGTAAATTGTTGAAGTTTATTATATTATTTTTCAGGTAACTAGTGGATTACTTTTTTACCCAGGAAAAGGACTTAATAACATTTTTTAATATGGGTAAGCCTGTTAGTGCACCTCTGTCAACAGTAGAACTGTCATCAAATTTAACGCTGAGGTGTTACATATTTTTATGTTTTAATGAATGTTTAAAAATCAATATTCCAGATAATTATATTTTATCATATAGAAGTTGAATATAATAGTTTTGTTTGTCTCCCAAGATGAATATCTTATAGTTTAGTATACACTTTTTGTTTGTTTTTAGGCAAAGTGTCTTATAGCCTAGACAGGCCTAGAACTCTCCATATGACTAAAAGATGACCTATAACTTCTATTTTTATGTCTCTACTTCTCAAATACTTGGGATATGCCTTTATATCTTTGTTATAGAAACACATTACTAAACTGTACTCCTTAAGTAGGATTTTTCTGCATTCTGTAGCAAAGGTCTCAACCCTGACTGTACATGAAAACTCCTGGAGGAACTTTGGGAATTTTAATTCCAATAGCTAAGGTTCTTCTTCAGATTGATTTAAATTGTGGTGGATGGAGTGACTCTGCAAAGCCTCAGGAATTGTTTTTTCCTTTGTATAATTGGCCAAATAACACTTGCTGTACTGTGCTGCCAGTGTGAGAGCCACTGCTCTAGAGACAAAGTTTATACATCCTCAGAAATATACAACCTTGTAAGAATTGCTAGACAACAACAACAAAACCAGCAGAATTTTGGTTCAGTACACTATGTATATTGTTGAACATAGAGGATCCTTGTTGCCAGAAACATGGCCCCAGCTGAATAGCATTACATTAGGATCACTTGTTAGGAATGAAGAGTTGTAGAGCTTCATCTCAGACCTGGTAGGTGGGATGGAAATCTACAGATAATTCATACGGACATTAAGGTTTGGCAGATACTTACCTGGGTTTGGGAGGTACTGGCACCATGTACACACACAAAAAAAAAATTAAAGAAATTGCTTTTGATCTAGATACAGTGTTCTGTGTGATAAAATTAATAATTATAATCTTATTCCTTATGTATAAGTCTCAAAGTTGCATTGGTGAAAATTAACTGTGAAGCATTTATTATTTTGCTTTGTTTCAGGAAAACAATAACAAACCAGGAGAAAACCAACACACACACAGACATACACACACACACACACACACACACACACACACACACACACACACACACACAAAGTAGACATTTATTTATTTTCTGCAAGGGAAGTAGGAGTAAGAGTATTGCGGTCAGCTTAAGGTCAACAGAAAATAACCAGCCTTAGTTAACAGATAGGAGGGATTACTGTTTTTTGCCTATCCTACTTGGTTGATTTCTGAATATGTTGTTAGGGTTTTTTTTCTTTCCTGCTGTCTCATGCATATCATGAGATAGAATATTCCCCAAGACAGACAGACAGACAGACAGACAGACAGACACACACACACACACACACACACACACACACACACACACACACACACGTTGATGTCTTGTGATTTAGTGTTTTGGGTTTCATTTTGTGGTTTTATTTTTTATTTATTTTATTTTATTTTTGCTATGGTTAGAACCTAGGGCCTACATGGGCAGCAAATATTCTATCACTGAACTTTCCTTCCTCTGACCTAGAAGTTTGGGAAGGTGGATGTGGGCATGATTGAGGAGTGGTTCCTAATTAAATTGTCTTTAAATTATATAATTCACAGGCTAATTTTCTTCACATAGAAACAAGACTCAGTCTATAATACCAAAGAATACAGGGAGAAAACAAATATTAATATTCATGCGGATGGCCAAGTATAGTATTCAAAGGGTACTCTTAATTTTCATTATACCAGTTTTATGTGCAAGAATGGTATTTTTAATGTGTAGATTCTTAATGTTAAAGGATTCTGAAGTATATTTGCCAAGCAGCCACATTGATATCCAATGAAAAATTACAATCAGATTATTTTCATATTCTATAGTTTTTATTTTTAAACTTATATGTGATTTAAGGGAAATTTTCATCAGTCTCAGTAATATCAGCATCTCTGGGGGACCTCTCAAAGATTCATTTATGATATTATAGAGTGATTTATCCTCAGAAATGAGAGACTTGTTTTTAGTGGGGAATGAGATCTGGGCTTTTGGTTTTTGGTTTTGTTGTTTTTGTTTGTTTGTTTGTTTGTTTTTTTGAGATACCTTGTTTTGTTTACTTTCCTTTAGGGATGACTAAATTGAAACTCTGTGTGTGTGTGTGTGTGTGTGTGTGTGTGTGTGTGTGTGTGTGTGTACACATACACATCTATATATGTTTTATATAGAGAAAGAACATTGAATCCCTCTCCTTACTTTTTTAACTGCCAGGTTTAAAGGTAGCCTTCTAAGTACAGTAATTAGTTAAACATCTTTTTTTCTTCCTGGGTTTCTTTTTAGGAACTACTGACAAAACCTATAGCTGCCTTTTGGATATGGCTTTATAACTCAGCAACTAAAAGATGAGTTCTAATTGCCAGACTTCTGGCACTGGCATTGTCCTCCTGTTTCTATAGAAACTGGGTTGGAAGTCAGAGCTGCACAGAGGGAAAGGGTAAGTTTCTTTTAATTCCATATTATAAACCCATATCTTACTAACTATGGCCTGGTATCAGTTTCCACATAAGAGTGAGTGGTAAAGTGTTCTCAAAAAGAAACTACTAATTTTCATTTGAGAGAAACTGACATCAAGTCATTAAACATAATGAGGGTTTAAATATGGATTTAGTTTTCTAGTAGTGACTCTGACTTCATATTTCTTCATTATTTAATGAACTCATTAGAATGATTATATTCAGTTTATTTTTTATTCACGTGGGCCACAATATTGACTTACCCTATTCTGTTGTACCTTTCTGGAAAGTGAAAAAATGGCATATAGAATATGTTATAGGGGGCATTGTAAAAGTCTCATTTGTAGAGGTCCAGTTTGTTTGTTTGTTTGTTTGTTTTTTCCTATTGCAAAACAATTTCTACTTTACTGACAAGTTCTTAGCCTCTTCTCAGTTAAGTAGGAGGTGCCTCTTGGGTGCACTTGTTCCCAACTAGGCAGAGCCTATTGTCATCCTATGGTTGTGGCTCCAGAGGACTTTGCCAGACAGCTGTAGAATTTAGACATGATGTTGGTTTACTTGATAGTACAAACTTGTGACTAACAAGTTGGTGCATCTAAATAACATTAAAATCTGACTAGCTCTGAGGTAGAAGGACATTCTGAACTCTCACTTTTAAAAAGCGGTATTAGAGGTAATATTACATACTATTAAAGGGATAAAGTGATCTTTTTCCCACTAACAGAATGTAAGTTATGCAGACCAAAGAGGAGTGTCCTTGGCTTTATTTCCATCTAGATATGCCACTTGTGAAAATAGTGTGTGCTGTAAAAGTTGGTCAAGTATTGGACACATGAACATAATCCCAACAGCTGGAGGATAGGGTTGGAAGATTGTAAGACTGAAGCTAGCCTGGACTAAATCATGAAAGTCTATCTGGAAAGAAGTTGGAAGTTTATCAGTGGGAAAAGTAAACTCATTTTAAAAGATTTTACAGGTCCTTAGTTCATGCTTGAAAGTGGACTATTAATTTTTTTTATATGATTTTTACTAATTTTTGTTATGCTAGCTGGGCTTGTATAAGGTAGAAACAGAATCAAATTTGTGATTTTTAGGGGGAAGCAAGAATTTGAAAAAATATCTAGAAAGTTAGTGTACTGCTTGCTGTCGAGCATCCAGACACATCTATTTAAGTTTGTCCTGGTTTTAAAATAAAAGGATCTTAGCAGATTGGATGTGGTTAAGAGCGTTTGCTGTTCTTGCAGAGGATCTAGGTTCCATCCCTAGTATTATCCATCATAGCAGCTCACAACATTGTAAATAGTCAGAAGGGATCTGATGCCCTCTCTGGCCTCCATGGGCCTTGTACTAATACGGTGAGCAAACATACACATCGGCAGAACATTCATAGATACAGAGATATACATTTTAAAAATCTAGGGAACCCCTTCACCTCTTACCAGCCCAGTCACCCCGATTCTACTTCGTTCTCTGCATCTAGGCTAGTCTCAAGCTGTTGACAGTCCTGCCTCACCCTTCAGAATGCTGAATGTATCACCACACTACTACTAAGATATCACTGCTCATTGTTTTCTGATTGAAAAATTTGTAGTGTAATGGCTTCTGCTGAAGTGGATCTGTGTTGGAGCCTCATTATGTAGTAGTACTCAGGCTGGAATGGGACTCAAAGATCCTCCTGTGTCAGAGTTCAGAAATTCCAGGTAACACCAGTAGGTTTGTCTTTCTGCTTTGTTTTCTATGTATGAGTGTCTTGTCTGTCCACCTGTCTGCATGTATTTCTGTGTATCACATGTGTGCCTGGTGCCTAAGTAAGCCAAGAGAGGGCATCAGCTTTCCTGGGACTGGAGTTACAGATGATTGTAAACTTCCATGTGGGTTCTGGGAATTGAACTTAAGTCCTTTGGAAGAGCAGCTAGTGCTCCAGCCCTAAAGGTTCATCTTCTTAATTGACTTTTCCTATATTTCTTAGTGATTCTAGGCAATGCTAATTATCCCTAACACACACACCCCACTCCCCATAATAAAACTTTAATTTTAAATTGTTCTAAAAGCTGATTGTACATAACTTGGTTATTTTGTTACTGTTGCTTTTGTGTCTATGTTAAGAACACAAGTGCTGGGCTGGAGAGATGGCTCAGCGGTTAAGAGCACTGACTGCTCTTCCAGAGGTCCTGAGTTCAATTCCCAGCAACCACATGGTGGCTCACAACCATCTATAATGGGATCTGATGCCCTCTTCTGCTGTATCTGAAGACAGCTACAGTGTATTCAGATAAATTAAACAAATTAAAAAAGAAAGAACACAAGTGCTAAATGTGAAACAACCTAAGTAAATATTTGTAGCAAAATGGATTTAATCTATGGTTCAAGAACATTTACCACTGGGAGACTAGAAAATAATTTTTTTTTAAGATTTATTTATTTATTTTACGTATGAGTACACTGTCACTGTCTTCAGACACACCAGAAGAGGGCATCAGATTCTGTTACAGATGGTTGTGAGCCACCATGTGGTTGCTGGGAATTGAACTCAGGACCTCTGGAAGAGCAGTCAGTGCTCTTAATCACTGAGCCATCTCTCCAGCCTCTATAGCAGATAATGGGTGTGGTTTTATTTTGAAGATTGGGTTCATTCTAGTATAATTTTAGGTTAGTCTTGAGCCAAGCAAACTTATTGCTGTTTCAGTGAAGTTAATTTTTATAGTTTATTGGTACCATGAAGGATAGAATAATAAAAAGGAAGAATGGGTGGTTTTATGTTATTTGAGCTATGACTTCTATTTACTTAATATTGTATTTCTTTGATTTTCAATATTCATTTGGAGAATGGGCACTATAGACAATGCTTTTGAAGGTCGTATGAAGGTTAAGATTAGGCTAGGCTGCTGGGCAGTAATGTTTCATTCACACCTTTAATCCCAGCATGGAGGCAGAGGCAGGTGGATCTCTGAGTTCAAGGACAACCTGCTCTACAGAATAATTTCAAGAACAGCTAGAGCTACATTGAGAAATCCTACCCCCTCCCTCATCCTTCCCCCTATCCCCTCCCAAACAAAGGATTATGGTAAGCATGGTAGCACATACTTGAGTCCCAGTACCAGGGAAGTAGTGGTAGGAGGTTCAGAAGTTGAAGGTTTTGAGGGCCTTGTTATCATTTAGCAGGATGAAAAACTTCGGTGTTCGAGATTGATAAAGCCACTCTGAGTTAAATCAATGTGGAGTTCTTTTAAGATTTATTTATGTTATATATGTTATATATATGAGTACACTGTAACTGTCTTTAGACACATCAGAAGATCCCATTACAAATGGTTGTGAGCCACCATGTGGATGCTAAGAATTGAACTCAGGACCTCTAGAAGAGCAGTCAGTTTTCTTAACCACTGAGCCATCTCTCCAGCCCAATGTGGGATTCTTCAGTAGGTCTTACTTAATTTTCCTGAGGTTTGGAAAGACTCTAAGTTGCTATAGTCTTTTGACAATAATTGTTGCTTCAAATGAAAGAGGAAACTGAGATTGGTTCCTAGTGGTTTTATCCTTTTGACATAGAAGGCAGAAGAAAGGAAAGTAGTGATTACTCTTTATGAAGGATATTTTGCTTGGAAAGTATATTTTCATCTAATCCTCACACTAATCCATAAGTGGGTAGGTAATCATATCCTCATTTTGCAGAGGAGAAAGTTGGGGCTCAGATAACAATTTAGGAGATCATATGGTAGAAAATAGTAGAGCCAAGATTGATTCCTGTTCCCTGCTTGTAAAAGGTGCGTGCGTGTGTGCGTGCGTGCGTGCATGTATGCGTGCATGTATGTGTGTGTTGTTTAGACTGTTTTTATTGTATATGCATGGGTGTTTTGCCTGCATGTATCTGTGTTCCTTGTGCATGCCTGGTGCCCATGGAGGCTAGAAGCAGCCATAGGATCCCTATGTTTGGAGCTCCAGACTGTGTATGAGAGCATGCAAATGGGTACCTGCCAGAACCTGGGTCCTCTCGTCTCTCTAGCACCATATTCTTATTTTTATTTATGTTATGGTGTGTGTTGAATTTAAAAAATAAAAGGATACTAGACAGTTTTTCTTAATGTAAAAACCTGTAGCTGGTAATGATGATATACCACCTATACTTTTAGGATGTTTAAGCAGATTGTGAATTTGAGGCCACTCAGGTGTGCGTTTGTGTGTGTGTGTGTGTATATAGATACACACATCTTATTTAAAATAGACAAGTAAAATTTTTTAAAATGTAAAAACTGGCCTTTTAAATAAGAGCAACTTACTATCTTTGAGATAGGTGAGATTTCATACTCATTTGGTTCCTGAGTTACAGCAGGCCTTAGGACACATCATCAACATTGTATCAACAAAACCAGTAGAGAAGATTGAAGTGTCATCTCAGTCTGTGCCCAGTTTAACATTAGACAGGGTGCTGGAGATGCAGCTTGGTGATAGTGTGCTTGCCTGTGGTGCTAATGGTTCAGTCTCCAGCACTGTAAAGGACATTAGATGAAATTCCACATGTTGGGAACAGTGTTCATTTGAGTCGGTTGGATTATACTGATATGTAGGCATGGGCCAGGTCAAAGAAGGCCAGCCTCAGGAATTGTACAGATGGTAAAGTTTGTACAAAGGCTTATTTGGAAAATATCAAATAATGCACATCTTGGGAACAAATTCAAGCTTTCAGTTTAGGGTTTTTCTTTATTAAGGAACCAATAGATGGTTTTAAACAGAGAAGAGTAAGGGTGCAAAAATAGTAGTTGGAATGTTCTGAAAGAGATTAAAGGAGGTTGTGTTACAGAAAATGGTTTTTGAGCCCTTAATTTTTTTTTTTTTCTTTTTTTTTCGGAGCTGGGGACCGAACCCAGGGCCTTGTGCTTGCTAGGCAAGCGCTCTACCACTGAGCTAAATCCCCAACCCCCAGAAAATGGTTTTTATTTTGGACATAGTTTATCTTGTGTAGGCCACACTGACTCAAACTCAAGATGTTTATGTGTCAGGTCAGTCTTCTGACTGCTGGGATTTCTAGTATATGCCACCATGCCCTGCTCAGAAACCTTTTTTTATTCTCTTAAACAGCCTCGAGTTCACTAGTCACATGTAAATGCTTAGTGTAAGAGCCATTATTAATTAGCCATAAATGTCACATCCCTTTTGATGTAAATGTATTTCCTCCTAAATCACCTCTTCAGCTTCCATATGAAACTTAGAACTCTGAAGAGTCATGTAGATGCCTAATGTATATATTTTAGGGAATTAAGTATAACAAAGTAATACTGTTTAAGTGGACAGTAATACCATTCAAATGATCAAATAAAGATTATTTTAGCAATTTTATTTTTATTAGATAGTAGTACATTATAGAAATTTAAGAGACAAAGTAATAAAATAAAGTACTTATAATAAATAAACAACAATAAATGTTTTGGAGAGGGTATTATCCTTCTTGTCACTAAGTAAGGCTTTATTCAGATTCCAGAGTTCTGGTTAACCAATTACTATATTTAAATAAAAGAAAAGTAGTCTACAATTGTTGCATATTTTAATGACAGAATTACCATAGCACAAATGAAAAATTGGATTGATTTATTGTAGAATATTCCTTTGGTCATTTAATAGTAAAGTAGCTGCTTCAATGGATTCAATTTTTAGCTTATTTGATTAAATACTAACAGTTTAAGTTGTTACTCATTTATTACTCCTTCCACCAATTGGACATTCCTGGCAGTGCTAATAAAGTAGGAAGGAATCTTAAAAATTATATGGTTTACTTTCTTAACAAAGTTTTTTTTCTTCTAAGCTTTTACTTACAGTAGCTTATTTAGATTTTTTTTGTTAGGCTCTTACTTGATTGTAGTCCTTAGAAGGTCAGACTGCTTGAGTTTCCATCTTTCAGCCAGTGGTACAAAAAAAAGGGAAACTGAAGAGAGGATATAGCAGGTGCCAGAGAAATAGAAAGAGCCCACGTATGTCTGTGTATAATCGTATATCCAGCCTGCAAGGTAGGAACGATTTCTGTTAATGAAGCGACCCTTTTGTAACTGTCAAGCAAATCTTCGACTTTGAAGGAAGGTGCCTCCTGTTCTTAGTCTGTATTGTGAGCCACTGGACTAGAGCTTCTCACTGTGTTACTTGAAACTGGATCGTTTTCATCTGAATAGAAACAATATTTAAAAAAAAAAATCATTGTGGTCTCTAAAACATGTCTTAGGGTAGAGATTGGAGAAAATTAGGGACACAGCACTTCATTTTATGGTGATTCTTACATGGTACTGTTCCTTCTTAAAAGGAAAGTAATCATAAAAAAGTTGTTTTGTTTCAAAAAAAAAAACTGAACCTTCTTTCCTTTACTGAGCTTAGATAAACATGGTTCCCGCCCTCATAGTTTATAGTTTAGTAGAAAATAGATATTAATCATTTAAATTATATGTTTGGTAAATTCTATAAAGGGAAGAAGATTGGGGTAGGGACTGTGATCACAAGAGAAAGAACTGCTTGATAAATATGTTAAGTTTAAAAGCAAATGAGTTCTTCCTGAAAGTCTGCCTCTGGGCTACATTCCTAACTGGATGCTCTTTAAAATAGAATGGGAGAAGCCTTGAAATCTTTTGGTCAATGACACATACCAGAACCTAAGTCAGACATCTTAGAAATGACTTTCACTGTGTGATAGGAGGAAATCAACATTTAACAGTTCATATAGAAGTCTATACTCTGGAAACATCTTAGTGTTACAAAGATAGTGATGTGACGTATGCTTGTATGGTTCTGGGACTGCAGATGATATTCTGGTGAAGAGAGGGGAGGAAATACTGTGCTTACGGGGTTTTTTGTTGGCTATGTTTTTTGTTGTTTTTTGTTTTCTGGGTTTTTTTTCCCCACCCCCAAATCCCATTTAGTGTGATTGTTTGTTGCCTTTTCTTATTCTCTTATTTAGCTCTGACTTCTGGGGTGTGGAGTTTATATTAGTTGGTTCTGTGTATTGAACCCAGGGCTTCATTTATAGACAAGCTAACTAAGCCTGTGCTTTACTACTAAGCTAAACTCTGGCTCCTTTTGTGGTAGTTTTATGTTCTCTAATTTAATGTAATACATGAATTGGCATGCTTTATAGATCTTTAAATTCAGCTAACTTTTAAGTAATTTGTTTACTGATTCTTTATTTGATTAGTGACCTCTAAATTAAGTTTCTTAGGGGCTAGTTGAGGGAGTAGAATGAGGTCAGCTAGGATGAGTCTTTGTATTCTGTGGACATGAATGACCTATAACCTCCTAAGAAACAGGTGACTAATCTGAGTTGTGGGATTTTCTAGAAAGGAGGGGAGGTGGAGCAGCAGCACCTCCTCTTCTGTGTATGTGTGCATGTCCGGTGAATTTCTGATGGTTATCAAATGTTAGCATGATAGGAAAAGACTAGGGTTCTTGATAGTGATGTAGATAGTGCTAGTAGAAGGATGCACAGACAGCAGTTGGTTCAAGAGCAAATCATTATACCCTTTCCTTTTGCATACACCTTTAAAAAAGAATGTTGTATCTGAAACATAAGGCTTAAAATATTTAGTATTTTTATCAGAAAAGGGAATCACTTGGCATATTTCAAGTTGGATGAGATAATTTGCTTTGAATGTTTTACCTCTTTTTATACGTGTTATTTGAAATGCCAACATCTTTAAAATTCTAATTGAGATCCAGAGTCAAATATATAATCTTTAATTTTTAATGGTAGACAAAGGTTCACTACTCCAAGTTTTAATACCAATCAAGCTTGAATTTTTGCCTTACCTGGGGGCCACTTAAATCTAAATCTTTGATTATTAAGGGATAAGAAGGGTTATCCAAGATACCTAGTATTTTAAGTATTTTGTTTTTAACACATGCTAATACGGTAGGAATGGGACCCAAGTCTGAACAGAAAATTTATTTATATTTTGTATACTTTATATACACAGCCTAAAGCTAATTTTTAAAAATGTACTCGTCTTTTTATGTTTGTATATTTTGCATGTGTGTCTCTGTGTGTAAAATGTATGTTATGTACATATGTATGTATATGTGTGTGCACCATGTACATGCTTTGTACCCTCAGATCAGAAGAGGGCATTGGATTTTGTGGAACTGGAGTTTCAGTTATGAACTGCTGTATGGATTCTAGGAACTGGATCTGGACCTTCTGAAAGGGTCAAATGCTCCTAACTGCTGAGCCATCATCTCTCTATCTTCCTAAAGATAATTTTATATAATATTTTAATATTTTTGTGCATGAATCACTTATGGTAGGAAATTTTGCCATTATGACGACATATCACTACCCCAAAGATTTATTATTTTGGATTTAAAGATAGTCAACCAACAAACTTTCTATGTGATTTTATGAGTGAAGTCGTGGGGAAGGGAATTTAATATGCTCAGCAGTACTCATTACCATGTGTTTCAGAATGTTGAGCTAAGAGTCCTTTTAGGGTGCTGATAAGATGGCTTCACAGGTAGGTTCTTCCTGCAAAACCTGGCCACCTGAATTCTATCCCTGGGACTCGTGATGGAAGAAGAGAACTGACTCCATAGGCTGTTCTCACAAAGTAAAGAAATAAATGTAAAAAAAAAGAAGAGAAGGCTTCTGTTATTAGGCCTGCTGTTGTGTTTCCATTTATCATCATGTTAGAATTTAAAATATATCCAGGAAGTCCTTAATCCCAAAGCTCCATCAAACTTCAATTATGAGATTGAAAATTCTGAAAATGGCCAGATTAATGAGAACTTCCTCTGTTGGGTAAGAGGCACAGTGGCAAACTTCCAAGGTGTATGGACACAGTGATTTTATTTCTTTATTTTGAGATGTGTGTCTCATCAGACAAACCCAGTTGGTGGCCCAGAACTAGGTGTCTAGACCAGCATGGGTGGCCTCAGACTCACAGAGATCTATCAGCTCTGCTTTTCAAATACTGGAATTAAAGGTATATACTACCATGCCTGGTAAGATCCTGATCTTTTTGTCTCTCAGGGCCACTGGTTGGGTATAGCAGTTTTATCTCTTACCTTGGTTGTGTTGTAAACCATTTAAATGTTCTGTATATGCCATTATATGAATAAATACTGGGAAATATGCTTTAGCAAATTAAAATCTTGGGGCCTTTTTAAGATAAGATCTCATTAAAGGCCCCAAAATAGAAATTTGCAGTAAGATTTAGTAGGCGCACTTAAGCATTGGCTCTGCTGTTTTATTAGAGGATTAGCATTTGGACACTCTAGTCTTGGCCTTTCCAACAGCAGAATGATAATTTCTTCCTTTTAAGCCACAATAGAGGTATTCGAAATGTATTTTTGATGTTTTCATAGATGTTCATCAATCTTAGGGATGCTGAGTCAGAGTGAAGCTGGGTGGGTGGCATGGTTTGAGGCAAATTAACCACCTGATAATGAACAGTTTACATATTCTTCAGTGTTAATGTTTTCCCTTTTATTTGTACAGACAGAGAACTTTGCTCTGCCTTCTCAGTAGTCTTCCACTCATTCCAGTCTCCACAATGGAACTATTAACAGACCAGAGATTGAGCCATATTTTATTCTAAGAAATTCTATCAGTCAGCATAACTGATAAAACTTTTGAGGTTAATTTGGTAAATGGTGGAGCAAGGATCAGCTAGAAGTTTTGTTCAGTATTGTGTTTGAACTGAAGATAGAGTGGGACTAGGAATGGCCTGACAGTTCATAACAGCTTTAACAGCATTCCTGTTAAAGAGACAGAAACCTCCTTGGATGGGTTTGTGATCTTTGACATACAAGGTTGAAATATGTTACGTGAGAATGGGTGTGTGTGTGTGTGTGTGTGTGTGTGTGTGTGTGTGTGTGTGTGTGTGTGAATGTGTGTATGAATATTTAGATATCTATGGAGAATTTCTTTAGGGACTTTAGCCTCTTCTGGAACACAACCAACTTATATTTGTTTAGGGATTAGAAATTTTTCTGGGGCTGGAGAGATGGCTCAGCAGTTAAGAATACTGACTGCTCGTCCAGAGGTCCTGAGTTCCAAGTCCCAGCAACCATATGGTGGCTTACAACCATCTATGATGGGATCTGACACCCTCTTCTGGTATGTCTGAATACAGCTACAGTGTACATATAGATAATACATAAATAAATCTTTAAAAAAGAGAGAGAGAGAAATTTTTCTGAAGCAGGGCATGGTGACCCATGCCCATAATCTTAGCACTTAAAAAAGTAGGAGAGCTGGGGGTGTGGCTCAGTTGGTAGAGTGCCTGCCTAGCACGTATAAAGTCCTGGGTTCGAGCCCAGCCTCAGGTACAATAATGCATGCCTGTAATCCCAGCACTCTGGAAATGGAAGTATATGGCTATATATAGGAAGTTCGAGGCCAGCCTGGGAGAATTGAGATCTTGTCTCCAAAAAAAAAAAAAGGTAGGAGAATTCTATGTTTAGGATCACCCTGTACTACATTGCAAGTTCTAGGAATCCTGCACTATACAATGAGACCTTGTCTTAGAAAACCGAAAAAAATTTTTTTAAGTTTTTAAAGTTTTCTTTGAGTTTGTCCAAAACAGGTTAGTTTTATGAAATAACTTGAGTTCAACATTTGAACTGTTCCACACACATTTCAAGTTAAGGAAATAGATGAGTTAGGGTTCTATCTATTTCATCAGATGTTCAATATTGGATGTTAAAGGAGGCAGATGCTAGAAATATGACAGGGTTTCAAATTAATTATTATATCCCCACAACCTTTCAAAGTTAAAATCTTGGTACTAAGGTATAATTCTGGATGTTATCTACCAGCAAAAACTAGCAGGTTTGAATGTGCTGTGTGACATTTAACCCACTCTTAGTCTGGTAACCATCCTCAACCAGAAACTGGGTCTGATTTGAGCCATATTAATTGCAATTGGATTTGTATTAGTTATAGAAAAGGATAGAAAGAATCTAGTTGGAAGGGGCCAAGGGAGTGTTCTGTGGAGAAGTACATGTGGGGAGGGTAGCCTTTTGGCTTCTTGTCCTTTGAATTCTTAAGGAATTTTGTTGCTGCTATATTTCTTGTCATATTCATGATGATAAAAGTATATAAGTAATTAATATTGCCCATGTGCTCTATTTATAGATTTTTAATTGTGCATGTTTTAAAAAAAATACATGATCTCTATGGTTTTCCTATGCTTTTTTTCTTTCCTGGATTATTAAAATATTGTAAAGAACTAACTTTTCGGGGGTTGGGGATTTAGCTCAGTGGTAGAGCGCTTGCCTAGCAAGCGCAAGGCCCTGGGTTCGGTCCCCAGCTCTGGAAAAAAAAGAAAAAAAAAAAAAAAGAACTAACTTTTCTTTTCTTTTTCATTCCCATACAGGAAAGAGAAGTATATTGTTTATTTACTCATTGGTACCATTTTAAACAAACATTTTGACTGAGGATTTACTGTTTGCCAGATTCCTACTTAAATATGCCTATATTCTTTTATAGGAATTCCAGCTTTTCATTTGTTAATAGATATGGGTAAGTAACAATGAGAGTCTCTCACATCTTTGAAGATTACCATTAGACGTTTAGATTTAAAGGGAAAACAGTCACTATGTGACTTTCCCATACCTCTCAATAATCAAGTTTCCTCTTTTTTAGTTTAGGTTTTTAAGTTCTAGGAATTGAACCTAGGGCCTCATGTGTGTGAGGCAAGTGGTCCACCACTGAGCTACAGCTCCAGTCCGAAGAACTGAGTTAATTTGAAAGCCAACATTTACAGTATTTCTCTGGTAGTTGCTGCTGAAGTCGGAACTTGGGAAGAGACCTAATGGTCTTTATAAAGTTCTCTTTATCATTTCATAGAGGAATGACTTAGAGAAATAAAAGCCTCCTGAAACCTCTCCCTTTAACAAGATGCTTAGCCACATAACCACTCTCAGGGAGATGTCTTAGTTGTGTCTGATCGTAGTCTTACTTGGGATACTGTGAGCAACAAACTCACTGACTAGAAATCGATGGGAGCCTTTACCTGTGGCCTAACCACCACCTTTGACTTGTTAGTACTTAGAAAATTTATGACTGCCCAAGTGAAATTCTTAGGATTAGTGGCTAAAGGAGTTCCATTTATCCTTACATATAGTTCTAAGTATTCTAGACTTTGGATAAGAAAAAAAACTATAAACATTTTTTCTGACTTAACTAAAAACAAATATATTTTATAATGCATTAGGTGTATGCATGAAATAAAAGTATCACAATAAAATGATTCTGTGTTGTAGTCTATTCTTTTTCATTAAAAAAAATAGGGAAGGAAATAGAAGCCAAGAATGGTGGCACATGCCTGTAGTTCCAGCACTTGGGAGACAGACACAAGAGGATTAAGAGTTCAAAGCCAGCATCTTCTAGGGTAGTGAGTTTAAGGCCAGCGTAGGTTACATGAGATCCTGCCTCAAAAACAAATAAGAGTACAAACTTAATGTCACTATACATATTTTTTTGTTTGTTTTTTAAATGATAGGGTAGAACCACTGCTTTCAACTATGGTCTGAACGTAGCAAAAGTGAGGATGGGCTCAGTTGGCAGATGATTTGTCTAGCATGAGTGCCCTGAGCTTGATTTGCCTCCCCACCACTGCATACACCAGGTAATTGATTTCACAGTTGTAATCCCAGGAAGGAACAAAAGGATCAGAAAGTTCTTAAGGTTCCTTGGGTGAATAGGGAGTTTGAGGCCGACTTGGGGAAATGAGACCTTGTTTTAAAAACAAAACAAATCATTTAAAAATAGCAAAGGTAATTTTAAGGTGAGTTCCCTGTTGTGTGTGGACAATGGAAACACCGTAGCAGTCAGTAAGATCAATAGATGAGACCTTGAGTCTTGTGAGAATCTACCATATAAGCCTTTTACCAATGAATAGTTTTTTCTATGCAGGTAAGTCAAATTTTTAAATCAGCAAACAGAAAATATCACTTAGGAAACTGGTTATTTTCAGTAAAATACAACACATTTACAGAATTAACTATCAGATTTTCCTGATTTGGTGATCAGGGTAGAGCAAACATGGTGAAATCAAGTACAGCATTTAAACCTTAGCCATTGATGTAGATTTCTATATTCTTCATTGAAATTTGCTCATGGTGTGGCTTAGTTGTTACCTGCTATTGGTGGTCCAGAAAGAACAGCCATCCCAGCAAAGAAACTGGCATATCCCAAAAACCTGTGTACTCTAGAATTCTTAGATAGGTCAACCTATAGGGAATGAGAATTTAGTGTTAGCCATTTTAAGGATGAACTTCTCCTGTGTCTTAGTTTACAAAGGGAGTAGCAAATACCATTTAAAAAGGAAACTCTCAGACTGAATAGTTTGACTCCTGGGATGATTTGGCTTTTCATCCCCAGTATTAGGAAAGGGAATAGATGTCAACTAGGAAACTAGGATTGGCTAGGCAACACAAGTGTTTTCAGTTTATCAGTGGGGGAACATTGGTGTTTAGTCTTGATAGGTTAACCTTTTATGTGGTTCGAGTGTTTTTACCTCCCAAACCTTAATTATCTTCCTTCTCAAGTAGGAAATAGTATTTTGCAATCTGAGCTTAAGGTAATATTAAATCCAGCCATGGCCAACTACCAACCATGGGTTTAAATGAGATCTGGTAACACAGGAGCTGATTTCAGCTTTGAGAACCAGGGATTTTGCCTAAGCCTCATACACTATCCTACATAACTTAAAAACCATTTTAGTTCCATTTGAGTTCAGGGTTTAAGCCAGTTTGAGGTAAAAATTGAGAACTTGTTCAAACAATGTCCTTAAAGTACACAGGTCTCAAGGCAGTACACAGACACAGTTCTTGTTAGCAGACTTAGATACTTGTGTTCTAGCAAGAGCTAGAGACCCCTGGAGCTGATAGGAGTAAACACAAGGATAGTTGGAATTTTGCTGGTCTTTGTGTTCCTCCTTTTCCTGTGTGGCTAGTCCTTTTAGCTTCTATTCCTCACATGGTTAGGTGAATCATGACAGGATATAACTAGCTGCAGGATTTCTGAAGTCCTGTATAATTTCTAATCATAAAAGTTAATACAAAATTTGAATTCTTGGGAAGGCTGTTACTGATACTTGGACTAAGTCACTTATTACTAATGAATGAGTCTACTCACCAATACTGGCAGTATTAGTGCCAGGTAGCCACCAGCAAAAATGGCAAAAAAGATGGTATAGGCCATAAGGAGTGGGAATGTGGTGGCTAAAGGAGCAAGCAGGTTAGTAACACCACACAGGATGAGGTAAGCCTTGTGGTATTGATACTTCTTGATCCAATTCTGATCTGCAATCCATCCAGAAATGAGCTGACTGACTGTCTCAGTGATACCTGGAACAGTGAATACAAAGGCAGACAGTGTCTTAAACCCTTTGGTAAGAGAGTGTGTAAGTGCATCTTTGCCCAAGTAATAGGACGCCATCCTGAGGCCAGAATACATGTGGGAAAATGTACCTTACTTTTCTCCTCTAAATATCTAATAAAATATCAGAATGCTGCCTCCAGCTGAACATGAAGCCGTTAAGTTGTCATGCGCATTTTCTAATTGTATGTGGAATCCCTGTTTGATAAGACCATGATCTGAAGAGGTCTTATAGTCTCTCCAAAGATCCTACAAGTGATATGAAACTTCAGTGTCCTGAGGAGTCATATGGTAAAATCAGAAAAATTAAAATTTTGTATTTTTTTAAGATTTATTCATTTATTATATATAAGTACACTGTAGCTGTCTTCAGATACACCAGAAGAGGGCATCGGATCTCTTTACAGATGGTTGTGAGCCACCATGTGGTTGCTGGGAATTGAACTCAGGACCTCTGGAAGAGCAGTCGGGTGCTCTTAACCACTGAGCCATCTCTCCAGCCCTTTTGTATTTTTTTTTTTAATGAAGCTTGGAATTTAAGATCTCCAATGGTTGTTAAAGTTAATTTGAAAATTCATAATTCATTTAAATATGTTATTTGGGACATAGGTGGTATGAGTAAAGTTTAAGAAGCACTTTTTTTTGTTTGTTTACCCTATTCTAAGACATATCAGTTAAAAATACCAAAAATAGTCTTCATCAAGAATATGAAGCCTGGTGTGGTGTGAATGCCTTTAATCCCAGCAGTTAGAGGCAGAGGTAGATTGCTTGTGAAATCCACGCCACCCTGGTCTGCATGGTTAAGTTCTAAGATAGATTGAGCTACATGGTGAGACTGTGTCTCACAAAAGAAAAAAATTAGCATGAATATTGCTGGGGATAGAATGCTTAGCAGTCCAGTGCTTCCTTTGCATACGTAAGGCCCTGCATTAAAGCAAAAACAAAAACAAACAAAACAACACAGTAGCCTCTCCAGTTGATTTGAATTTTAGGGGTTCAAACATAAATTGCACCTAAAAAGTGATGCTACTGTGTATTTTTCCAGTAGTTTCCTAGTATGTACATTGAGACTATTATGCTATTTGGCCTAATCCGTATGGCTTTAGTTTGATCCAAATGGATTCTCTCAGACAGTAAAAGACAAAGGTTAACTGAAAGTGCTCTTGTGTAACAGCAGTTTTTGACTAAAGCATCTCTTCAGTGAGAACATTTAAAACTAGGTGTCTCCAGCTTTGTAAGTGCTTAGTGAGTTGTTTTCCCCAAGAAATCTGTAGAAGAAAAGGTAAGTCGAATGCTGAGAATTGTTCAATTAGAGCAAAACATCCAGTTTCATTCTTTGTTTCTGATTCCCTGCTTTGTCAATTGAGAGAATCTACAACTTAAGTATTTTATCTCCCAACATTTTGTGATTACGTAGAATAGTTTTGTGTTTTAAGCCTATATTCTATTTTAAACATGAGCTTATGGGTTAGTGATTAACTCAACAGTCATATTTGTCTCTTAAATTATTTCAACAGGAAAATTGCTTAGCATCAAATACCAGGAGAATATTATGCTAGCCTGGTGCTACAGTAAATTACATTTACATTACATTCATAATAGTGACAACTGGGAGGAAAAGCAGTGTGTTATACCTATCTTATAGATGGGAAAAGGAAATCCTGGCATGGAGGAGAATGCTTGCCCAAGGTCACATAGCCGAGAGAGAGACAGAGAGACAGAGAGGGGGGGGGGGAAGGGAGGGAGGGAGGGAGAGAAGAGAAGAGAATTCAGAGCAAGAGCTGGCCTGGGAAATCAAGCTTTAAAATCCTTCAAGTTACTATGTTTTCTAGCTGAGAATTTTTTCTTCCCAGATTAGCTGTTGACACTTAGCAAGCACCAGCATTTGAAATTAACGTTTCTTCCCAATGAACAATTGATAACTACTTTGTTAGACACCTGAAAGTGAGTAAGGCGAGTTAGGGTCCACTAGAATCTGAAAGATAGCAGTTGCTAAATCTGCATAAGAAAATGCACACTGTTTAACCTCAGAAAACGTGCTCTTCCTAGCCATTCCATAGTTCACTCACACTCTCTTGCTTTCTCCCCTCTTTCCTTCTGTTTTAAAATAAAATTTAATAAACTTATCAAGCTAAGTTCATTTTTCCTTGTAGGTAGGTAGGGTTGAAATAGGTTTTTCTTACCAGCTACAGACACAAGGTAGGAGGCATCCATTATGTCGATTCCAAGTGTTTTTGCTCTGGCTACCAGATGAAAGGTAGGAATGAAATATGCTAGTTGACTCAGGAGAAAAGACCAGGTAAATATGTAGAAGAAAGGATTTCTAAAGAGAGAAATATCTAGAAGTTTTTCTTTGCAGTTCCATGAAACAAACTTTTTCTTGTAAGTTTTGTCATTGCTCATAAGTAACGGCCTGTTCCTATGAGGCCTAGTGCTAATCTCTTCAATTTGATTTTCTAAGACAGTTAAAGTTGTAGTAGGTTGTCCAGATTTCTTCACAGCACTGTCTTTGATGAGAGACTCTTGTGCCTTATTGCGGTTTGGTGTTTCTGTCTTGTGTGATAACTCTGGTCCAGTTGCAGACAAAATGCTACCTTTGTTTTTAATATCAGAATTGCTGTCTGATTGGATGTGGACAGGTCTTAGGAGCATGCTGGAAGGCACCAGATTCAATGCAATAGCTCCAAATAATATAAGAGCACCTAAGTGGGAGAGAAATTGAGAACATAAGAAAGGTAGGACTTGTCAGGTGCATTCAGTATTCTCCTGAGACCCTGGGTTCCATCTACAGCACTACAAGTAAATAGAAAATTTAATTTATAAGTACTGGGGTCACAGACACACACTGAAGTTCATGCTGAGGATTGAATCCAGGACTTAGTGCATACTAGGCCATCCATCACTCTGCCCCAGCTCAAGATTGTCATCTTCAAACTGACATTTGCTCCTACACTTCAAAGCTTTGTTCAACAAGATGGCCAGCTCCAAGAGGCAGAGCACAGTCATCTTCATCTGAGCAGCCCCTGAAGTGGGTCTGTAGCCACTAGTACTTCCTTTGAGGTTTAGTGAACAATGACCCATCAGTTCTGTATTCAGTTCAAGTTTGTAAGGAAACACAGGGGTCCAGCAGCCCTAGATCCTCGTCATCCTTATTACCATGATAACAGGATAGAATGGGAATGGATCTGAAGCTGAACAGAATTTCTAAGTCTTCACTGAACTCCCCATCCAGGCTTTGGGAATGGGAGGACAGAGGTCATGAAGGAGGAAAAAGGAACAAGAAAAGTACTGTTGAGGCTGGGGGTGCCAACATCCTCTAGGGCATCTGAACATTAGGAGGCAAATGAACCCCACTTCAAGCCCATCCTGGTCAACTCTGACTAGCTAAGTACAGGATGCTCTAGGTTTGTTGTTTTTAAAGAACAACCTTTCAGTTCATGCTACTGTCTGTCTATTCATAGGCTCGGAAAAGGCCAACCTCCATAGACCAATAATTCTTGAAAATACTACTTTACCTCCCATGCTACTTAAACATTTTATTTGTATGTGTGTTGGGGGAGGGGCACTGAAGGCAAAAGAGAATCAGATCCCCTTGAGCTGGAATTGCAGGCAGTTGTGAAATGTCTGATGTAAACGCTGAGAATGGGATTCTAGTCATCTGGAAGAACAAAATGCCTTTAACTGAGCCGTCCTTCCTTGCCTCCCAAATTTTAACTGAAGGCACGTAAATCTATTAACAATATACATGCTGCAAAAAGAAGTAATACTTTAGATATTGAAAAAACAGGAAATTGGAAAGAAGCTGTTTTTGCTAAAAAAGCAGGAGGGGATGGGAAGGTGGGTTGGTAATCTGAATGGCACAAATTTAATTTAAAATGGGTATTTTAAATAAATCTTAGTGACTGGATTTTGGTGTAGGAAATAATAGAATTAGCTCACAGGAATCATGGGGAAAACATGTTAGGAAAGTCTTTTAGACTTTTTTTTCCCTTGAAGACATGCTAGACATGCTAGTATTGCCTTTGACGATGAGTACTTGGTTAGTTTCATGGTGCCCTGAACAAAGCCATGACTTAGTGTTTCTGAAGAGAACAAGCGTGCATAAGCTTTCCTAGAGGCATATCAGCTGGAGGTTCCCATTTACTGTATGACTACTGAATAGTGCTGTACATAGGAAAGTAGTCAAAATTACTATAAAGGTAGAAATAAACAAGTACATTTCACTAGAATACTTCAGGTAGAAAATTATGAAATGACTTTATGAAAATTCCTAGTTGATAATATATATAAAGACTGTCCAGTAGGAGCATAATCTTTTTACAAATACTCCGTTTAATCTCTTAGATTTGTTTTTAAGTGCAGAGTTTTGTTTTTTGTTTTCTTAGAAGGATGATGCTTTAGCGAAAGAGTGGAGGAAAAAGAAAACATTGTTTTTCTAAGGCTGTTATTCCTGCACAGTGTTTCTAGTTGCACCTCATGCATGGAATTCTGAAGAGAATTCTGACTGGGCCAGCAAAAGTTAAGGAAGATTTCTCCCTTGTGTTCCCTAAGGAAAGGGATGTGCTTCCATTAAGTACCATGTTTATTTTCCCTCTCATCTTGGTGTAGTGCATGATGGCCTGTAATCTCAGCATTGCCACAAGTTTTGAGGCCAGCCTGGTCTACAAAGCAAGTTCTGGGCCTGCCAGAGTCTCATAGTGACCTTGGATCCACGAGAAGAAATTTATTAAACCTACACTTCTAGTATTCAAAGGGAGGGCTAAATATTACATTTTTAATGTTGAAAGTTTAAAAATTTAGATGGACTCACCTGTCCAGTCATAAAGATCTATCAGGAGTTTTGTAAAGGGTGCCAACAAAAATGTCAGTCCCATCCCTGAACGGGCAATTGCTGTAGAAAGACCCAATCGTTTTTTGAAATATTTGGTAATTACCACAGCAGCTACTTGGTACAAGAAAGCAGACCCCAAACCTAAAAACAGAAGTTAGAAATTAGATCATATTATTGAAATGTTGTAGATCAGATAATATAGTTAGGGTCTATGGGAAGTAGGAAGGTTTCCTGTTAGATCCTTTAGGGACTGTTAGTAGTGAACTCACCAGGTAGCAGTCCCATGGTCACACAAAGAAAGGGAATGCCTGTGGCCCAGCTGCTGATGAGATAGCCACCAGAAACAAGGAAAGTCCCAAGAATGGAGGTAGTTTTTTCTCCAAATATGTCACAAATAATAGCAGCCAGGGGACCTTGAGAAAAGAAAGGGAAAGTGCTGCTAAGTTAATATTCTCAGGCATCCCTTAGAACCTGTGTGTTATGTGATTGATTGGGGGGAAACAATTGGTTTAAGATACCGTATACTCAAAATTTAAATAAAACCATGTGGGTTTTTTTTTTTCTTTTTTTCGGAGCTGGGGACTGAACCCAGGGCCTTGCGCTTGGCAAGCGCTCTACCACTATTTGAATCACTAATCTCCATATTACAACACCAACTAGAACTAAAAGGAGAAATCGATTTAATATTTGTTTTGACTATGATCACATAATTAGAGCTGAATGATTTCACTTTCAGGTTGAAGTCTTGGCTCACTGAGTTTAAAGCCTTACCAGACATAACTCAAATAACCACAAGGCATGAAAATTTTCAATCATTAATTAAATACTTGGATTCTTTTTCTTTTTCCACTGTTGCTCTCTTCAGACACACCAGTCAGTGCTCTTAACCTCTGAGACATCTCTTCAGCCCAAATACTTGGATTCTTAATTCCTTTTTCCTTTCCCTGTCTTTTCTGTGTAGCCTTGGCTGTCCTAGAACTTGCTCTCCCACTCAGAGATCCACCTGCCTCTGCCTCCTGAGTGCTGGGATTAATGGCTTAAACCACAAATACCTGTCTTTAATACCTTCTTAACCTTAGTTTTTCCCACTTAATTACCAAGTTAAATAGAACTTAAATTCTGACGTCTCATTATATCATATTGATATTAGTACATATTAACAGATGAACTTTAACATTAGTTCAGCCTTAAAGGAATGACAGTGTTGTCATGGACCTTTGTGGTCATTCTCCATAGACGACAAGCTTATTGCCAGCTTCATACCTGCAGAAAAACGGAGTGATGACATAATAGATCCAATCCAACCAATTTGCTCTGAAGTGCCTTCAAACTCTTCTTGAAAAACCACAAAGAAAATTGCAAATGTCTTGGTCATTCCCATCACAAACACATTCACCTAAAAGCATAAAGCCCTTGTTAGATGCAAAGTGGGCTAGAACTCCAGCGTCTCAGTACTTACCGATTTATCTTATGGGTGCTTTCTGGTTATATAATAGGGATAGGAGAAGCAGTTGATTCCTCTTTAAAGTGGCAGGACATATTCATGAAAATATCTCATTTAGTTCCCATTTCAAGCTTATGAAAAGGATATGTCATATTGTTTTATAATTGAGAGTTGAAGTTTAAGAAAAAAGTTGCTGACAATGGTACAGGCCCAGAGACTTAGACCCTAGGCTGACTTGACTCACCACTACTGTGTTTTAAATATACTACCTCTGGCAGTTATTTATTACAGGTGCCTTTTGGGGGGAAAACATTTCTGTTTGTATACAACTATTCCTCAATTCCTAATTGTAAAGAATTGTGACCACCCCCACCCCCACTTTAATCATCATTTCTAGTCTTATTTCAGAATAGTGGTATTTCTTATTTGGAGGCAAGAGACCAAGAATTGGTAACTGCCTAGGATGCTTCCAAAGTTAAGAGAGTCCTAAGCATTTTTCTCATTCTCACTTGAAAGCAAATACAGAACAAAACTTGGGGCTGCGAAGATGGCTTAGCAGTTATAAGCACCTGTTGTACTTCCAGAGCACCCAGTTTCAGTTCCTGGCACCCACAATATAATATTAATTTAAAAAATATCAAACTGTACTATCAAATATAACTATCAAATGTATTAGACCTATTTCAGTTCAAAATACAGTGTACCTAGTAGTGAACAAGGACCACTAATGTGAGGGGTTGTCCTGTATGTGTGAGCTATGTGTGTTGATTGGTGATTGCTTTTTTTTTTTTTTTTTTTTTTTTATAGACACAGCCACTCTATGTAGTCCTGGAACTCACTGTAGACCAAGGCTGGCCTTGAAGTCACAGAGATCTTCCTGTTTCTGCCTCCCAAGTACTGGGATTAAAGACATATGCTACCATTTTACTTCTGTTTATCTCTGTTCTTAATCTTTTGAATTTGGCTGGTTATTGGTCTCCAATCAGAACTTTTCTTTGTTCTCTTCTTGATGTCTGGCTATGACAGCTGTGAAATGGGTGTGGCCTGCTCAGTAACAGGCTGTGTTGGCTATTCACTGAGTATCAGGAAAGCAAAGGCAGAGCTCTACCGTCTACCCAGCTAGCTCTCTTTCTTTTAATTTTCTAATTAATTTCTATTTAGACTTTAAAAAGATGCTAAAGATCTTTACCAATATCTATACTTTCCCTTAGTTAACCAAGCAGACAATGACTTGTCTTGATCCCATGCCTTGCATTAAGTTTGGTAGGACTCAGTCCTGCTTCATCTTCATCAGACATTGTAATTGCCTCACCTCCAAATCAATCAAAAACCTAGGAATGGTCCAATCCCTGACTTCCAACTTAAAAGCATTTAGTTTTAGTGTTTTGTTGTTTTGTTTTTCAATTTTTTTTATTTTTCAAAACATAGGTTTTCTGTGTAGCCTTGGCTGTTGGAAGTTTCTTCTTCCTTCCTCCCCCGCCGCCCCTAGTGTCTGTGTGTACGCTCGACTCATTTTGAAATTAGAGTGCCTGTTAGGGTTAGTTCTATTTAATAATAGCTCTTTTGGGCTGGAGAGATGGCTTAGTGGTTAAGAACACTGACTGCTCTTCCAGAGGTCCTGAGTTCAATTCCCAGCAACCACATGGTGACTCACAACTATTTGTAATGGGATCTGATGCCCTCTTCTGGTGAGTCTGAAGACAGCTACAGTGTACTCATATAAATAAAAAAATAAATATTTAAAAAAAATAATAGCTCTCTTTTCTTTCTAATCCTTCTGTAAGGTTATCCTAGCTTATCCTGACCTTCATAGATAAGTTTCTTCAAAGTCTACTGTGTCTACTTCCTCTTACTGAATTATTCCACTGAGAATCTAAGTGTTCTGACCAAGATTCTCAAAGACTTCCTTGTTGCTAAGTCAGATTGTTGCCATTTCTGTCATGTGACCTCAGCAGTGTCCATACATCATTTTTCCTGATAATTTCTAGCAATCTGCCTAGTTCTCTGCTTTTGTTTCCTCTGTGGATGATTCCATTCTTCCCCACTTTGATCTCCCCCATGAGTTTGTCTTGTGCCCCTTTTCTCTGGAGGTTTTTTCCCTTTTGCCTTAAAGTTAAATTCTGTATATTGGACACACAGGTAGCATACTTCAGGTGCACAAAGACTATAGCAAGCATGTTTTTGGTTCTAAGAAGATTCCTTTAGACTCTGTCCAAGATTAAGCCAGTCCAAGATTAAGCCAGTCAAACTGTTCAGAGTTTTTCTTCCTCCTCCTCCTAATTCTAGTGACTGGCATTTAAAACTTACCAAAGTACTTAAACTAACAACTCTGGACTCTGATGTTCCCTGCTGTCAGATTCCTCTCCAAACCTTAGTGGTCTGTTCTCCCAAAATACACAGATCTGTATTTTCAGTTACTTCTGACTACTGTGTTAAATTTTGGGCCTGTTTTCTTGCCTTTATTGTAGTTTGTCCAATAAACACCCTGTGTCCAGGTTTCATCTGAAATACTTTACCAATTAACTTGCCTCATTAAAACTACATAACTTCAGAACAACCAATTGTCTTTTTTTTTAAAAGATTTATTTTATTTATATTAGGTCACTGTCTTCAGACACACCAGAAGAGGGCATCAGATCCCATTACAATTGGTTGTGAGCCACCATGTGGTTGCTGGGAATTAAACTCAGGACCTCTGGAAGAGCAGTCGGTGCCCTTAACTGCTGAGCCATCTCTCCAGTCCAACAACCAATGGTCTTTATCTGTTATTTTTCTGAGATTATTTCACTGTGTAGCCTCATCTGCCACCCCCTCCCAGTTGCTGCAAGTACAGGAGTATGACCTGCAACTGTACCATCACACGTGGCTGTTAACATGTTTTCAGTAGCCTCCCTCCACCCCTGGCTTCATCCATCTCATTGGCTACTTATAAATGTGTCTATGAGTTTGTTCCCTGCTCCAGCCCCGCCAAAGCAGGTCTTTAATGCGTGGCTACTGTGTTTCGGGCTGGATATTCAGAGTAGGCATACAATAGTGAACACACACTGAGGAGCAATATGAATGTGGTTCCCTACTGTCACTGGACAGTTAGGTAAGATATACTGTGATAATTTGAATATTCTTGCTCCAGGGAGTGGCACTATTAGGAGGTATGGCCTTGTTGAAGGAAATGTGTCATTGTGAGCGTGGACTTTTAAGACCTTCATCCTAGCAGCCTTCAGATGAAAATGTAAAACTCTCAGCTCCTCCTGCACCATGCTTGCCTAGACACAGCCATGCTACCACCTTGATGATACTGGACTCAACCTATGAACCTGTAAGCCAGTCCCAATTAAATGTTGTCCTTACAAGAGTGGCCTTGGTCATGATGTCTGTTCACAGTGGTAAAACCCTAAGACACAGACTAAACCCAGAAACAGTTATATATAATGTATGGTGAGTTACAGTGTGACCTGCTTTGGTGGAGGAGCTCACAAAGCATACTGAGAATAGTTTTGCTTTTTGGGAGCTTAAATCTTACAGAAGAGCACTCTTGTAGTTACATGGAAATGAATGCATTGCTCTGTACAGATGATTATTACCTCTATGAGCAGTGAGCTAGCTGAGCTCATTGCTAACGTTTTCGTGCTTCAGTAACCATCATCATGTGACTCAAATAACATTAGTAACCTAACTATTGGGTACTTTTAATTAGCAGTGACTAATCAAATAACTTGTTATCCATTGAGAATAATGCAGAAAAGGGTGGGAGAACCAGACTTCCACGCCATCAGTGTACACTGTTTGACAGATCCACCCAGGCAGGGCTTTCATGCTTAAGCATCTTTAGTTTCCCCATTATTGATATTTCTATGGAAGGGGAGAAGAAATTCTGTTCTCCAGTAATGAAGCCAGAATTTAACAAATGGTACTTTATTTGTTAAGTTTTATAATGCACAGGTCTAGCTTAGGACCTCTATCTACCCTCGCTCCCTCTTTCCTATCATTAGGGAGGTGTAATGCATTATGTTTCCCTCCCCCTTCAATTTCATACTGCCTGTCACTCATCTGGACTTGTGCTCCTATCGTGTGCACTGCTTACTGTAAATCAAGTGTGAAGAAGAAAATGTCTTTGTCAGTGTGTCTCATAGTTAATAGAATGATCTAGGGGTGCTTAAAGAATTATAGGGCTGGTGCCACTATACACAGGGTTATTTGCAGCACAACAGTGAGGGGATCCACCGGTGTTCTAGAACAGACATGTTGATAATGCACATCACCACTTTTTTTGCATAGCAACCCCAACAGTGGCTAGGAGGCAAGGGCAAGAAGTCTTTCCTTACAATACATGTCAGATACAGAGTTTAATTCGAGTTTAAGTTATGGCGGGGAGTGTGGGCAGCAGGCTGAAATATCCTCAACCCCTATTAATGAAGGGGACTTCTCTGTTTGGTTTTCTATTGCTATGATAAAATACTTGGGAAGGAAAGGGATTATTTCAGTTTACAGGTTACAGAACATCACGAAGTCAGGGCGAGGTCTGAAGCAGAAGCTATGGAGGAATACTGCTTACTGGCTTGTTTTCCCTTGATTGTTCAGTTTGGTTTTTCTAAACAACACAGGATCACCTGTCTAGGTGTGGCAGTGAGCTGGCTCTCCAAATTGATCATTTTTTTTAAAGATTTATTTATTATATATAAGTACACTGTAGCTGTCTTCAGACACACCAGAAGAGGGCATCAGATTCCATTACAGATGGTTGTGAGCCACCATGTGGTTGTTGGGAATTGAACTCAGGACCTCTCGTGCTCTTAACCGCTGAGCCATCTCCCCAGCCCTCCAACTTGATCATTAATCCAGAAAATGTCTTCACAGATTTGCCACAGGCTAGTCCAATGTAAGCAGTTTCTCAGTTGACAGTCCCTCTTTCCAGATACATCTAGGTTTGCCTCAAGCAGACAAAAACAGCATGAGTAGCATGAAACATTGTGTTCATGTTATGCTGAGTGGGTGGGCACTTCGTTTTGAGATAAAGTCTTGCCATGTATAACTGGCTGGTCTCAGACTCACAGCAATCGTCTTGACTCAGCACCCCCCACACCCCACGCAGTGCTGGAATTATAAGCATACTCTCACACCTGTCAGAGCGGAGTACTTTCTAGGAATGCCCTGTGCTAGCTCTTACACAGTCAAAACTACAATATCCCCAAATCCCAGTTGCCATGCTGCCAAAGTAGAGCTGCCAATCATGCCTGAGCGGATTAAGAGATGATAGGCAGGCAGGAGAGGACTAGGTTAGAATGCTTTTTTCTCTCAAGGGGAACAGCTCATCTTCTGGGTTCAGTCAAGATGGACTCTGATCTTAGCAATTTGGGGAAGTTTGTGGTTTTCTGTCTACTCAAATCTCATGATTTCTTCAGTGATCTTGTTAAGCTGCTTTGAGCTTTTCTTCAGGCAGTTCAGTAGTTGGAAAGGGGAAAGAAACACTTACCAGGAAAAAATGAAGCACAACCATCCATCCCCATCCTCCATCCAGGGGTTTGGTGTAAGGGGAGGGCTTTTCTTCCCTCTTCTTCATGAGACTTCCTTTATGTCACGAACAGAGACTGCTGGGACAGACCAGAACAGTTGATCCAGTAGTCAAGAAAGTGATGCAAACTTAAGGGGATTGTTTCTATTGGTTTCTTTGGTTGGTCTTAAGATGTGGTCTTGCTGTGTAGCTTGACCTGGCCTAGAACTCATGGCTGTCCTTCCTTCACTTGCTGAAGGCTTTGATTATAGGTGTGCATGTTAAACTAGTACATTTTATTTTTCTCCATTGTATAAAACCAATTGTTCTTTGATTTTACTTTTTTGTTCCTCCGTAGTTCTGTGTGAAATCTGCCTGATGTTAGTAATCTCATGTCCCTGATGGGAATGACCACTCTACTTGTGTCAGGGTCACCATCAGCTATAAGCCCATTTTGGAGGAAGCCATGTGTTACCAGTCCAGTCCTGTAACCCTTAACTCTAAAGAAAAGTAAACTGGGAGGGGGCTCTTGGGTTTGGACAGCCCTTTTATATGGGGTTTAGGTATTTTAAGGAATTAGATACCCCAACAAAGTGACTTATCTCTTAACAGGATACTAGATCAGGAAAATAAATTGGGAAACCCATTTAGGAAATATGAGTGATTTGAAATAGAGGGTACTAAATAGAGAGGTTAAATATTTTGATTTTGATGGTGGACTTAGAATCTGCAGGAGACTAGTCTCCGCCTTAGGAGAAGATGTTAAGCATTCAAGATTAGAATGTCACAGTGTGCGACCTTCAAATAGGGAGTGAGTAAATAAATACCTACATATTGAGAAAGAATGAAAAAAATGTCTGTGTCCTGAGGAATGGACGCTATTCTCATTCTCTATTGTGAAAGCTGGCTGGCTGGCTGGCTGGTGTGTGTGTGTGTGTGTGTGTGTGTGTGTGTGTGTAGTCCATATGTGTGTGTGTAGTGTCTAAAAAAAGTAATGTCTGTTAGAAGATTAGAAATATGCCAGTTGTGTGGTGTGTGTGTGTGTGTGTGTGTGTGTGTGGTGTGTGTGTAGTGTGTTGTGTGTGTGTGTGTGTGTGTGAGATATGTGATGTTTCTTAGATGATTAATTAGGCTGGATAGAAAGATTCTAGTCAGTCCAGGCCCCTGAGAAGACCAACCCAACACCCAACTCCACTTCACCTTACCTTTAAGCAAATGAGTCCTCTGAAGACAAGAAAATGTTGGAGGAAAAATTAAGTTATTTTTCCTAAAGCGTTACTCTTTTTCTACTCTTTTTCATTCCGCTACTTGGTGAAAACAACCAGGCATTGCAGTCAAGCAGGGCAGCACGGAGGTTTAGGCGCTCCTGCCAGTGGACTTTACTTCCTGAGGGAGGAGGAAAGGCTGTAACTTGAGAGCAGCTCAGGCCAGCCTTCCAGCCAGCCCACAAGGTAGATTTTTTCTTTTAAACCTCAGGCCAAAAGCCACTGGAGTAAACTGAGAAAATCCTCCCGGTGACATCTCATGTCTGGGGTGGGGGTGGGGGCGGGGCGTATTGGACTCCAGATTTTTGAAACACTTGTCCAAAGTTCCTCAGGGAGTCTCAAGACTGCTTTGTAAGAGAAACAAAACTGTTCCAGAGGTGGGGGAGCTTTTTATTCAACCACCACTGGGGCTGGAGATACTGCTCCGTGATGCTTAACCTGTGTACTTGGGTTTAGTCCACAGTCGCAAACCCACAGCTTGTTCTGTGCTCTTTTGTGCTCACTGACTAAATAGTATGGTTACTAATTTGGGGTTTCAGGCCCCATTTTAATTACTTTTTTGAACCCAATTACTTTAACTTCCCTTGAAGATATATACTTAGAGTAATTTTAATGATTCTTTTTTTACTGAATTTTGGAAATGATTAAGGCTGAGTCCTAGAAAATTACCTGAATAATTCAACATTCCAATCCAATTTCCTTTCTTTGCTCCACCTTCCACATTAAAAAAAAGTCAACAAAAAAGTGCCTTTGATCTCCCAATACCAACATTCCAGATTTTAAACCAGAGTGTATTTTAAACCAAAGTATGATTTCTTTGTTTGATCTGGAAATCTGCCCTCTTGTTCTGTTTTTTAAACACAGGACTTTTCATCCTCTTAAAGCCCATCTCTAATTTTTTTTTAATTAAAATCTTTAACATTTTTTTTTCTTTTTTCTTTTTCGGAGCTGGGGACCGAACCCAGGGCCTTGCGCTAGCTAGGCAAGCGCTCTACCACTGAGCTAAATCCCCAACCTTTATTAAAATTCTTAAAGAAGGATGGCTTAGTTAGGGAGACTGCTTAGTGAATACAATCATGGATGGATGGTGCAGATATGTAGTGTTGGTGGGAAAGACCAAATAAACGTTCAGCAGAAGGCAAAACCCAGAGGAAGAGGCATGCTTTTCAGAGAGCTTTGTGATAATTATACACACCAGAAAATGTTTTTAGTGACCATCCATGGAACTGTTTTCAAGGTCTTTGGTGGCAGGATTGCTACTCTTTTAAAGCAAACCTATGATTTAGTTAGAAGAGATGAATTGAGCTTGATATGATAGCTCCTCCCGGAGCCCTGAGGCAGGGTTTGAGATGGAGAGGAATGTGTAGGCAGGCTAAGAGGATGTTGGAGTCCTCAGAGATGAGCCCTTTCATCAAACCTTTTATATAGAAACTGTCAAGGGCTAGTGAGTAATGCTGGTTTGGATAGAATCTCAGCTTTGCATTTTAAGTCTGAAAATTCTGAGTAAGTTAACCTCTTCCGATTTGTTTCCAACGCTATAAAATGTTGCTAATACTATTTTTGCAAAATTGTTTAAGATTAATAATACTTCTTACTGCTGTTTATGGTAGCTCACACTTATAATCTCAGCACACCAATTGCTGAAGTAAGGAAGAGTGCTTTGAGTTTGAGCAAATCAGGGTTAAAGTCAGACCCTGCCCTCACTCCCACCCTCTCCCTCCAAAAAGGAAAAAATTGCGAATCACTCTTGTTAACTAGAGGAAAGAATTATTAAGCTATCTGGGATATTAGTTAATATATCAGCACTCATACCCACTGACTCAATGTCGTGTTTACAGAGTCTTTAAACATATGAATATCTCAGCCAATAACCTCTTAACTCTTGGCCCTAAAGCTATTTGGTAAGAATTTACCATAATTTCTTACTACCATTGTTCCGCTATCTGATAACGTATGAATACTTTTCAGCCCTGGGACTCAGAGTTTAGCACAACTCTACTGGGTTAAGAAAGTCACCCAGCTTTCCTTGTCCTGTTCAGTCCTTAGGTATAAAAACTTGATTCAGAGCCAGGCAGCACACAGGAAGCAGAGACAGGGAGGTGGACTTTTGAGTTCGAGGCCACCCTGGCCTACAGAGTGAGTTCCAGAACAGCCAGGGATACACAGAAAAAGCCTGTCTCAAAAAACAAACAAAAGGTTGACTCACAAAGCTGGGCACAGGGGCACAGGGGCACAGGGGCACAGGGGCACAGGGGCACAGGGGCACAGGGGCACAGGCCATTGATCCAGCACTCAGGAGGCAAAGACAGGCAGATCTCTGCATTCAAGGCCAGCCTGGTCTACAAAGGGAGCTCCAGGACAGTTAAGTATATGCAGAGAAACCCTGTTCCAACCCCTAAACCCCCCTCCAATAAATAAATAAAACATAACATACCATAACAAAAGTCAGGTTACAGAATTGGCCTGAGCTGGCATTTGTGAACTTAGCCTTCGGGGGAATCTCTGCCATCACTGTTCCTATAGGGAGCAAACAATCTGACTTATGCTAAACACTCCCTTCTGGGAACCTGCAAGTTTGACACTTGCTAGTAGAAAATGCTCATGTGATCAGCCTCCTCTGGGCACTGAGTGTATAATGACTTTTCCAGATGAAGATATTTCATAAATGTTACAACTCAGTGCTGGAGAAATTAAGTGCATTCTATGTGACTTGACTAAAGGAGAGTTCTTGGAACTTCGTGCCCTGTTTCTTTTTTCGTTTGTCTGAAACACCATTTCTCTTTGTCAATCCTCCTTTTACTATAATAAACATGATTACAGGGAAATGCTGAATCTTTTGAGTCCTAGTGGATCATCAGACCTAAGTATCTTAGTTAGGGAAACACTATGACAAAAAAGCAAGCTGGGGAGGAAAGGGTTTATTTGACTTACACTTCCATATCTATTCATCTTTGAAGGAAGTCAGAACAGGAACTCAAACAGGACAGGAACTTGGAGGCAGGAGCTGATGCAGAAACCATGGAGGGTGCTGCTTACTGGCTTGCTCAGTTTGCTTTCTTTTTTTTTTTTTTTTTTTTTTTTTGGTTCTTTTTTTCGGAGCTGGGGACCGAACCCAGTGCCTTGTGCTTCCTAGGCAAGCGCTCTACCACTGAGCTAAATCCCCAACCCTCAGCCTGCTTTCTTATAGAACCCAGTACCACCTCAGGGGTGACACCACCCACAATGAACTAGACCCTCCCCTGTCAATCACTAAGCAAGAAAATGCCCTTAAAGGCCTGCCTACAGCCATATCTTATGAAAGCATTTTCTTTTCCTTCCTTCCTTTTCTCTTCTCTCTTTTTAACTTATTCACTTTACATCCCCCTCTCACACACACAATCCTAACTCCATCCCCTCTCCTCTGATTGGGTGGTCCTCCTGCCTACCTTCCTTTCTTTCCACCATGGCACTTCAATTCTCTGTGAGGCTAGGAGCTTCCTCTCCTGAGGAAGACAAGGCAGCCCAGCAGGAAGAACATAGCTCACATATTGGCAACAGCTTTTGGGATAGCCCGTGCTCCAGTCCTTAGGGAGCTAACACTGTGAAGAACAAGCTGCACATCTGCTACGTGTGTGTGGGGAGGCCTGGGTCCAGCCCACGGGTATTCTCTGGTTGATGGTTCAGACTCTGAGAGCCCCAAGGGTCCAGGTTAGTTGACTCTGTTGATCTTCCTATGGAGTTCCTATCCCCTTAGGGGCTGTGATCCTTCCTATTCTTCCATAAGAGTCCCCAAACTCCATTCACTGTTTGGCTGTGGGTGTTTGCTTCTGTTTGAGTCAGCTGGTGGGTGGAGCCTCTCAGAAGACAGCCATGCTAGACTCCTGTCTGCAAGCATACAGAGTATCATTAATAGTGTCAAGTGCTTGTCCATGAGATGGGTCTCAAGTTGGGCTGGTTATTGGCCGGCTGTCTCTCAGTCTCTGCTCCAACCCCAATCCCTGCATTTCTTATACACAGGATAGGTTTTGAGTAGAAAGATTTGTAGGTGGACTGGTGTCCCTCTTGATCCCCTGGCGTTCTTGCCTGGCCACAAGAGGCAGTCTCCCCAGGTGGAAGCATTTTCTTAATTGAGGTTCCCTCCTCTCATGACCTCAACTTGTGTCAAGTTGACATAAAACATCCAGTATACTGAGGAATTTGCCTGGCTTTCCCCAAGAAATAATGTTCTTCAGAGCCAGAAACAGTTGGCAGAAGAAGTGGCGACAGTAAATTTTACTCTAAGTAACTGGTTTGTATAATTATAGACACTAAGAAGACCAACATCTGCAATGAGCAAACTGCAGTCCTGGGAGTCAATGGTCAGGTTCTATTCCAAATGAGGCCACCAAAACTGAGGTGTAAGTTTCAGTCAGTCTAGGAATGGAGGAACAGTACCCTAGGTCAAAGAATCAAACAATAGGGAGAAAGAACAGGTCTTTAGCTTACTCAGGGACTCAGTGGGTTACAGGAAGCTCACAAACATATTGATTCAAGTGGCCTTTGCCAGAAACATTCAGAAATGGCTTAACTCAAGTATCTTGGCCTCTCATAGTCTAATCAAGTTAATACATCAAATCAGGGGAAAACCCTGTGCAACCACACTTCAGCCTTAGTTCTGTACAGACTAGAAAATGATCTGTTGGGGTTGGGGATTTAGCTCAGTGGTAGAGCGCTTGCCTAGGAAGCGCAGGGCCCTGGGTTCGGTCCCCAGCTCCGAAAAAAAAAGAACCAAAAAAAAAAAAAAAAAAAAAAAAAAGAAAATGATCTGTCTCCAGTGTGGGGGTTTGACAGAGAATGTCCTGACAGGCTCAGAAGCTTGAATACTTGGCCCCTAGTCAGCAGAGCTTCGGATGTAAGACAAAGGTCATGCTCAGAATGGGTTTGACAGTGGTGCAGATAAAACATATATATTGAATACCTAAACATTATAGACTACCCTTCTACTTAAGAACCAGCTTAAGACCTTCAAGCATCTTACTCAAAATCCTTATTCTGTAAACAGCACCTTACTCTAATGTTCTAGAATTTATTTTATATAGGGAAGTATTAAATTGCCAAAGAGCAGTAGACGCTATTTAAACAAATAGACAAACTAGGACTGGCAGGATGGTTCAGTGGGTAAAAGTTTCTGCTTAACAACCTGAGCTGGGTCCCCAGGACCCATGGTAGGAGAATAAACTCCCACAGCTGTCTTCTGGTCCTAACACATATAAGCTGAATTCACACACAGCTTACATGGAGCAATGTAACACACACACAAATTCCTTTTCACCTTCTTGTGCAGTACTCTGTTGAGAATCACTGAAGGCTGAAGATTATTTTTACTCTCAAATGGTTAAAAAAAAAATTGTCCAACATGCCTATTTCTGATATGCTCTGGGTGATGTTTAAAATGTAGTCCCTCCCTGCCAGGCAGTGGTGGCAGACATCTTTCATCCCAGCACTTGGGAGGCAGAGGCAGGCAGATCTCTGAGTTTCAGGCTAAGCTGGTCTACCAAATTTCAGGACAGTGAGGGCTACTCAGAGAAGCCCTGTCTTGGAAAAACCAACCAACCAAACAAACAAATAACCAAACAAAGGATGTAGGCATCCCCTCAGTTAAGAGTTCAGATGGTGACTATGCTAACCCCTAGGCTTTAGTTACATACAAAACCAGGAGCACCTACTGTATTTTATAATGAGAAATAGTTTCTTGTCTTATTAAGGACTCTACAATATTACCCATGTCACTCAGGTTGAGGGAAATGTTTGGTCCATGTGCCCTTGCATAAGAACACAGACATTTTAAGACACTGAAAGAGAAGCAAGTAGTGTGGGATAGAGAACTTTTAGAGAAAAAAAAATTCACAATTTGTTAACTGAAAAAAGAAAAATGAGCATTAAATAAGAATTTTAAAAGACCAGAAATGAAGCAAACTTCCCTCAGAATAGGTTTATTGACCACAACAAAGTTCTATATACAAAGTGACCTAGACCATGACAAATGCTAAATCCCAGGATATAGGAGTTTGAAGCAGGAAGACCATAAATTTGAAGTCAGCCTGGGCTACACAGTTCTAGGCCATGAGGGATATGATCCTGGACTACAGTGGCTGTCACCAAAGAGCAGAGTGACAAAAGCCCAGACAAGGCCACCACACTCCTAACTGACGTCTTGGTAACTGACTGTCATATTAATAAGAAGTCCACATTGGACATTAAGTGAATGGCCCGATTTCTGGAACTTTAATAGTTTTACAAGTTAACTGAGACAGGCATGACTGAATCCCGGTGGGAGACCACTGGAGAGCTGGCATCAGATGTCAAGAGGCCATTTTGTGCACAGCCACTGTGATGCCATCGTGTTTCTGGATCATAACATTCCTGAAAAGCCAAATAGAAAATATTCAGCACACTCTTAATACATGTATCTTGAATATAAGATTAAATATATTTAATATATTTAGTTTAAGATCTAAAACAACAGCAATTTATATCTACATACAAAAGCAAATATGAACAGTCCCTGTTGAGAAGTGGCAGTCAGACTCCTCCTGCCATAACCTCTGCCTGCTTTCCCATCCATAAGGGAACTACATTCTCAAACCATGAGGCACATCTTCCTATAAGATAAATAAAATAAACAAGTAGATACCACAGACGGGCATGAAACATCTGAGAATCACGGGTAAATATAACATAAAAAGGAAATCAATCCTTTACACATTTGAAGTTTTTTAAAAACAAAGTAATCCTTAACCCTACTATCAACATGATTCTGATTTTTTCTGGAGGTTTTTTGTGGAATCCTTGGAGTTAGACTCCGGGGCCTTGAATATGCTATCACTAGCCGGGCTTCCTTCCTGGTCCTAATTTTTAGATTAAAAAATTTAAAAAAAAAGTTATGTGTGTGTCTGTATGTGCCTGAGAAGTTGTTATGTGTGTGTGTGTCTGTCTGTGCCTGAGGAGGCCAGAAAGTGGTGTTAGATCTCTGGAGTTGGAGTTACAAGTGGTTGTGAGCTTTCAAATGTGGGTGCTGGGCACTGATTCAGGTCCTCTGGAAGGGCAGTATATGCTTTCAACCATTGAGCTACCTCCCCAGCTCCTAATTTTTATTGTATGTTTTTCGGTGTCTGTATGTGTGCTGCTTGCATGACAACTTCAGGTGTTTGTTCTCCTTTAACCATGTGGGTTCCAGGCATGGAATTCCAGTCATCACACTTGGCAAGGACGTGTATTTGCTTAGCCATCTTGCTGGCTCCTGGTTCTAATTTTAATCTGCATATACATTATATATACATTAATATTAATACCCAATTCTTTCCCACCCACCCCTCCCCCTGACTGATCATAGTATGCATTTTTAAAGGTTCATACATTCTATGTCTGTGCAAGTGTGCACATACAAGTGTGTGCATGCACACACAACTATGTACATGCATGGAGGTCAGAAGAAGCTGCTAGGTGTCCTCTATCACTCTGCATCTATTCCTGGAGCTGTGATACTTCTGTGTGCTCTTATCCCTGAGCCAGAGACGCCTTTTCTCTGCTAGACTGGAAGACAGCAAGCCCCAGCAACCCTTGTGTCTGCCTCTCTGGCTTGGAGCTTGGTCACAGGCGTCTGTTGTGTGGCTGGGGTGTAGAATGTGAGCTGCTATCTTCAGGACTGTGGCTCACACACTCATCTTAAGCACTGGCATCTCTCCAGCCCCACAGTTTTGTTTTCTTGTATCACTTAGCATTTGAATAAAGACCTTTATCTAGGAATATCTTTAAAACAGTACTTTAGGGAATTCTATGCAACTAATCAGTTTTTGTGTTTTTACTGTTTTGCTCTGGGGGGGCAAACTGACTGCTCATGACTGTTCTTCTCATTTGAATGAAGGTCTGTCTGTCATGGGGCTTGGATGTCCATCGGCTCTGTGGAACACTGACTAAAGAACCACGGTTGAATGCGCGGGAAGCCCAGTCAGGTTGTCAGAACAAAAAGAAGGGGTGTGCTGACACGTACTCACCCGTTATCTGACTCTAAACACACTACAGGGATGTCGGTGGGGTCAGAGGTCAGCTTAGCTGCCTGCTGGGCGAGAACAGATATCACTCCAGCATGCTCATCCGACAGGGTACCACGGCCTAGGAAATAGTGAAAAGTGTCTAAAATTAACATGAACTTACAGGTTAGTACCTTCTCCTGAATTATTTGTTAAAAAGCTCACAGCCTTTTGCTTTATGTTAAGTTCTAACATGGAATGATATCCCACCTGGTCCTCAGCTGACTCCATCAGTGAGAACGTCTGGCAGTTAGTTGTTCTTAAATCAGCAAAGTCGTAAATGACACGCAGTTTCCAGAGTCATTCCCATCACTATACTGTCTCTAAACACCTTCTCAAGCATACAAGGAAGCTGTAATTCAAGTCAGCTGATGGGCCTAACTTCATTTTATAGGAACCTTGCCGAAACCAAGAAATTCAAAGGCGAGAGTGACAAAAAGCGTTCGATATGGATAAGGGGCTTGTTGACACTAATTAATTCCTTATGGGAAATGAAATCTGAGTTTCTTTTCCTATGCTCAACCTCAAATAACAAGCCATTACTCAGAAGTCCAGCTGTAAGATCACCTTGCCAGCATATGTGAAGACCTGTGAGCAACGATTTCTGCTAGCATAAGCTGGGCTCCTTTCAAACGTCCCCCGATTCTTTACTGTTACTGCTTTAGCTTGTATTGCTAATTAGATCAGGTTCTAAGTAGAAAAGGTAACCACCAAGCCGATCATAGATTCCTGAAATAAAGGCACCAGGTGCTTGCTTACACCTGAACCTAAGGAGGCAGACAGTATAGCACCCTGGCAGAAATTCTGCACTATCACCACTCACCACACAAAAATCCACAGGCCCAGGTGCAGCCTGCAAGGCTCCTGGAAATAGCAACTTCACTTCACACCGTCAAGGTTTTACTTACTCAGTTTTTTTTCACATGCGCATTAAAGATGTTTCATTAGTGGCTTGGCAAATGCTTCAAAATTTTTACCTTAGTTCCAAATGGCTGCTTTTTGTATAAGACATAACTGTATTACTTCTGTCAGTTATCATACCAGCAAAAGATCAGAGCTCTGAAAATCTGCATCAGTCATAAGAATTCCTGGGTTTATGAGTTTCTGACATTAATTAACTTTAGCTATTTACCTTTCTGGACTTAGTTCCTTATTTGTAATTGGTACAATTTATTGAACATCACATCTTGGTTCTGTACCGAGTGTTTCAAGCTTTGGAGCCAGCTTTAAAAACATCCTATCTCAACCATTCATTAGTTCTATGACCCAGGGTGAGGTACTTAAGCTCCAAGTTTAATTTCTTTACCATAAAGGACTCTGGGAGTGTGTGGGGGGGGATATTTAAGTTTTAGAATGCAAAACACTAAGAATGGTGCCTGGCTGGGTGTGGTGGTGCACACCTTTGTTCCCAGCATTCAAGGGATAGAGGCAGGCAGATCTCTGAGTTACAGGCCAGCCTAGTCTACAAAGTGAGTTCCAGGACAGTCAGGGTCATGTAGAGTTAAGTTTAAAAAAAAAAAAAAAAGAGGAGGAGGAGGAATAATAATAATAATAATAATAATAATAATAATAAGGGTGTCTGGTAATTAAGAGCCCAACACATGTAACTCTTCAAAGATACACACACACACAATTATATGTATACATACACACACATATATATATGAAATCAACCCAGTGAAGAAACTGAAGCCCCAAGAGGCTCCCTCTGTTCTGAACTCACATTGCTAGCAGACAGCATAGGAGAATGGGGTTGAAGTCAAATGTGTCTAACTATGAAATCCCTATTTTTTTTACTGACAATAACTTACTGCACAGTCCCTGCACAGAGACTGCATTCAGCAATGATTTTCCTTATCTAAAGCCCTCTTCCAGACCACTTAAAATTTATTCAAAACCATTTTAGTAGAACCAACGGTAGAACTGGGAGGAATATTTCTGCCTTTAAAAAACAACTGAAAGGCTTCAATTATCTACTCTTAATTAGAGATAATCTCTGTACCCCAACAGTAACAGGAATAAAACTACAAAATAGTAGCAAAGTAAGTTAAGACTCCCAGTGAACTCCAAAGGGAGGCTAGTAGCAGACACTTACAGCCCAGATTAAGTCCTTGTGAATCTGTGCATAGGACTCCAACAATGGATGGATTCTTCATTCTAATTTTGGGAGCGCAAGAAAAATGAACCAGATGATATTAAGAAAATACTTCAAATTATTGTAGCACAAACAGGTTTTCTATGCACCGAGTATTAACCACTTCAAATCAGTCCTTAAAAAAACTTCTTCCCCTTCCAAAAGAAAAACTGTGAGTAGTTTAAATAAAGAAAGGATTTTTTTTTTCACAACAGACTGAGCCAGGTACCTCTGCTTCACAAAGCCACAAACAATGCAGTTATCTATAGGGTTCTGTCCTTGGTATAAAAGCATGCTCTAGGACAGCAACTCATTAAGAAAACTGTTACGAATCTAAGTAACAGAAATTGCTCCTGGAAGGGATTAAGAAGCTGAAGGGAGCGCGTCTTCTTGTAAGACCTCCCAATTTTAAATTTTAGAGATAGCCGAAAAACTTAACGGATGTATTTACTTCACAAGCGCTGAGTAACTGATGGGTTACAAACACAGGACGATGTGCGTGTGCTTTTGCACCGCGGGGGCTCAGTTTAGCACACCTGGGACACCCTTCCCCAAACTTAATCCGTTTCCCAAACTTCTGAAGAGCTACTCGACTGTAAGGACAACTTCAACACGACAGCTGATTGGGCCTCTCTCGCTTGGGCCCGCAAGACTCTAGCTCTACAAAGAAGCTCACAGAGCCTAGCAAAACTTTAATATCCAGTCACGAGCGGCCCAGTTGTTTGCAGAAGTCACCTGCTCGCCGCCCAGCGCCCCGAAGGCATCCGGAAACACTCGCGGTCCATGCGGCTTGTCCCACTCCAGCCCCCTGTCCCGAGCCCAGGACGTGCTGCACGCACTACTCACGTGTCCTCCAAATGCTGCTCCAAAGTCGCCTCCATCCCGTACACTGTCCGCCCCAGCCCAAGACCCCTCGGCAAAACACTTCCTCCTTCACAGCAAGCCTCGGTCACGTGACTTGACCGAGGCGGGCGCGCGGACGGCGTCTCCAGAGGGAACAAATTCATCGTGGCGCCGCGTTCGCACTCTTTACGAAAAGACATAGCTACCACTACAGAACCGGCATTAGCTGGCATTTGATTCGGTGTAATGGGCCTTCAGATTATTCTCCATCCGCAAGGAGGTCTGAGGTCGGGCCCCAGGGCCTTTTCCTGGCCTAGCATTTGGTCTTAGTGATTTTTAACCTTTGGATTTTGGTTCAAACAATGTCCAGTCCTAACCAGAGGTAGATCTTGTTTAAGTTTTAAAGTAACCAGGCAGATCCGGCAGGGTCTCATCTAGGCAATAGGGCAATCGCCAAGAAGACAGTCTTCGGTTTCTGACTCCAGGACAAGAGACTGGGGTGTATACTTTACATATCATAGCATACCTGGACTTCAGGTTCTCACAACATCCCTCAATCCCTAGCTGGCATGCCATATTCCCAGCCCTGAATTTTGCAACCCAGGGTCTGGGCTGCCCTTCCCCCAGAGATTCCTCTTTACATAATCTAGACATTTTGGTCTCTCCCTCTCTTCTCTCTCTGCATGCATGCCCCCTTCTCTCTTTCTCCCTCCCTCCCCCACCCCCTCTTTCCCCATGGAGACTTCCCTGGCCTTGGTCCTTGGGGATGTGAATCGCCCACGGAGAGCAACTTCCCAATAAACCTACCTTTAACATAATCTAGTCTGGTTTAAATTGACTCATTTCACCAGTATCGGAGAAATAACCGATCACACAGGACCGATGGAGAGGGGTGCACACAAGGGACTAAAGGAAGAGATGGCACAGGTTGAAACCCCAAACTAAATGGTGGGAAAGTGTCAGAATCTTAACAACAATGGTGCACAGGCTGGCCTCGAATCCTCCCACCTCCGTCCTCTGATTTACTGCCATGTGCCAAATTTAATTTGCATTGATACTTCTGATAGCTAGGTGGTTGGAAGTTTTAGGAAAAGAAATTAGGTTTAGGTGATGGTGAAGACCATGTATTATTACTTTGAAATAACTGAGTTTTAAATTTTATATTTCCTTTTTTTGTTTTAGACACAGTATGTCATATAACTCCTCGTTGCCTCAAATTTGCAGAGTCTTTGCAGCTGGCCTTGAACTACTGATCTCTCTGCCTTTACTTCCCAAATGCTGGGTTCACTGGTAACCAGTATAAACACTTTAGAATAAACTATTTTTTTTTCTTTTTTTCTTTTCTCCTTTTTTTGGGGGGGACCGAACCCAGGGCCTTGTGCTTGCTAGGCAAGCGCTCTACCACTGAGCTAAATCCCCAACCAACACTTTAGAATAAACTAACCACCCGCCGCAGTCCTACTGTGCAGACTGATAAGGGTGTTTTGGAGACTATCTTTTCCATATGGCTATATGCAAATGTATTATTTGTAATGTTTTTTAATGCAAAAGCAACGTACATATTATATATACAATTCTGAATTCTGTAGCAGGGTTCTTCACAGAATTTATTATAAGTATCTTTTCATGGCAGTAAGTTTTTATTTGCTTTGTTTGTAATAGCTGCAAAACACCCCAAATGCCTAAAGTGAATTTTCTGTTTATTAGTGACCAGTTAAGTTGCTCTTGTGTCCCCTCCCCACCCTCTGCCCTGGTGGTACCATTGTTGTGCTGGTTGGATATTCTTATAGCCCGATACTGTGCTTTTTTTTTTTTTATGGTGTGTGTGTGTGTGTGTGTGTGTGTGTGTGTGTGTGTGTGTTATTTACACTGTGAAGGTTTTCACTGCGAAGGTTTTATGAAAACCATGGTGTATCCATGGCTCATCTCTACCCCTTCCTGTGCAGCATGCCTTGCACTAAGCTTCCTCTAGCAATCTGACCTCTGACATTTACTCAGTCTGTTTTCTGATCTGGTACCCATAAGAGAAGAGGCCAAGACCCGGTCACCTGATCGCTGTTTGTTTACCATACTGTTAAAATGAAACTTGCAGAATTATTATTTTTAACTTTACAGCTCAGGCTTATCTCTAATGTGTGATTCTCCTGCCACAGCCTTCTAATGCTATAATTGCAGCTATGAGCCACATACTTGGCTATGCTTCCAGAATTGTGTGTTTGAATGTATGTTCATGTGTGTCTTGATACATGTGTATGCTTGGGTTCACTGTGTTTGTAGATTTTCATGCATGTATGTGCATGTGCTCTCTGAGGTCAGAGGTCAGCCTTGTCTTGATCCTCAGGTGCCATTAACCTTGTTTGTTTGAGACAAGATCTATCTATAGTCTGGGGCTTTGATTAGGTTTGCTTGACTGGCTAGCTTCAGGAATCTTCATGTCCTCACCCATCTCACCCATCTCAGCTTCTTCAGTGTTGGGGATTATCTGTGTGCCACCTTGTCCAGGCACTTACCCATGGGATCTGGAAACCAGGCCCAGGTCTCCACATTTGCAAGGTAAGAATGCTGTCTGAGACATCTCCCCAGCTCCTGGTTCTAGTATTCTAACTTTCTTAGGATTCCAATTTATGTGGTGTAATCCAGGCTTTGGGGGGTGCGTGCTTTGGAGAAATTACCTGAGTTATCAGGTAACACGATGTGGGATGTCCAGGTTTTAGAATAGCACTTCAGAGATACCCTTGAAAGATAGTGTTAGACTTGCATAGCGTAGAGCATGCTGGTAATCCCAGCACTTGGGAGGCTGGCGTAACCACCCCCCCACCCCCACCCCCCACCCCCCACCCCCCACCCCCCCACCCCCCACCCCCCCACCCCCCACCCCCCACCCCCCACCCCCCACCCCCCCACCCCCCGCCCCTTCAGAGAAAGCCTGCTCCTTGCAAACACTTTGCGGAAGGAAACAGTATCAGCTCTGCCTCCTTGGGGTCCCGAGTGGTTAAAATGTTACTGAATTGAGACTGCTCGGTTTGACCTTTCTGTTTTGTTCTGTTAAGCTCTAAGCAGAAACTGAGGAGTTTACTCATGCTAGGTAAATACTCTACTACTAAGCTCTACCCTCAGCCCAGTTCTGGCTTTTTTTTTTTCCTTAATTTATTTTTATTGGATTTTTAAAAATTTACATTCAAAATGTTATCTCCTTTCCGGTTCCCGTAATAATCCTCCCATCCCATCTCCCCTTCCCCCCTGCTTCTATGAAGGTGCTCCCCCACTCACCCATCCTCCTCTTCCTGCCTCCCTGCCCTGACACTCCCCTACACTGGGGCTTAAAGCCTTGGTAGGGCCAAGGGCTTCTCCTCACATTGATCCTCTGCTACATATGCAGCTGGAGCCATAGGTCTGTCCATGTGAACTCTTTAAATGGTGGTTTAGTCCCTGGGAGCTCTGGTTGGTTGGTATTGTTGTTCTTATGGGGTTGCAAACCCCTTCAGCTCCTTCAATCCTTTCTCTAACTCCTCCATTGGGGAATCCATTCTTCTTTCAATGGTTGGTTGAGAGCATCCGCCTCTGTATTTGTCATGTTCTGGCAGAGCCTCAGGAGACAGCTATATCAGGCTCCTGTCAGCATGCACTTCTTGGCATCAGCAATATTTTCTGGGTTTGGTGGCTGTATATGGGCTGGATCTCCAGGTGTGACAGTCTCTGGATAGCCTTTCCTTCAGTCTCTGCTCCAAACTTTGTCTCCATGTTACCTCCTGTGAATGTTCCTGAAAGAATAAAAAATGCAGCTAAGAAGTCAAAAGTTTAAAAAAGCCCTAAATACCTCAAATTCCAGACCCTGCCCTCTACCTGTACTAGCTGACCATAAAGTTAGATTAAAATCTTAGAGAATAATCTTGAGAAGCAGGAAACTTCTCCCATGAACTGATGGACCATAAAGTAAACAATCTTGAGAAACAGGGAGCTCCTCCTTGTGATTTTTTCACTGGTATTCTCGACATTTTGCCTTAGTTACTGGGGGTCGAACTCCACTGCCCCTGCGTGGGATACGAGTCTCGACCCCAGTGCACTGATTCCTATCAATAAACCTCATGTTTATTACAGCAAGATGGTCTCACGTGAGTTATTGGGGGTCGCATCATCCGAGACTTGAGTGAGGGTCTCCCCGCTCTGGGGTCTTTCATTCCCTCTTCTAAGAAGGACTGAAGCATCCCCACTTTGGCATCCTTCTTCTTGAGCTTCATGTGGTCTGTTGATGGTATCTTGGGTAATTCGAGCTTTAGGACTAATATCCACTTATCAGTGAGTGCATACCATGTGTGATTTTATTGGGGGGGGGTGTTGTTTATTTGTTTTTGTGACTGGGTTACCTCACTCAGGATGATATTTTCTAGTTTTACCCATTTGCCTATGAATTTCATGAAGTCATTGTTTTTAATAGCTGAGTAATACTCCATTGTGTAAATGTACTGAAAGGAAAATTATACAGATTTAAGGTTTAAAAATATGAAGTTAAAAGAATAAGTTTCAAAATTCAGACTCAGGGCTAAACACTGTGAAAAGCAAGTCCAGGCAGCCCCGCCCGCCGCTAGAACTACCAGACCATAAAAGGAAAGGAATGCAGAACAGACCAGGAGTACCTGATCTGACTCACAGGCCACCTGGCAGGAAGAGATAAGCCCCCAGTCCCCGACATTCAGGACGCCCCGAACCTGCCAATGTGTGTAGCTAGACCTTATTACCTCATCATATGAAATAGCCAATCATATGTGAACATGTCTATGTGCCTCATTTGAATCCACCAATCCCCATAACTATGCATCTGCTTCTGTATGCCCACTTCTGCTTCCCCGAAACCTATAAAAGCCTCATGCTGGAGCTGCTGGGCGCACAAGTCCTCCAAAGAGACTGTGTGCCCGCAGGTACCTGTGTTTTCCAATAAACTCTCTTGCATCCGAGTGGTCATTGGGCGCTTGGGTCTCCTCCTGAGGGAAAGGTCCTCTCCAGAGGTCTTTCAGTACCACATTTTCTGTATCCATTCCTCTGTTGAAGGGCATCTGGGTTCTTTCCAGCTTCTGGCTATTATAAATAAGGCTGCTAAGAACATAGCGGAGCATGTGTCCTTGTTATATGTTGGAGCATCTTTTGGGTATATGCCTAGGAGTGGTATAGCTGGGTCCTCAGGTAGTACTCTGGCCAATTTTCTGAGGAACCTCCAGACTGATTTTCAGAGGGGGAGTACCCAGTTCTGGCTTTCTAAATCACATTACTGTCTACACAGATACAATGTGAGCTATCTTCGTAATTTTAAACAGCCGGGGAGCCACATATGAAAACAGAAGAAATTAATTTTAACACAACTTTGTGTATCTAAGAAGTCATTTCAACATATAATTAATTAAAAAAATATTATTTTCTCCTGTCTTAAGTCTTTTAAATATGAAGTATATTTTGCACTTTGACACATTGCAGTTCACACTGACCACACTTCAAGTATTCAGTCCCTTGAGTGAACACTGGCTCCAGTATTGTCGAATATGTCTTCAGGGTATCGCAAATGATTTCGAAGCCAGAAAAATGATTAAAGGATTTTGGGAAAGCCTACGCATTAAGCTGCTTCTTAAAGTCTAAGGTAGGCCTTTCAGGGGAAGAGAAGAAATCAGGAAGAGGGAGGGATTTGGCATTTCAGAAGTGACAGGCACAGGCAGTTGTCTCTGTCTTGCTTCTTTTGTCCTGCACAGCAGGGTGGAGGGGAAGTAAAGCTGTGGAAGCAGCCTGTGCTGGGAACATGGGAGGTGCTTACAGGGGAGCTGTGACTGCGTTGCTTTCCGTTTTCGTTAGCATTCTTGGTACTTGATGGCTCTTTATCCTCAGCTTTGAATGCTGAAAGCCGGTTCTGAAGTGGTGGCTGGAAATTCCAAGCACCTACCACGGAGGAGCTTCGGCCTCGATAGGTTGGAGTTTTCCGAATGTTTACTTAGCAGAAATGGGTACAATGCCTTCTCCATCTCGGGAGTGAGGCCACGGAGGAACAGAAGCTGTCAATATTAGCATTTTGTCTAAGCTCCGCCCCACAGTTACCTGGCAACAGCCAGGTGTGCCTGACTCAACTGTAAAGGGGCTACTTGCCCCCTCCTCTCGCTCTCCTGCCTTCTTGTTATCGCTCTGCCCTCTTGCCCCTTCTTCCTCTTTCCCCATTCCCTCTCCACATGTTCATGGCTCCCCTCTCTCCACATGCTCATGGCTGACCTCTACTCTTCTACTTTGTCTCTCTGCTTCTCTCTGTTTCTACTACCCCCTCAACTCCCCTCCACATACTATACTGTCGTCTTGTGACTGATCCTTCACGGGGAAGGGATGGCTCAGCATGGACCGGAGGAGGCACCCCCTTCTCCCACACCTGACCACACATCCACCAAACATATTCCTTCTCTATTTTTTTTTTTAATAAAACGCAACAGGCTTCCTGGGACACTTTTCATTGTTAACATCTTTGTATGCAGGGCATCAGGGTTCTTTGTGGTATTGTAACAATACTTTGCTTTGGTGAACTTCCCAACTTCTATACCCCATTTCTTTGCTCCTACTCTCTGTACCCTTCTACCCTCAATATTCCAATGTCTACTCTTAAGTCGCATATTCTATACCGCACCCCCCCGCCCTTCCTTTAAATCTATCCCCCCACCCCCATGATCTCCTTTCTAGAGGAGAATTTAGATGGCGTCTTTTGCAGAGTGAGATTGATATAAAGACTATCAAGTCTTTAATTTCAGTTTCTTTTGTTTCTCCCTTTCCTGCAAACAAGCTCTGAGAAATGAGAGTCACCAGTAGGCACAACAGAGAATGCCAAAGTCCACATGCTCCCCCTGGGAGTGGTACAGGATCAGAAACCCAATCTTACTATCTTGGTGCTGTTTCTTCTGCCTTGACTCCTGCATAGCCTTCCTGAGGGACTCAGTTAGGTACAGTATTGGTGGGCCATGGTTCACCACCATAATCCCAGCACTCGGGATTTCTGTGGATCTGAGCCTACCTCAACTACCTAGTAAGTTTGAAGAGCTACACAGAAAATTTAATAAAAAAATAAAAGACAGAGAGACAGAGAGATCTTTAATGATGGGTCCAGCTAGGTACAGAGAGATGTGTTATCCCGGGCCCAACCTCATTTGAGACTTGTGGACAACTCAAGTCCTTGTCACAAGCCTTCAGTGCAGTGGACCCTAATGAGCCACTAGGGGGCATCAAGGCCACAGAAAACTGCATAATGGAGAGAGAGAGAGAGAGAGAGAGAGAGAGAGAGAGAGAGAGAGAGAGAGAGAGAGAGAGAGAGAGAGAATGCATGTGTAGGAGGTAGGGGCTAGAAGGAGGATGTATAAGCCGGCTGAGTTGTTAGAGAGTGGTAAGGAAAGGGTCAAATATCAAATGTGGATGGCCTTGGAGTCAGGCATACATTGAAGTCTGGCCAGGGCACTGGCCACCCATGGGATCTCTCTCTGGGGAGCCTTTGATATGGGGGTGCTGGTTCATCAAGGTGTAGGGAGGATTACATGGGTTACTTATGTAAGAGAGGTTGGCGCATTACAAGAGCCAATTTGAATAAGAAAATCTGTTTGTCTCCTCAGGGTGATGACACACACGAGAAAATAACAGTGCCAAGAGATCGCTGTAGACATCGAAGCTGAATCTACATAGCTTCATTATAACGCTGTGCCAGGTGGGATGCTTACATTGATTGTATTGTTAGATTTTTCTATCTAAAGCTATATGTTTTATGTAAAATTATAAAGTATAATGAGCAAAAACAAACAAACAAACAAAAAAAAAAAACTCATTGGACTTTGGCCAACCTATTTAACTTGGGCTTTGAATCTTCTTTGAAAATTTTTATTGACATATGTGCCATGTGCTTATGTGTGCGTGTGTGTGTGTGTGTGTGTGTGTGTGTGTGTGTGTGTGTTATCATGCTCAGGAACCTTCTCTACCTACTTTGAGACAGCATCTTTCATTGTCGTGTAATTAACCAACTAGGCTGGACTACCTGGCCAGCAAGTCCGAGGAATCCTCCTGTCTCTGTCACTCATTGCAAGCATGTATCACCACACCCAGCATTTTTACACATGTCTGGGGTTGAATTCAGGTCTTCATGCTTTCAAGGCTTCACCAATGAGCCATTCCCTCATCTCTTTAAACCTATTTTATATCCGAGCCTCAGCTACAGAAGGAACTCAATGAATATGTATTGAGCAAATGGGTGGCGGAATAGGGTGATGGCCACTCTTATCCAAGCTTCTCCAGCCATGGAGTAGGCAGGGGCATAGGGTGTGCAGCTGTCAGTAAGTAAAGGATAAAGTTAGCCACTGTGTCCTAAAGCTGAGCTGAGTCCTGATTCTAGAAGACACAGTGAAATATATTTTAGATGAGTCAAGGTGGGCTAAAAACATTTTGGAACAGGAAGCAATTTTCCCTTTGCTTTATTAATTTTGCTCCCAAGGATAAATGAGCTACAGCCTTCTATATCCAAGCCTTCATTAGATGCCCAGTTAATGCAACCATGACAAATGGGAATGAAGCCCTTATGAATAAAAAGATGATCAACATCAGCCTAAAAAAATTACAGACCAGAGAAAAGACAGCTTAGAGGAGCTGATAAAATACATGGCCTTAATTAGACTGTCTGCATCACACATCAAATCAGACTTAATGTTAAGATTTATTGGCTTAGAATTGGGTAAGTGAAATGAGTTCTTGAAAATAAATGGAAAGGAAGTTACCTGCATTAAATATATTTTCAGGGCTGGCCTGGGCAGTGAGACTTTTAGCTAAAGCAGGCTTATGTTGCATTGGCTACGTGTCACTCTACCCAATGACATTGACTCTGGTGAGCCCAAGGTGGGTTCCGGAGACCCTGTCTGTGGGGTAACAATTGGCTACCACTGCCATCCAGCCTTACTTTTGCCCTGCCAGAGTCCTTGTTGGCAGGGAAATATCTTCACGTCTTTATTTCACTGCCTACCCACACACCCCCGGTAAAGAACTACTGATTCTTACCTCAGAGGAAAGGGTGGTGTAGAGCAGTGGTTCTCAACCTGTGGGTCATAACCCCTTTGGCAAACTTCTATCTCCAAAAATATTTACATTGCAATTTATAACAACAGCAAAATTATAGTCGCAATGAAACTAAGTTTAATACATAGGAACTGTATTAAAGGGCTGCAGCATTAGGAAGGTTGAGACCCACTGCTCTAGAGACAGATGGCCTGCTCAGTTCTACCCACTCCAACACGGAGCAGAGTACGTTTTCTTCCGACTTCCAGTCTACGCTGCAACCCACATTTTGTGTCAAGGGGTTTTACGTGCATCGCAGCATCTAGTTACCCTCTTGTGAGACCTTGGGCAAGTCCTGCAAAACTTGCTACCTATCTCTTGATATTCTAGAATTCCAGGAGAGAGTACACACAGAAGCACAGTTTCAAGGGCTTTACAAATTCAGAGTAGATGAAAGCTGTTTTTGTTGTTGGGATCTTAAGGAATCTAGCAGAGGCAAACTGAATCAGGCTTGGTTGTAAGCAGTTAAGAGCTGGCTGTGGCTTACAGAATCGGATCTCTGCAATGACCTTGTCGGCCTAGGCAATGTTGGAAGCACTAAAGAGCTCAGCCTGAATGCCTACTCACAAAACTCCAAACTACATGTGAAGGGCATACCTTCGCCACAGGTGTGGCATTGCTCACATCTACCCTCAGCACTGGAAGCCCCTCTGCAGCCAGGACATAACCCACTCTATGCTACAGCCCTTGCCAGCAAAGCAGAAAGCTCCCAGAGCCTCTGGGCTGAGGTCCGGTGTAGGTAAACGAGGTGGTGAAGGAGACATTCTTCTTTCTGCAAGTGTTTCTAAGAGGTCCTGGACACAGATTGTCAGGTCATTTACACGATTCCGGTCAGCAAATGTGGTTGTTTCGATGACAATGGCCTCTGTAGACTCATATTGTTATGGTCACCAGAAACCATTATTAGGGAACCTTGTTGGGTGTAGTGTGTCATGGGACGGGGTGGGGGTTCAGAGGTTTCAGAAGCTCATGCCAGGCTCAGTGGATCAGGATGTTAAGCTCACCCACTGCTCCAGCACCATGCCTATCTGCTTTCTGCTGTGATGATCATGAATTAACCCTCTAACACTGGAATTGAACTCCCAGTTAAACGCTTTCCTTCATATGAGTTGCTTTGCTCATGGTGTCTCTTCCTAGCAATAGAACGGTGACTAAGAAAGAAAACTTTAAGGGTCACCTCAAAGGGATGTTTGCATTGATAAGGGGAGAACTCAGGTTGGATGTCCGTTGTCTGTCCACTACTTAGGGAGCAACTTTATTGGGCAGCATTGCATAGCAGGCAAAGGAGAGAGAGTACTCCTATCTCTGTTGGGGAAAGCCAGTTGTACAGGAAGTTCAATAGAGCTGGTCATTTTGAGTGGTGTGTCCAGCCACAAGAGCCAGCTTCATGCTGTGGCCTTGCTGCAGACTTAATTACTTTATGGATCTTTTGCTCCTAGTTTGCCAAGTACCGTGCTGGGTTATAGGAAAGCAAGTGAGATTTTCTTCCTCAAGGAGCTTGTGTTCTACATAGTAAATATGTTAGAGATGTGGCTGGGAGATGGCTCAGTCACAAAAGTGCCTAACAGGAGGACCTGAGTTCAGCTTTCAGAACCTACATAAAGCCAGGAGTGGTGGTGCACACTTGTAATTACAATGCTAGGGAGGCAGAGACAAGCAGGCCTCTAGGACTCAATGCTCAGCCAACTTAGACTGCTTGTTGAGCTCCAGATCTTGTGTCAGAAAAATGTACAGCTCCTGAGGGACCACACTAAGGTAGTGGATGACCTTTATGTGTGCGCACACACAAACACATATATACATGTGCGCACACGCAAGCTAGAGAATGAAAACAAATCCTCCATTGAGCGTTGAGTAAGCAACCCTTGCAGAAGTGATATGAAGAACAGGCTCTGTGTCTGTTCCAAAGCCTGGTCCCTTTCTGCTGTTTGCAGGCACCAGATTCTAAGGTGTGCTGCTCAAGACCTCTGTTTTTCAAGGACAGGGCTGCCTCTGGGAGGGATTCAGAAGGGATAAGAAGGAGGAATAACAAAGAAGAGATATCTTGGCCAAAGATCTCTTCTGGACTGAAGTGTCTATTCCCTGTGACAGTTAATCTTCACTGTCAACTTGACAGGATTTAAAGTCAACCTAGGAGATGACCATGGAGGAGTAGACTTAACTGAGACAGGAGGGGCCCACCTTGAATGTGGCCATCACCATTTCATAAGCTAAGGTCTCAGACTGAAGGAAACGGGGGAAGGGCTGAGCAGCAGTGCTCTTCTCCCCACATCTGGACTGAAGATGTGGTGTGAGCCGCTGTTTCATGTTCCTGCTGTTGAGCCTTCTCTATGGCGGACTGTACCTTCAAACCGTGAGCCAAAATTAGCTCTGTCTTGCTTCCTTAACCTACCTTTCCCTGAGATTTTGTCCTGACAAGGAAATATAGATAACTGTATGCTCCTAACACACACAAGGTACCTTGCATTCTCTAAGCTTTTAGGAACCAGGAGAAACAGGGCAGCCACCACAAGGGTCAACAGCAGAGAAGACCACAAATATTCTGTCTGTTTTATTTTATTTTTGAGGTAGCCCTGGCTCACCTGGTTGAACTCCGACTTTTAACAATCTTCCTACTTCTGCCTCCCAAGTGTTGAGATTAGAGATGGGTGCCACCATGCCCAGTAAGGCAGACACTCTTTCTAAAATGTTTAATGGCTACAGATTTTCCACACTTAGGTCTCCATCTTAGTATCTGTGAACTTGGTGTCCACTCTTGTATTTAGAGAGGAAAGTCGATTTTTTCAAAGCAGACCTGTTCATACCTCTCATCTCATTTTAAGCCTACAGTCATTCCCTGAGATCCACCTTTGAATTGTGGATAAATTAACTGAGGTATGGAAAGGTTATCAGGCAAGGGCATAGAACGTGAATGTGCCCCTGGCCTTGGGACTCAGAGGCTGGGACTGTCTACTGTTCAGGATGTTGATCTGAGGTGAGTCAGCCTCTCCTTGACTGCATCTACTCAGCCAGCTTAAATATCACAGGCCAGTGAGTCAGTCCCATAAAGCGATCAAGACCTGTCTTCTCATTTCCCATCCCAGGAATCCGAGGATTTGAGCAGGTGCCTTCAGACACCACACAGTAAATCAACTGCCACATTAATTCTAGGCCATTGGCATTTTACCTGAGGAGAAAGTCAGAAGCAAGGAGACTAATGTCTCATTGGTATTTCAGTTGCCGGAGGAGAAGGGAGACGAGGATAATCCCATCTGTCAAGGTGGAGAGGGCTGATCTGGAACTGTGGATCACTTTAAAGAGAGTTTTTCATTCCCTGGACAAGAGAATATGCAATAAATAAATCATTTCAAGGTTGTGCTTTTCTTGGTTTGTATACTCACAGTGTAAGCACAAAACAAAATCATTCACTGTTGTGTCCTGCAGCAAGTATTCTGTTCAGCACATGCCCTCCAACAGCACACTGCAACCTCTTTTCTGAGTTGGGTCAGAGATATACAGCAAGTTCTCTGGCCCTTTCTCCACTTGTCTCAAGATGGGCACTATTCTATTTTTCTTTCTTCCTTTCCTTCTATTCCTCTTTTCCTCTCATCCTCCTTCTTTCTTCCAGCCCCCCCTCGTGTGTGTGTGTGTGTGTGTGTGTGTGTGTGTGTGTGTGTGTGTGTGGTCTCAGCTTTCTGAGCTCTAGGATTATAGGCAGGAGCTATCACATTTTTTTTAATGTATGTAAACATGCAGATAGAAGAAAAACAACTCTGTGACACTAAAGAAATAGCTGGCACTTGTGAAGTGGTGATTATTGTCAAGCACTGCACACGCGCACACACACACACACACACGCATGCACGCACACGCATGCACACGCCTTTGCATATGTGTAGAGGTTAAAGATCAGTTTCCTCTCCTTTGTGTGGGCTCAGGGACTGAACACAGGTTGTCAGTCTTGGTGGCAAAGGCCTTTACCCACTGATCCATCTTGCCAGCACTGATGAGGGCCCTTCTTAAGTTGTGTCTGTGTCACCGTCCAGTGACACAGGTCCTTCGAGGCTTGTGATACCTCTCGATCCTCAGGATCATAGCTAAAGTGCGTGACTGGTGAATGATTCGTGTTGACTCATTTTTGTTGTCCTAAGTCACTTTTAATTTTGTCATAATATGACCCCTTATGGGCCCCATTCATAGTGTCCTTTGTATATTTAGGGACATGATGAACAAAATAAAGTGGGATTAAACCAAGCAAGAGGGAAAGTGATGTGCTCAAAAGGGAGGTGAATGCCAGGTGCATGGAGCCCAACAGGCAGAGCAAGAGAGACGCCCTCTTACTACAGACTGTATAGATGAAGTAAATAAGGGAAAGTATGATGCGGTGCATATGTAAGCTAATCGACACGCTCATCTATCCCCTTCATCAAGTAGAATCTACTGTACAAACTGTAGGTATTTTTATGCTTAGCAACACAGCGGCCTGTTTTCACCAGCATCACCACAAACATGCATGCTGTATTCAAATGCGAAGGTGACGATGATGTCACTAGGAAACTTTCAGCTCTGGTATAATCTTGTGGGACTACCAACATCATATACTTCCCACCTGTCTCACCAGCACCACAACAGGCCTGTGAACATGTTCTGTGTTCTTAGATGTTAAGATGGCTATGATGTAGCAGGTAACCAGAAGCCCATCATTATTGTGGGGCTACTTTATAGTCTACCTGTTGCTGTGTCACACATCGGGGTTTGTTTCAGAAGCTTCGTGTATTGTGTTATTGTGTTAATTGCACCATTTTAAGACCCAAGAAACAGATTTTAAGAGGTTGCCTTGCCCAAGGTTCATCATATAGTAAAGAGTAAAACCAGACAAAGATGGTCGACCGTGAGCCTGCCACTCCCCACACACAAGTCGTGAAAACAACGCATCTCCCAAAGTGGAGAACCTTGTGTCCTCTTCCCACTCCACTCATTTGTCCTTGGCTGTCTTTAGCCAGCTTCACTCAGCTCAAGGAGGAGATGCCCTTTCTTAGATGTCACGTCCCTTAGCAGGGACCCTGCACAGCAGAAGCTCCAGCAGGGGTAAAGCCACAGGCCAAGGATTTCAGCAGCTTTTCGGGTTCATCGAGGTGAGCTTCTTCCTGGTGCCTATGTAATGGATTCCTAAGGGAAGAATAGAGACCAGGAGCAGTGGGCAGCTGAGCCTCCAGCACGACTAGCCACAGAAGACAATGCCTCTGAGAACTTGAGGAGATGCTGTGGCCATGGGATAAAAAGCTTAGGTGACTGCAACATTGTGAATTTAAAAATAAAACAAACAAGTAATATGAATACCTGAGATTTTCATACCAACTATGGGGAGGGATTCCCTCCAGAGGAAAGGGCCCGGCTGGGGCCAAAGCCAAGGTCACTCCTGCACTACAGGCCTCATCCTTGTTTCCTAATTATTACCACCTTGGACCAGACAGAGATGGCGGCTCTGTCTCACGCTTGTTTGCTGCTTATCCCGAGATTGATGTTGGTAACATTTAGAGTCTGTCAGGAAATATTTCATGGATGCTCTCTGTGGTGGGTAGAAACAGCCAGGAAATGTGGTTCCCCAGCTAAAGCCGAATGGGAGTTGGAGGGAGTTGTGATGGAAAGGGCTGGGCTCTTTTAAGCCTGTGGGTTAGGGGAAGTGTGGCAGCCAGGAGAGGAGCAGCCAGCCCAGTACTTACCTCTGTTGGCCGTTGGCTTCCACTGGGCACGACAAGGAAAAAATAGGATGGAAACAGTTTTCTGCCATCCCTAGCATCTGAAATATATGCCCATAACCCCATTTCTCCCTACTCACAAGGCTGATCTCAAAGGGAAAGCTTTGCAAATTGCCAGTAAGAAGTGAGCTTTGCCATGACTCCCACAGCACTGTGCCAGAATTTAAAGATACAATTCTCCTACAGATATGAACAGGATATGTGACAAGGGCTTAGCAAGGGCTTAGGGACTGATGAAGGCATGAGTAAGAGAGCAAAGCCTGTTCAAGGTGCATTTGGAAATTGTTAGAAACTAATTTCCAGTTTAAAACCAAAACCGGTTGCCCTTGCACATGCAGTTGATTATCTTGACAAGGGCAGCACGATGATTCAGCAGGAAAGATGGTCTTTTCACCACAGTGTTGGGAAATTGGATATCCACATGCAAAGAATCAAGTCAGACCTGTTTACTGTATATTAAACTAAATTCAAAATGAATCGAAGATTAACATGTTAAAACTATGACACTCTTACAAAAAAAAAAAATAGAAACAATGGAAATTTGATGACATTGGGTCTCACTGATCCAACATTCGAGCTCCAATGTTTTGTGTAAACAACAGAAGAGAGAAAAAAAAAAAAAAGAACAACAACAGAAGAGAAAAATAGGTGAGTGGAAGCACAGCCAAACTAAGAACTTTAGTGTGTCAAAGGACACTCCACAGAATTGAAAAGGCCACCCAATAATGGGGGCTAGTATGTGTAAGTCAAATATCTAAGAACAGGTTGATGTTCAGAATACCCCCCAAATATCCCTACAATTCAGCAACAAGGCGCTCAGTTTGAAGTGGGCAGAGAGCTTGAATAGGCATTCCTTCCAAGAAGGTAGACAAAGAGCCAGCAAATGTGGACCGGCCTTCAACATCATTAATGGTTAGGGAATTGTAGATCAAGACCACAGTCAGAATCACTGCTGTAGCGCTAAACACTCAGAAACAATGAACTGTTACAAAGAGGTGGAAAAACTGTTAGAGGGGAGGTTAAATGATAAATCACCATGGAGAATATAATGCTTCCTCCAGAAAAATCCAACGAAGATTATTACTCGACGACTCCGTAACTACATTTCTGGGTATATGCAAAGGATTTGAAAAAGGTCTTGCACACATATTTGTGTGTACCATGTACACATTAGTATGTATGTATGTAGTCATTGCTCATAATAGCCATCCTTGTTTGCTTTCTGGTGCTGTGAGAAGCACCATGACCAGAAGCAACTTGGGGGAGAGAGTTTGATTCAACTTATGGTTTACAGGCCATCATTCAAGGAAGTCAGAGCAAGTATTCAAGGGAGGAGCCTGGAGACAGGAACTGAAGCAGAGGCCATGGAGGAGTTCTGCTTACTGGCTTGCTTCTATCCCCCACATATACACTGACTTGCTCATCCTGCTTTATTGTACATCCAGGACTACCTGCCCCGGGATGGTGTGGCTCCAGAGACCATTAGCTTAAAAAATTGCTACATAGATTTACCTATTGCTAATATTAAGGAACCATTTTCTTTTCTTTTTAAGATCTATCTATCTATCTATCTATCTATCTATCTATCTATCTATCTATTATGTATACAATGTTCTTCCTGCATGTATGCCTGCAGGCTGGAAGAGAGGGCATCAGATACTATTACAGATGGCTGTGAGCCACCATGTGGTTGCTGGGATTTGAACTCAGGATCTCTGAAAGAGCAGTCAGTACTCTTAACCGCTGAGCCATCTCTCCAGCCCCAAGGAACCATTTTCTTAACTAAGTTTTTTTTTCATCCAGAATGACCCTAATTGTGTTGAATTGACAAAAATGAATCAGAAGACTAGCTAAAAGAAGCACCCCAAAGAGTCTATCAGTGGATGAATGAAAAAGCAAAATTGACATATTATGTACAGTGAAATGTATTTTAGCCCTTAAAATGGAAGAGAATTCTCTCACATACCACAGCATGGTAGAAACACTGGGCTACATAGAATAAACCAGTAACATAGAACGGGTACTGTCTAGCTTCCCTTAACATGAGGTACCTAGAATAGTCAGTAATCAGATTCACAGACACACAATGCCCAAGGGTGGCTCCAGGGGCTGTTGTGGGAGGGAGGGAGGGAGGGATGGAAGGAACAGGGACACATTATTCAATGAAGTGAGTCTCACTTTTGCAAGATGGAAAAGCCCCACGAGGGTTGGTGGCGATGGTTGTTACAACGATGCCAATGTACTTCACGCCACCGTGCGGCACACGGAAAGCAGCTGTGACGGGAGCTTTCATGTTAGGTGCATTTACCACAATTAAACAGTTAAAAACGCAGCAGAACTGAGGAATTAATATATATATATATATATATTCATATTCCTTGGTGTTATCTGCTCTGTAATTCTAGTCATAGAACAATTTACAATTTTTTTACTGGACAAGACATACAGAGTAACATGCAGTTTCATAAAGAGGAGGCTTTATGGCCTCGCAGGGAGACGCATTCCCCGAGGTCATTAAGCAGTTCCCGGGTAGGCTTGTGAAACAATGCCCCAAATGAGGTTGGCAGCACAAGCAGTTCTCTCACATGGCCCCGCTGCCAGGGCTTGAATTATTAGTATTATTTCTTAACATCACAGTCATTTATGCTCCATTTTCCCCACTGGTCTCTTGGGACTGGGGACTGTGTCTCATGTTCATCTTGGTTTCCTCACCTCGTAACTGGCTTGTTAAATAGGGAAGGGCAGAGTAAATAGGGAAGGGCAGAGTGAGTCAGGAGTGGCAATGGCCAGTTCTGTGAGCTCCCAGCACTCTCCTTTTCTCCGCATCAAATGATAAGCTGAGTGTTCTGCTACGCCCTAGGTCTGGGATCCAATCTCTCTGTTACCTTCTAGCTCTATAGTGCTTAGATTCTGGTTTGGTTTAACCATCAGCACAAAAAGGACACTACCAATGCAAATTTGTAATCCAAACTTAATGAATAGATGTTTCCGACTCACACAACACCCAGAGAAAAATTTCTAGCTTTTCTTGAAAGAGACACCCTAGACACAGACTACTTGCAGCCTGTGACTCTGGCTGCTAGACTGGGTTAGGACTGGGTTAGGGCTGGGGTAGGGCTGGGGTAGGCTGGGGTAGGGCTGGGGTAGGGGTAAGGATGTGCATTTCTGTGGCTTTGCTAGCCAAGGAACAGCTGTTTGTTGGTGGCAGGAAGTCTCTTCCCAGAAGCCTGGGGGCCCTGGGTCAGCAAGCCCCAGATGGGGAGAAACAAGCATTCAAGTCTGCCCTTGAGAAAGCAAATTACCGGCTTATTACAAATTCATGAGCCTCTCATTGCTGTTTTCAATTAATTTCTTGACAAATTCTGCCTGTTCCTTTTCTTGTTTGTCTTCAGGACAGGAGGAGTCTGGGTGACACAGTTGGGAGCTCTAGGGAGCTCTTATTGAAATTAATTTGAGTGCTTTGGAGGGAGATTTACACAGCAGAGTGAGGCCTGCTGGAGCTGCTCCTCTGGCAGACCCCTCTGGAGTACTGTGGGGGTTGCCTCCTCTTTTCCTAGGCTGTGCAGTGTCCTTAAAGGGCTTTGGAGCCGTGCGTGGCTGCATCCCTGCGTGTCCGCCTGCCCCACGTCATCCTGGTGCCTTGGAAGTCTAGCTACTTCACTCGTCTGCAGGCACGGCTTGGATCTCCACCCCCATCCCAGCTCACAAGCGCGCACAGGGGCCTCAGAACAGGTCTGCTGTCTGCTGGTGTCCCTCTGCGGGGGACTGCAGTTTTTTTTTTTTTTTTTTTTTTTTTTTTTTTTTTTTTTTTTTTTTTTTTTTTTGTATTCTCTTCCCACGGACTGCTCTGATGGCAGCGGAGTGACATCTAACTCCAGTCTCTGGTTCCTTGGGAATAGCTTCATTCCTCTCTAGACCTTCAGTCTCCACAAAGGAAACCAAGAACGTCTTCTTCTTCTTCTTTTTTTTTTTCCTTTTCTTCTTTATTAACTTGAGTATTTCTTATTTACATTTCGAGTGTTATTCCCTTTCCCGGTTTCCGGGCCAACATCCCCCTAACCCCTCCTCCTCCCCTTCTTTATGGGTGTTCCCCTCCCCATCCTCCCCCCATTGCCGCCCTCCCCCCAACAATCACGTTCCCTGGGGGTTCAGTCTTAGCAGGACCCAGGGCTTCCCCTTCCACTGGTGCTCTTACTAGGATATTCAATGCTACCTATGAGGTTAGAGTCCAGGGTCAGTCCATGTATAGTCTTTAGGTAGTGGCTTAGTCCCTGGAAGCTCTGGTTGCTTGGCATTGTTGTACTTTTGGGGTCTCGAGCCCCTTCAAGCTCTTCCAGTTCTTTCTCTGATTCCTTCAACGGGGGTCCCGTTCTCAGTTCAGTGGTTTGCTGCTGGCATTCGCCTCTGTATTTGCTGTATTCTGGCTGTGTCTCTCAGGAGAGATCTACATCCGGCTCCTGTCTGCCTGCACTTCTTTGCTTCATCCATCTTGTCTAATTGGGTGGCTGTATATGTATGGGCCACATGTGGGGCAGGCTTTGAATGGGTGTTTCTTCTGCCTCTGTTTTAATCCAAGAATGTCTTCTTAGCACCATCCATCTGGCCTTTTGTTTTAAGCATGCTGTACTTAAGTGACTTAAGGAAAGACTAAAGAAAAAGCCTGGAAGAGTTAAATAACTTGTCTAAGGACGTCAACCAACAAAGACATAAAAGATGAGACCTTGGGCTCAGCTCTATATGACTTGAATATTCACATTCTGTCTTATGGTTCATTTTCCTCCCTTTTAAAAATAAGGCTTAATTGGTTTTAATGCTCCAACAGTAAACGAGAAAATCAAAACAACCCAACCATGGGTAGTCCCATCATGTCAAAATAAAAGATTAGTATTTTTCTTTCAGCCCCTTCCCCCACTCTGTGCTCAGACCTGTGCACTCGTGCAGGTGCACACACACAAACATGGAACCACACAGGGTGCTGCCCAACCTCTTTGCCTTATGTCTAGTCATAGACCTGGTTTCTGGTCTGTGCCCCCAGAAACACTAACATTCTTTCAGTAGTCCTTATTTTTCATGATTCTTCAAAGTTTATTTAGCCTAGGATTGCTATCTTGGTCAAAGTCTATCAGAGAGAGAAAGAAAATAAATATGGGTCCACAGTGTGAGTAGTCTTCAGAAAGATACCCCACAGTCAGAGTTCCCCTTCATATGCATGTCCACAGTTGATTCAGAACCAAATGAGAGGTGTGCACAGCCCTGTCAGGGTGGCCAACTCCTTGCTGCCTCTCTAGTTCAGCTCCTAAAAGGATCCTGTTGTGGGAATCAATTCTCAAACGTGGGCCTCTGTGGGTATGATGGGAACCCCTGACCTTGAAGTGAAGCCACTAGGTCTTGTTTTTCTCAGAGATGTAATGAAACACATTGAGAGAATAGTCATTAACTCAGGGAAGAATGAAGACTATCAGCATTAAGAAAAACCCTCAGGCCCTACAGGAGTTGGTTGGTCCACGAGTCTGGGTCATATGACCTAGATGAGACTAATATTCCAAAAGATGGAATCACTAGGCAGCCTTTTAAAAAATTCTTTTAAGAAGTACTGGCAATCCCACCCTACCCTCCACATCCCTATCTCTCATATGTCATGATGTGTGACTGCAGGCACGTATGTGCCATGACGCATGTGTGGAGAATAAGTTTTTGGGAATCAGTCCTTGCCTTCCATCACACTGTAACAAGATCTTCCTTGTTTCTCCCACTGCACAGTGTACCCAGGCTAGCTGGTCATTTAGCTTTCAGGAAGGTCTCCTGTCTCCACCTCCCTTTTCACTGCATGAGTGCTGGAGGCACAGAGGTGTGCCCCTGCATCTCTGTATCGTTGTTCAGAAAAGCAGTTCCTGGCTTAGATTCAGATCACCAGGGTGGTATAGCAAGCATTTTAACCCTGCGTCATCATCACCTTGCTGTCCCCTAATCGGCTTTCTCCCTGGGCCAACCTTGGCTCATTGCCAAAAGGCTTTTCCAAAAAGAAGCAATTGATTTTCTTGTTTCTGTTTGTTTTGAGACAGGGTTCTACTGTGTGTGTTTGTTTGAGATAAGGTCTCACCATGTAACTGTGGCTGCCCTAGAACTCACAGCGATTTGCCTGCTTCTGTTTCCCGAGTGCTGGTATTTAAAGGCCTGCATAGTAGGGTTCTGCTACGTAACCCAGGTACTTAACCTCCTTACTCGTCTCAGGGCTTCGGGTGCGGGAGCATGCACCACCACACTCAAGCAGAAGTTAGTTTATTCTGTGAACCCCTAGAGAAAAGCATTGACAATCAAGTCTTCACACCATCAGTCCGCAGGCAGCTCCCCAAGGAAGCGTTGTGACTCCAGCAAGGAAACCTGAACCCAGAAGCTAACTGCATTGCTCGAATTGATTTCTGTGATCTTAAGCAAAAATATAACCTCAGGGCTGCCACTTGGAATTACAATTCCTTTGATTCTGGACCTGTAAATATTTTTTATCTCACTAGGGTTTTTCCCAGTATAAATGGGTAGTTTCTTTGTAGATTCCTTGGTCAGAGAGTATACTCATGTATGCCAGCGTGTTGACGCCCCAGGCAGGCATCGATAGTTAACATCGGCACCCTTCCCACTGAGCCCAGAGGTGGCTTCAGACTCAGTCTCAAAGCCCTTCCTTCTCTAGCATCTGTTGTGGGTCAACCGGCACTGCCCTCGGGACTGAAACTCTTTGCTATTTCTGAATTAATTGCAATCACAGGCTAAACTGCACATTAAGTTCTTGTTGAATAAAATACTCAGAAGACTTCATGCTTGTTGTTCACTTGTTTTCTCACAGAGAAAAGGGGGTGGGACAGACGGCGGAAGCTGTGTTGAAGAGAGGTGAGGATTTTTTTTCTTGCTTTGTTATTTTCTGATTTAAGACACAGGGCAGATCTGCTGGCACTGCACAGACATCCTTCGCTCCTGGACATTTCTAGTCCTTCCAATTGTGTGAGTTGGGGCTGGAGAGATGGCTCAGTGGTTAAGAGCCCTGACTGCTCTTTCAGAGGTCCTAAGTTCAAATCCCAGCAACCACATGGTGGCTCACAATCATTGTAATGGGATCCAATGCCCTCTTCTGGTGTGTCTAATTGTGAGAGTCTTTCCTCCTCTATAAGAGCTCCAGCCTGGAGGTGAGCACCCTTTCCTTCAGGGACAGCAAGTGACAGAGATCTGTCACTGATTCTATGTGTGTGGCTCAGGATTTCAGGACACACAGTAAATGCAGCCTAAATGGAAAGGTCCCCCAGTCTCACTCCCTAAAGAAAATACACATTTGGGGTTGGGGATTTAGCTCAGTGGTAGAGCACTTGCCTAGCAAGCGCAAGGCCCTGGGTTCGGTCCCCAGCTCCAGAAAAAAAAAGAAAAGAAAAAAAAAAAGAAAAAAAGAAAATACACATTCAGTTGCCAAATTTTGTGTGGAGAGAAAAAAAGGCAAGTAGCTAAGACCAATATTCCGAGGAAGGTTTCTAATCTGTCACTGAGGAAATTGTTTTTAATTGCCTGTATTTATTTTAGTGAAACATTTCAAATGTATGAAAGCTCATATAAGTTTGTATTAGATAATAACATCATCGACAATAACCCATGGGCTCTCTATGCAGCTTAAGGAACTGATGGATTATTCTTCAATGAGAGGTAGTGAAGCTCCTGAACTAAGCTTCCCCTTCTCCCCAGAGTACTCTGCGGGGGCATGGCTGAGTAATCGTAGTGGGATATTGGCTAGCACAGATTTATCATCAGTCTAAAGCACTGAATTTCAGCGCTCCCTGGGCAGCTTTGTTTATTGCTGCATTCTGAATGGAAGGAAGTAATGTCCTCCCCTGGGTAAGACCTTGGAGTTCTGATGGGCAGGTGAATAGGTTCTCTCTGCCCTGGTACTCATACAGAGACCATCTTATAACCCCTAAGTGTCCGTGTGGTTCAGCCAGGGTGATTATGAAGCCCTGCAGTTCTGGAACACTTTCCTAGGATCTAGAAAGTAACCATTTTCTCCCGCATGGCAGCTCTCATGCTATAATCCTCAGGTGATCTCTTGGATTTGTTGTTATTGAGCACAGGAACTGGCTGTTTGGCCTTGGTTTGCCTCTTAGCTTTCTCATATCCACAAAAGGAGGAGAGGGTATGGCTTCTGTGTGCTGCATTGGTAGGGGCTGGGTTGCCTAATCTTCAGGGGCTTTGTTCGTCAGAGTAACTCATGTCTTCACTGGGAACCAGGGCTATGACTTTGCTTAGTGGTTTGGAGCCCCAGAAGAAGTTTTGTCACAATCACTATGACAACACTACCCAAGTGCCTCACACAGAAGAGGCCTCACCAGCGTTTGCCTCAGAAGTTACTTCACCATGCTCTTCTCAAACAACTCCTCCTTAGGAACAATGCCCAACATCTAGAAGTTCAAGTCTAGACACTCATACCTCCTCCAGCTCCTGTCTGCTTGCATCTGTCTTAAGGAGCTGTGTCTCACTGCTCCCTGTATCAAAAGTTGGCCCTAAATGCTGGGTCAGCATGCTTCTCTTCCCTCCCTCACTGCCAAGCAAGTCTTTGCTAATTGACAGGACAACTTCTAACATACCTGACCTTATCACACTTACAGAGGTCTGTACTTAGGCACCTGGGCAACTCTATTGAGGAGGGACCCTGTGCTTTTGTTAGGTGACTGTCCTTGTGTATGAAGGCTGAGCCTTACTCTATTCTCTGGCCTGTAGTCCTAAACACAACCTCACACATGGTTATCTCTACTGAATGTCCAGCAAATTGACTCAGGGTCTTCCAGCCACCTCTCTACTCTGTAGTCAATCTCTTCTGGCACCTCCTCCTCCAGGTTATCTTCTGCCCTCCGTCACCTGTCAGTGGCTGTCCTGGTTCTCAGAGGCGGACTCTCAGTGTTCAGAATGAACTCTCAGTTCATTCTCTCCACTAGTAGGGTCAGAAACATGTCAGCTCACAGAGGCTGGCATACAAAGGTGCCTGCATTTTCAAGTGAGGAACATGGGAAGCAAGGCAGATGAAATGCATAATCTGAGAGTGCAGTGGTGCATGTGAAACCCCAGCACTTGGGAGAGGGAGGCAGAAGGATCAGTGGTTCAAGGCCAGCCTCCACTACGTAGTGAGTTTGAAGCCAATGTGGGCTACATGAGACCTCCCTCTCTCAACAGAGACCTGGGGGTAGCGGGGAGATGAAAGGGAATCTTAATGACAGAAGTTGAAGGGAGAACGCTTTAGCACCAGAGAAAGGAGCCTATAGCTGTCTACAGTGACTTCATCTCAACCCCATCACCAGCTCTTTCTCCTCAACCTCCCCCAGGCTTTCCTCTGCCGTGAGATAGGGAATCACAACCACACCCTTGTATGATATCAACTTCCACTAATGATTCTTTTTTTTTTTTTCCTTTTTTTTTTTTCTGGAGCTGAGGACCGAACCCAGGGCCTTGCACTTGAAAAAGTTTATTTACTTTATGTGTAGCTGTTTTCAGACAGATCAGAAGAGAGTTTCAGATCCCATTACAGATGGTTGTGAGCCACCATGTGGTTGCTGGGAATTGAACTCAGGACCTTTGGAAGAGCAGTCAGTGCTCTTAACCGCTGAGCCATCTCTCCAGCCCTCCACTGATGATTCTTGATTATTCAGTTTCCAACATCCCTCTGAGGACCAAGGTCACACAACTAGGAGTGAGCCAGGCAGTCCTACCTAAGAGTATTTGAACAGGAGCTACGTGCTGTTAGTACTACTAAGCTTGCCAATGTCATGGTGGGTCTTTATTGTAAGCATCCTTCAATCTTTCCTTCATAGGCTAAATTACTTGATTCTTGATTGACTGACTGTCAGACCTCCTCTTGTGCCTGACTGCCCTGGGAGGAGGACTGTCGATCAAGTAGTTTTTCTTTGGTCAGCAGCTAGACTGTCATGCTAGCAGCCCAGCTGCCTCCATGACCCCAAGGAATCTGCACTCCAGATATGAAGACCACTGTGATCAAGGCTGCTACCAAAGTTATAACTTCTGTTTTGGGAGGCCTTGCTGCAGCCACTTGCACCAGCTCCTGGAGATTTCACTTAGATCATGATTAATCTCAGTGACCTCCAGGGACCTCCCCTGTGTTTGCTTCCCTACCCACCCCAGAGAAGCAGTACCCATGCTGAGACTCAACAAAATGCCTGTGAATGGTAGACAGAGGCGACTTATACATGAAGCCTATGGCTAATGAAGTTGGAAGCCAGACATAAGCATATCATGCCCCTTTTCTAAGGAAGCAGCCTGATTCCGTAAGTGTCCCCTGATGAGCTGGAAAGGCCTTGTTCCTAGATGTCACTCATGTTGTATTGCAGCATTAGGCCCCAATACTAGCCTCTCTGGAATGGACTTGTGTCTCTATTATGGTTTGATTGTGCTGAGCGGTTTGTAAGAACAGCAGGCAAAATCATGTCCCCCCACCCCCTCCTCATAGATACTGAGAAGCAGCAGCAGGTAGAGAGACAACTAGAAAATGTTTCCTGTGAGTACAGCCAGGGCTCCCAGGGCTGTAAGAAAACCTTGACTCACTTAGCAGTGCAATGAAGAGTTTCAGAGAAACTGCTAAGAGCAGAGAGAGACTCCAAAGGATGTCAAAGCACAGAGTATACACAGCTTGGTGGAGAACCGCGAAGACACCAGGCAAGAGGCTGCGAAGAGCTGAGTCAGCAGAAAGCAGGAGACTGCAAAGGCCATGTGGAAGAACTAGACTGCAGAAGAGTCCCAGGGAGTCACCGTGTCTAAACGGACGGCCCCAGTACCTGAAGCTTGGAGTTGTAATATTAACTGCTGGGCATAGAGCTGAAAACCACTCAAAGTCTAGAGTAAAAACCCTTTAACTTGAACACCTACAGCCATGAGTCTCTGGCTTTGAAAGCCCAGAACCACAAGCTTCTGGCTTTGAGACATTAGAGCTCTAAGTATCTGTATCTGCCTTTAAAAGTCTAGAGTTGCCAAGTCTGATTCTCAAGGCCTAGAGCTACAAGTCCCCGGGTTTGGAAACCCAGCCATGACCCTCTGGTGCTCTGGGCTACCTACTGCTTCTAGACTATTCATGATGTCCATCCAAACAGAGCCTCAGCTGTTTGCAACATCGGCAGAGACAGACTTGCTCCAGGGCCACACTGCACTGCTTCTCCAAGTCTTCTCTTAGCCTCAAGTGTCTGCCACTCCAGTCCACTTCTGCCTTTCCCCTCCTCTGTGCCGGGGGAGGATGACTTGGGAGTTCAGCAGCACTGGCTCTCGTGCTGCCTTCTGACTGGGTTTTGCCTGTGAAGTCCTCACAAGAGCAACCTGTGGCAAAAGGGAAACCCAGCTTTCACTACTATGCTGCCATGTTCCTTGTGAGAGCCTGTGAAGTATTTTTTTATTTGTCTGAAGTGATTGTTTCCAAGGCTTTCTGCCACAGTCTGCTAACCTAGGCCTCGTCCTGGAAGTGTCTCGTCTCTGTACAATCTTATCTAGGCCTAGAATGTTTCAGCCTGAGACTCACTGCGGAATAAGATCACCCTTTCTAGTTCTTTCTGAGCTCTGGCTCGCTGTTCTAGCTCAAACTCCTCTCCAATCTGACTGATTCTCTCTGCTTCTCCTGAATTGCTTGCTCCGCATGACCTCAAACTAAGCCTAGCAACCTGTTCTACTTCTGGCTCCTTCCTGTTCGCTCTGTCTTTACCTGTGTCCAACTTGTTTTCTCTTCAACCTGACTCTGTTAAACTCTCCCTGTAAAACTGCCTCCTTCTTTTCTTGTTTTAGTTGTCTCTACGCTGCTCTCTTAAGCAGCCTCTCTTTTCTCTGTTCTTTGAGAGTTCGGCTTATCCCACTCTGTCAAATCTTTCTCTGATTCATTACTTTGTCTGCCCCTCACTTAGACATCACTTTCAAACCCTGGGGCTTTCTTCTGCCAACTCCCTTTACCTTCATTACTTGGGATTAAAGGTGTGTACTAAGGGTGTGTCTGTGCCAGAGGGATGTGTGTTGAGGCTGAGCCACAGCTAGAAACAGTTTTTTTCAATAACACAATCTCAGGGTTCACAGTGTGGTCCAATATCCTGCAACAAGATCCTGAGTTGGTTGAGCTTGGTGGAAGATCTGCTGGAAAGGGCGTCTCCTACGAGACTTTGTCTGCTCTGTTGCAGGTTGCTTTTTCATGGGTGACTGCAGTAGCTCCTCCCTTCTGCCGTCCTCAGCTCCAGGGTCCTGCATGATCACATGTAATTAGCCATGTGACACCTATACCTTCATGGACAGCCCTCATTGGATGGGTTTGATGGTTAAACCTCCTTGTTAATCTGACTGGACTTGGAATCACCTACGAGAAAGGGTGTGTATATGTGTGAGGGTATTTCCGGAGAGATTGGACAAAGGAGGGAAGACCTACCCTGGATGTGGGTAGCACCTTCCTCTGGATGGGGGTGGTGGGCTGAATAGAGAGGGTGGAGAGGGGAGGAGAAAGCTATGGGAACTGCAGTGGTTTCTTTCTCTTCCTCATTGTAGATTCAGCGTAAGGAGCTGCTTCCTGCCCCTGCTGTCATTCCATCTGTACCATGATGGACTGTGTCCTCAAATCGTGAGACAAAAACAAGCCCTTCCTTAAGTTGTCTTTCCTAGGTATTTTGTCATAGCAATGAGGAAAGTAACTAGCTCAGCTGGGCTCTGTTTCCTGCTGGGACGTGGTGATACATTCCTTTCCTGTGTCTGTCACGTTGGCAAACAGCACCCACATCCACAAAGCTGTCCCAGCCCAACTTTAAGCATACATTTTATATTTTCACCTATTCTGGGGCCCAGATGCCATCCAGGTCCATCCATTAGAGCCTCATCCTACTCTGTCATGTCAGGGCTTTCTCCATTTCTATCCCATCTGAGGAAAGAGATGTTAGCTGGCCCAGAATCTCTAGGCTGGACTATCCATCTACCTTATTCTGGCTGAAGGTCTCTTGATGTATTATTTTAATTAGAATGTTCTGCAGTTATTTATCTCTTTGTGCATGCGTACAGATGTAAGATGCCTATGGAGGTCAGAGCACATCTTGTGGGAATCATTTCTCTCCTTCTACCTCATGGGTTCTTGGGACACCATTCAGGTCATCAGGTTTGCAGCTAGGACTTTTTCCTGTGGGCCATCTCACCACCCCAGGTCTCTCAATACACTAACTGCTTCCAGTGTTTCTTCATCCCCCACAACATCAAGTCTGAATCCATCAGTGCAGTATACAGGCCTCCAGCCTTGTGCCCATGTTCTTCACTTCCAAGATGAATTCTTATCACCCACAACATGCACTGAGGTGGGCTTGTGCCCCCTACAATCATGAACACCTTGATTCAGGCTGGGACAATTTCTCCTGGGCCTGCTGAGTGGTCTCCACTCACACTGTTACCTGAGTAGCCTTCTTCCATGAAACATTCCTTTTGCTCACCATGGGATTTGATGTCTCTGCAATGGATATATTTATTGGCCCACCTCCCTCCTAAGCCATGTAGAGTGGACCAGGAGTTGTACCCAAATGCTGGTTTCAAAGCTGATGTTCTTTCCACTGCCCTGAACCAGCTTCCATGGGGCTACCTATCTCATAGAGGTTATTGAGAAGGTTGCATGAGACAACAGAAGGAAGGTGCTCAATTATGAATATAATTGTGAATAATCTCAATTCTTGTCTACAAAGAGTCTCCTTGTCCTCTGGCTTCCAGCATTTAACCTGAAACATTTCCTGGGCATTGTGATAGTTAGGACTGCAGTCGAGATGAGGTTTCTGTCAAGAAAGATAGGAAATAGGGACAGCTGTCAAAAAGCTGAGCCTGTCAGTTCGAAAGATTAAAGTCCCTGATAGGCAGCTCTACTGGTGTATGTAGTATGTGTGTGTGTGGTGTGTGTGTGGTGTGTGTGTGGTGTGTGTGTGGTGTATGTGTGGTGTCTGTGTGTGGTGTATGTGTGGTGTCTGTGTGTGGTGTGTGTGTGGTGTGTGTGGTATGTGTGTATGTGTGTGTATGTGTAGTGTGTGTGGTGTGTATGTTTGTGTATGTGTGTTGTGTGTATGTGTGTTGTGTATTGTGTGTATGTATAGTGTGTGTATGTGTAGTGTGTGTGTGTATGTGTGTGTGGTGTGTATGTATGTATGTGTGTGTTGTGTGTTGTGTGTGTATAGTGTGTGTGCTATGTGTGCACGTGTGATGTTCATGCTCTGTGGTGAGGAAAGACTAGCTGTAAGGTACAAGAAGTTAGATTGTTGTCTCTGCAGTCTTGTTGAGCTGCTCGTCTCTTTTTGCCCATATTTTTGAACTTTTAAAAACATTTATTTTATATCCACTTATTTTCTACGTACTTGGTAAATTTCATTTCAATAGAAGCCCCAATTCCCTGTAGATTTTGAGGTGTTGTGGTGGAATTTTACTTCAGGTTGGCCAGCAGAGACTGAAGGAAAGGGTGGATTTCTAGTCATCTGGATTTACGGGGCTCTCCCTTCCGGCCTGGTGGAGAGTAGTTGGTAATAAGACAACTGCTGCATCCAGACTCTCTTGTCTGCACCCAGAAAGGAAGGACAGGCAGAAACAATTCCCAAGCTCAGCCACACCCACCATTCCCACACCAAGGGGCACACCTGCTTAGTGCCCCACTGTGTTAGTGTTCTCCAGGAGACAATGCCTTCCCGTAGTCTTTCTCACCTTCCTCACATCTTTAGGGCTACGTGTGTGTGTGTGTGTGTGTGTGTGTGTGTGTGTGTGTGTGTGTGTGTGTGTGTGCATGTGTATAGTTGAGTGTGTGTATGTGTGTGTGTATGTGCATGTGTGTAGTTGTGTGTGTGTATGTGTGTATTGTGTGCATGTGTGTGTGTATGTGCATGTGTGTATGTGTGTTTGTAGTGTGTGTAGTCCAGCAGCCCAAGCCTCCTGGTGCCTAGATGTACCGGCACCATTTTTCCTTTACTGTGCCTCCTAGCTCTAGCTAGGGGCCCAGAAGGTGTGGTCTCCTTGCCACTTAACGGACGCATTACAGTTTCCCGTGAGAGTAACTGCACAGGAGAATTCTGGACTCTATCACCCAGGGTGGGGCTGGACTAGGGGGCAGGGAAGTGGTCTCCTGCTGGCTCTGTTGTTCTTATCAGCCTCAGGTCTTTTCTCACTTGACCAACCCATCAGCCTCTGGTGCTAAACTCCATTCAGGTCCTCTTGGAAGTCAGCCTGTATTTTCAAGGGGGTTTGTTAGGATTTGAGCTCCTCCAGCCCCATATTCTGTCATTTTAACCATATCTGGGTGTACACCCCAGCAGCTCTGAACACTCTCTTCCCTTCTAGCTGCTGGGCTCTAATGACAGTGATCCAATTTATTTCTTCCCATTCCTTTGGATGCCCAGAAATGGGTAAACATTTCAGTTCCAACCACCCATTCTGTTGCTAACTGTGAGTTTCCTACTGAATTTGTCTTCCCTCAACCAAAGTCTAACAGGAAGCTCTTATCACGACCATCAAAGTGGGTTGGCTCTGGTTTTAGAAAAAGGTCACCTAATCTTAGTTTTTATGGGTCTATAGAGGCTGCTGGACCCATGCCAAACACCACTGAGGGTAGCAAGCATGGGAGGCAGTTTAGCACTGGATCCTATTTAGTTCGGGTTGCATAAAACCCTCTATTGCAGTAGTGTAATTGTCAGTCTTCACCTGCATACTCCTCTTCAAACAAATGACTTAGAACCTCAGGACCCACCCCCAACCTCTACCTGCATCAGGCTACGCTCACTCACCTCTCCAAATAATCCTGTTTGGGTGCCTGCTGCAGTCAGGCAAATTCTGGCCTTCAAGTGAACTTGTAGGAAGAATCACCCATTTACCACACATGCCTATGCATAACTGGGCATGGGCAGGATTAAATCAGACGCACTATGAGACATAGGGATGTATAGAGGTAGGATTTGGTATGAATAGCAGGAGAAATGAATATCTGACCCAATCTAGCCGTCAGAATAGACAGCCACCCAAACGATGTCCCTTCGTAACCAGCCCCACATTGCTTTAGACAGCACAAAAAGAGGGCCCAGTCTAACCCTTACCTGGGGAGGGCACAGCAGTTGGCAGGTGAAGGGCTTGTGTCTCACTTGCTGGGAATAAGGGATTCAAGAGTCAAACTGTTCAGGGAATTGAACTCAGGGCTTCTGGCATTTGAGGCAAACACTCTACCAACCAAGCTGCCTACCCAGCCTGGCTGTTTTCATCTTTTTTTGCTTTGTTATCTTCAGCAGTGACTTTTCCCTAAAACTTCCTCCCTAGAGAGTTTCAGCCCTCTAATGTCTCGTGGTGCCGTGGAAGAATAGGACTTCACACTTTCCTCCTCTGATTCATCCAACCGTGTGAAGAAGTCACTGCTCTGGGCACGGACTTTAAACTCTCTACTTGCTGATGGTTGAGCCAATCCAGCTCCTGTGTGCTTAATCGACTTTGATCAAGAGTCAGCACTGGTGCTGGAAATGCAGTCACAGCTCATGAGCTCCCCGGGGAAAGTGCTCCTCAGAGGAGAGGTGATACTGAGCAAAGGAAACACTGATTTCTGTTGGGAAGAGAGATGTGGTAAACGGTCCCCTTCATACAGTGACCCTTCTGTGTACTGGATGAAACGATGAACCGGGTTAGACTAGAGCAGGAAATAACAGTGACTACTCCATGTGACAAGGACAAATGTGTTTGCACGACTCTTTCTGGTAGTTTCTGTGAACCTGTTCATGCTTATGGGTGTCAGTTATACCTTATGACTGGTCATGACCGTAGAGTTGAGAATGACTGAGCTAGAGCAAGCCCCACTTTCCCCTGGGAATACCTTGACGACCCATTTTGAATGGGGCTAGACCTGAGTTGGAATGCAACAAAGAATACGCTCTTCAGGCTGGGGGCGTATTCCTTTGGACCTTCAGGAGAAGGGGTCAGAGACTTCGTAGGTTGCTGCATTCATTACTCTCTGTTCTCTGTCGCCCACACTCCTGTGGTGGTTCTCTCAGGTGAGAAGGGATTCACTTCCTGAGCTTTCAGGCTGAGCCAATGGGTAGGCTGGGTTTCTCTAACACAGAGATGCCTGGGGCATTAAGTGGGCAGCAATGGTGTGTGTGTGTGTGTGTGTTACAGACCTGCTCCTAGAGAGTTTTAAAAGGCCACAGAGTCACAGAGACCTTATTGGATGTGGTGGCAGGGTCAGGATGCAGATGTCAGGATGCTAATTGAGGGTGGTTTAGCTAAGTTAGCTAAGACACTAAGGCACCCAGTCGTAGAGCTGCTGGAGGCGCAGACAGACAGACAGACAGACGGGATCCTGACATGAGGTCAATCTGGATTATAAATGAATCCTAAATCCAATGGCAAGTCCCCTTATGATAACAGAAGAGCATCGCTTCTCGGCCTTTTGGCTAAGATCAAGTGTAGTATGATAACAGAAGAGCAGTGACCCTCGGGGAAGACAGAACTGAGGTGACAGAGATAATGCTGCAAAGGTGAGGCGCTAGGCTGCCAGCAAGGAAACATTCTCCCCGGAGGCTGCAGGCGACCTTGACTTCAGATGTCAGGCCTCTTGTCTTGTATAAGAATAAATTTCTGGGGGCTGGAGAGATGGCTCAGCGGTTAAGAGCACCCGACTGCTCTTCCAGAGGTCATGAGTTCAATTCCCAGCAACCACATGGTGGCTCACAACCATCTGTAAAGAGATCCGATGCCCTCTTCTGGTGTGTCTGAAGACAGCTACAGTGTACTTATATATAATAAATAAATAAATCTTTAAAAAAAAAAGAATAAATTTCTGGCCTGACAGTGGTGACACACACCTTTAATCTCAGCACTAGGGAGGCAGAGGCAGGCCAGATCTCTCTGAGTTCTAGGCCAGCCTGGTCTACAGAGCGAGTTCCAGGATAGTTAAACCCACATAGAGAAACTCTATCTAAAAACTAAACAAAACAAACAAACAAAAGAACGCCAAAAAGAAAAAAATGTGAATTTCTGCCTCTTAAGCCATTAAATTATTATGACAAACAGAGGAAACCAACACAGACTCCAAGGGTATCTGCTTACCCTCCCCTCCCTCTAGGATGCTGTTAAACAAAGGACAAGAAAAACCAGGCCCAACCAATGGTAGAACAGTAAAAGCCATTTCCTTTATAGGCTAAGAAGAAAGCCTCTCTAAAGGAATTTGAATAACTGCTCCCCTCCCTCCCAGGGGAAAGAACTGGTTTCCACAATGTACCACAGTGACTCAACCCAGGGAGCCTCCAAAAATTAGCTATGGTTTCTGGCTGCCCAGTTTCCCTGCTTAAGGGCAGAACAGAGGGATTAGTAACTAGATGACATTTAATCAAGTGCTAGAAGACACACAGGAATTATTTCTCTGTCTGTCTGTCTGCCTGCCTGCCTGCCTGTTTGTCTGTCTCTGTTTTGCTTGTGACCCGTCCTGGGTGAACAGGACAAGCTATGTCAGCCCTGGTTTGACACAGAAGGGTCCCTGCTATGAGGGAAGGGCTGTCCCCACAGTACTAAGCCTCCTGAGTCCTGAGTATGGTGGTCACTATGCAGCCCAGTGAGAGTTCTGCCTCCTTCGAGCTGAGGACCCTACATGGGTGATCTCGAAGCTTCTTCCGGCTGAAGCATTTTGGGTTTTAGAGATGAGAGTTCACATTGATGTGATGGAAAACCAAGGGTCAGAAGGGTCTGACCACACATAATACAGATCCAGAAACAGGGATTGTGGCTCAGGCCTCTCGGGGACATTCTGCCCACCCTCCCCCTTACTCTTGTCTTCATTGGTTCAAGTTCCAGCTGTACCTAGGAAGAAGCAGGGCCAGGTAAGACTGCCTAGGAGTGCTGACATGGCCTCTCTCAGCAGCACTGAAAGGGGGAAATCTTTCCCAATGGCTTCAGGAGTTTGTGTTCCTCTTGCTCCACACTTCCTGCACATTAGCACTTTTCTCCTTTGGCCTCTAGGGTTAGGAGTCTTCCCACCAGGCTGGGAACCATTGGAGGAGGAGTTGGAGTACATGGACGCTGAAGTTCTCTTGTGGTCAATAAGAGTTCTAGGCCACTAGTGAGATGTGTGAGATGTAGGGGTTGGGGAGTTAGCTCAGTGGTAGAGCGCTTGCCTAGGAAGCGCAAGGCCCTGGGTTCGGTCCCCAGCTCCGGAAAAAAAAAAAAAGAGATGTGTGAGATATGTGTGTGTGTGTGTGTGTGTGTGTGTGTGTGTGTGTGTGTGTGTGCACTCGTGCATGTGTGTACATGTGCATTAGTGCTAGCACACATGTGGATATGTACATACAAATGCACGAGGAGGCCACAGGTCAATCACTCTCTATCACCTTTTTTAGGACAGTGTCTCTCACTCATCCTGGAGCATGAACTTGTCACCTTGGCTAGGCTGGCCAGCCAGCAAGCCACAGGGCTCCTCTTGTTTGTGCCTGTGCAGTTCTGGGGTTGCAGTGTGCTCTGAGCCCATTGTTTTGTTTTACACTGGAGCAGGTGATCTGAACTCAGGTGTCCTGTTTATGTGGCAAGTTCTTTTTCTACTAAGCCATTTCCTGAGCCCCAAACCATGCTTTAAAAAACTATTTGTATTTATTTTTAGTGTCTGTGTGTTCATGTGTGCGTGTGTGCACTCGTGTGCGCATGTAAGCACATGTGAAGACAACTTTTGAGGAGCAGGTTCTCTTGTTACACTGTGAGTTCTAGAGATCAAACTCAGATCATTAGACTGTGCGGCCTCTCAGGATTCTCAACACTACTTTCAGAGAAGGCCAAATTCACTGGTCGAGGTGTGTGTGTAGACAGAGATGGCTGAGCGATTAAGGCCACATGCTGCTCTGGCAGAGAATCTGGGTTTGATTCCCAGCATCCACATGACAGTAAACAATAGCTTATAACTCCAGTTGTAGGGGATCTAGGGTGCTCTATACATGTGACCTATAGTCATACATGCAGACAGAATACCTACACACATAAACTTAAAATTAAGCTGGTCTTGGCGGCTCATGCCTTTAATCCCAGCACTTGGGAGGCAGACACAGGCAGATCTCTGTGAGTTTGAAGGCAGCGTGATCAACATAGCGAGTTCCATGGTAGCCAGGGCTTAAGACTTTGTCTTTAAAAAAGGAATTAGTTAAAAAAAAATTCACAGTTTGTAATGGTGTAAAGACCTTTTTTGAAAACTACTATTCAGTCACTATAGTGTCCAAACACTTTGGGGGACGATGGCTAATGTTTAGAGAGAAAAGATGAATTTGTTTACATTTACATCACCAGTAAGGAGTTGGACCAAGACAGAAACTTAGAGTTTGGACCCTGGCCAGGATTGGAGATAGGGAACAGGATGAGGAAAGATCAGGGATGTCAGTTTCATCTTGTTGAAAGGTGTTATGGTAGAAAGACAGATAAAGCCAAAAGGAGAGTCTGACCAGGTAGTTCAAAACCATGGGCTGGGTTTTAGGAGAAAATGTGCTCAGAATCTGGGTTTGATATTGAGATCAGTGAGGAGTCCATGAGACATCCGCTTTCGGGAAGTGAGAGCAGATCTCTGGGCTTCTAGGAGGATGAATGGCAGAAGAGCTAGGCTGAGGGGTGGTCCCGTTGGGGAGTTTACACGATGAGATCAGTGACTAAGGAATGCAGGGAAATTCAGGGGTCTAGGAAATCCATCTACCAGTGTCGGTGGGACCACTAATGGAGCAGAGCAGGCATGGCACTAGCAAACATGATTGGCATTTCCCTGAGAGCTTTGTATGCTCCCTGTACACATCTGGGAGTCTGGCCTTGTCTAAGGCAGGCTGAGAACCAAGACCCACATTAAGTTACATTGTATACTTAAGAGCTTCCCACAGGATTGGAGCAACGCTCAGGGAAAAGCTGCCGGCCTGGCTGTCCACAGAGATCTGGCTTCAGAAGATGTGGTCCTTAATGGGCAGCTCTGTGCTCTGACTCTGGGCTTTGTTCTGGACACGGAGCTCCATCCTGTTTCTCAAGACACCCAGCAATTCAATGAGCTTCTTAAGGGCCTCATTAAATTTCTTCTCCACTTAAACCAGGCAGGCTGTATTCTGTTATTTACAATTATGAGCCATGAAAACAACCTTAGGAGGGCAGATGGGAAGAGGTGCCAGGGGACAGGGGTTTATTAGAGGTGTCAGAGAGGTACTAACCTGGGATGATGTCCAAGGGGTTTCTGGCCAAGTGGCTGGGAACACAGACTTGAGATCATTAGCACGTTGGGGGCTATGAAGTGCTTTGGGATGAGTTTGCAACCTCAGGAAAGTCATTTAAGGGGTGGAAGGAAGCAGAGGAGAGTTCAGAGAAAACAAGAGATCCTAGAGGAAATGTTAGCACAAGAAGACAGAGGAGGCACTTGTGCGAAGGGCACAAAAAGCAGAGTGAGGGAGGAGATGGTGAAGATGGCATTTTAGGCATTAACAAGGTGAAGGGTGATACAGGCAGCTGCCTCGGGAATGGGAACAGTGGGGCTGGCAGAGGTCCAGGAGGAAATGGGAAGGGGAAGTGGGGCTTGTTCTATCTAGAAATCCATTGAGCAGAGATACAAGGAAGAAGTGCCAGGGACAGGACAGACGCCTGACAGCATCCACAGGCTCAGGAGGAGTTGCACTGTCTGGTCCTGAGGTGTAGGCCGGGTGGGAATATCCACGAGGCAGTCCAGGTCGCTAGGTTTCTCACTGGTAGGAAATTGATGTTCTTTAATACTACTGTAATTCCGTCTCCTCTTTGCATATCGTAGAATAAAAAAGACTTGCAGTTATTTGAAGCTCAGGTAGGTTGTGGGGTGAAGTTATGTGGGTGGGGACTCAGGTTCTAAGGACTGAAGCATACTTGGTCCTTAGTTTTTGAAATCTAAGGAATGCTAAAGATAAAGTGGTATGGGATTATGAGTCCTACAAGGGCTGGGGAGCTCAGAGACCAGGGGTATTTTCCATGACCTCTCCATGTGGATGCCATATTCCACCACAGTCTCAGTGTTTGTGTTTTCTCAAAATCTTATGTTGGAACCAAATCTTCAACGGGAGAGGCTAAAGACGTGGATCGGTTGGTTGGTGATTTAGTTAGGTGGATTCAGCCTTCAGAAATGGGGTAGTGTCCTTACAAAGATGCTGGAGAGCTTGCAGTGAGGAGGGAGGTGCTGGCTGTGAGGCAGAGTGGGCCCTCACTTGACACTGAATTTGCCAGCATCCTGATTTTGAATGCCCTAGAGTCCATGACTGGGAGCAGTAGGTTTGTGACACAGTCTAAGGTTGATTTGGTTATAGCTGTAGAACATTAAGTTACCCCGCAGCTCTCCGTCCCTATTCTGTCTGACCCCTGTCTGGTTCCTTCTTGTTCTAACTGGCTCCTCTCCATCTCCCGTCACTTCTTTGCTTCTTGACAATTTCTTCTTTGTGTAGTCCAGATTCTCTCCGATGGCTAGCCTGAGTTCACGATCCTATATACAATAAGCCAAGTCCTTCTTCCTTCTCTTTAAGTCTACGCCGTTTACCTCAGCAGTTCTTGCTGGTTTGTACCATCTGTCAAAGTTTTGGTTTAATGGTTTTAGATATATAAATTAAGATTTCAAAGGAACTCAATTATATTGAAATACAGTTATCAAAAGTATCTATTAAAACCTATTTGTAATGTGGCAGTGGGTAATATTTTTTATTAACATGTCAGGAACTTAGAAATGGTCTGACAGGCACCACAATTTCCATGTAGTGATGAGCAGAAGGGGTATTTTGAGCTGTTAGCAGCAGTAGTAATGGTATTAAAATGGTATTTTTTCTTGGTGATGAAATCATAGGTTCTATGAATCATTTTGTAGGTTCTAGACTGAAGTTAAAATGGAAAAAAATTAAAATTCAGTTGGAACTTAGTGAAACTAAAGACTTTTTCCTCTTTGCTCAAGGTTCTCCTGTGTTGCTTAGGGGAGAGTTGCCCCAGGTCAAGAACTCAAGGCTGGAAGCCGGAGTTCCCTTTGTCCTGTCGTTAATTTATCTCTTTTGTAAAATGTATCACAGCCACCTCACTATAAGGAACCAATAACAGAGATGATACATTGTAAGACATGTTATACGGGATAGGGCACAGTTCAGGCTGAAGAAACAAGGTCCCTAAAGGAAGATTTCTTGTTTCTGTAAACCAGTGACCATGACCTCAAGACCATCCCAGGAGCCTAAACCAGGTCAGGGTTTATACTTGCCAATCCTTCAGCCAGACACGCACCAGGTGTACCACACACTCATATTCCTCCTCTCCCTCCCTCCCTCCCTCCCTTCCTTCTCCTCTTCTCTCCCTCCTTCCTTCTCTTCCTCCCTCCCTCTTTCCTTCTTTTCCTCCCTCTCTCTCTGTCTCTGTGATCTGCACACATACAAATGGTTTTTTTGCACAAATCCTCTGCTGCATGTTGTCTGCTGCCCACAGCTCCTACCATGTCTGCAGCTGCATAGAGATCTGCTAACAATTTGTCCAGCACACCTTCTCCATCAGGTTGCTTCTCTCAGAAGGGAAGCCATATTTTTAGCACTTTCTGTCGTCATTCCCCCCACTTCCCCAAACTCGCCTCTCAACTCACTTCACCTCCATGTTCATCTTTTTGCTTTTGAATCCTTGAGGTGATGCCAGTTTAGTTCCCATGGTCACCTTACACTCTCTGCTAGCCACAAAGCCACCCTACCAGTGCCAAGAGGGTTACTCTTGGCAAATTTGATGCCGTGCCCAGCAGCTCCAGGTCCTGACACAGGGGAGGGTCTCATGAGTTCCTGCTTAATTGAGTTTCTGAAGAAAGGAGCAATGCCAGCCCGCCCTTAAGTTCCCAGGGTCTCTTCTGTGAGTGCCAGTCGCCAGCTGTCACTCATGCCCAGCTCACGAAGTTGGCGCTTCTTCAAGCACTGACATCTAAGGGGAGGAAAACACTTTCAGCCAATGCCACTACTTTATAAGATTTCCTCGTTACAATTTCCTCATGGTAACTGTGTGTTCTGGGAAGGAACCAGGGAGGATGGTGGGAACTGGAGGCCCTTAGAAAACTGGGGCTCTGAGGACTAGCAATATTCTCAAAGTCATGACGCCAGCAAACAGTCTGGTTCAAAAGTCAGTGTGTCTGCCTGTGGGATTCTGGCTCCCAGCCATGAGCTCCAGATTCTTTCACTATTCATGGACGCCTGCTGACGTTTGCATGTGTAAACCCTATTTTCACAAAATACTTTGAGAAAATGGCATTGTGGATGAATCTGAGTAATACCACAGTTTGTGTTTCCCACTTGCTGCTTCCCGTATAGCCATGAAAGACCCTGAAAAATTCTACAGAAAGGAACGCTTTAGGTTGGGATATTGTGTCCCCCAAATCTCTGACTGTGGAAAACAACTGCCCGTGCAACACTGTAGACTGAGTTTCTCTGCTCTGAAATTCTAGGGACCTTGAGTGTCCCAGGTTTGAGGGTCCCCCACAACCACCATAAAAATGGATATTTGCACATACACAATGGTATATCTTAGATGGGGCTTACATCTAAACTTGAATTCTGTCTGTTTCATGAACACCTTACACACATACCTAAAGACTATTTTCTATTTGGTATTTTAAATGGTTTTGTGCACACAACCAGGTTCTACTGTGTAGAATTTTTTTCTTTTTTTTTTTTCGGAGCTGGGGACCGAACCCAGGGCCTTGCGCTTGCTAGGCAAGTGCTCTACCTCTGAGCTAAATCCCCAACCCTACTGTGTAGAATTTTGCACGGGTCACATTATGTCGGAAAGTTCTCTATTTTGGAGACATCTGGATTTTAGAGTTTTGGGTTAGAGAAGTTCATCCTGTATTGACATATTAGGAAACACTCCTTGGGAAACACTATCTTTTATTATTGTGGAGAGAAGATGAATGGGCCAATAAAGGATCCATGGCTGTGTCTCTCTGGTTTTCTGTAGTAGAGAAAGCTGGAGGACTTCCTTCCAGCAAGAAAGGCCATGCACAGAGTCACCTTCTCACCAGCTATTTGAGTCCACTGTGTGTGTTTGCTTGCAGATAAGGCCACTCGTATGCTCACCCACACTACTGGAAGATCACCAGCATGGCCCGAGTTCACTACCAGGGACTGCCAGGGTGGAATCTGCATGCTTTCTTATCTTCTGCTCCTCGTCCTGGTAAATGTTTCAAGGGCATTTACTGCTTGTTTTAGTTACCTTGTCATTGCTGGCAAAGGCTTAAGTTTGCCTCCCAGATTGAGTGTCCAGCCCATCATGACAGGGAGATCAAGGCGGCAGGAACAGGTGCTGTCAGGTTACATTGTATCTGTAGCCAGGAAGTATGGGGAGATGACCGATTGCTGGTGCTCAGTCATTTTTTCATTAATCTGAGTCCTTAGCTCACAGGATGGTTCTCACAGCCATAGTAGAGCTTTCTGCCTCAATTTCTTTCTTTTTTTTCTGGAAATATCCTCATGGTGTACCCAGAGGTGTGTTGCCATAGTGATTCTGAATCCAATCAAGAACTTTTTTTTTTCTTTTCTTTTTTCTGGAGCTGGGGACCGAACCCAGGGCCTTGCGCTTGCTAGGCAAGCGCTCTACCACTGAGCTAAACCCCCAATCCCTGTCAAGAACTTCTTAGAGAGCAGACCCACCTGTATATCTGTGAGAAGTACCTACACCACAGATGTAGTTCCTGTCTCTATATTGGGAATTTTAACTTTTCAAAGTTCAGCAACTGACACCACCTTACTCTCTGTCTTCTCAACTACCTCTGTGTTGAATCCAGGGTAAATGCTCACATAGTGCTTGATGGCTTGAGTATGAGAGTATTACATTCCTGTAGGCTGTACAGTGTGGGCGAGGAAAAAAAAATCAATGTTGCAAATCTCTTAATTCATCACTAAAGCCATCCTCCTGGCCCAAGCAGCCCAAGCAGCGAAGAATGATGCAGAGACAGAAATGGATAACAAGTGAATCTCACGCAACTGTTTGAAGTGTGGTGCTCTTGGAAGAGTTAGAGCAACTGTCAAAGTCCCCAATGTGTCCATTTGTATCCGTTCTGATGGTGATGTGATGCTGTTGGAGATTCAGGTCTCATCTTCGCCTCTGAGCTCATCTGAATAATGCTGGTGATGGGAGGAAGAGAGATGAGGCATTTAGAGGCAGCCCTGGATCCGACTATATAAATCTGAAGGAGGTAAGGTAGGACAGCTTGGCCTTCTTAGCTTGTCTAGTGCAAGGCAGTGCAGAAGGAAGTGAGGGATTCCAGAGTGGACAGTGTTTGCCTTCACCCCAAGTGATCATGAGAGGTGCTGTGCAAGTCTTCATCATGCTCCTTCTAGCAACTGTCTCTGACTGTGCGGTGATCACAGGGGTAAGTTTCTAGCATTCTCCATAGACCTGGCTTGGGGGCCAAGATCGGGGTTCTGCACAGGGTGTGCAATGAGAACCACAAAGACTTTGCTGCTCCAATTCACCTAAACCAGGGGGATTTTGGAGGTGGTCACTGCCTGGGAGTGGGGTTGCATGTGATTTCGGATGGGTTAGACCTCACTCTGGCAGACAGAGTCGACCTTTGAGATGTTGTGGGTAAATATAATAGCATTTTAAATACATTAGGAGGGCATTGGATCTTGACATTGAGTCTTCAGTAAAATGGAGATTCCTTGGTGTGTGCCATAGGAAATTCCTCTACAGGACAGATGAGTGCTCTCCCGGCACCGTTTGTCTCGTGTCCACCTTGGTTTTCACTTGTCGGTGGTAACTCACAGAGCACTCTATGAGTTCAGGGCAGCAAGCACACAGGGTCCCTCTTCAGTCCCACTTTGGCTATTAGAAAGGATGCTCAAACACCCCCTTTCACTCTTTAGTGGTCTCCCAGGGGAATATGGGTGGCACCAACATTGGCAGAACGCACTCCAAACATGCTAACCTTGAAGTAGAGGCTCAGCGCAGGGGCACTGAGCATGTCACTCAGAGCACGGTGTCCTCTCGGATGTCCTATGCTGCATGACAGAGGTCCTCTGCTGGACCTATTTACAAACTAAGACACAGTGCTTCTCCTAAGAGCTCCCAGGTAACAGTCAGGAAGAAAAAGAGAGAATCAAGTTTTATTTCAGCTTCCGGCAACCTTCTACAAGGAAGGTAAGTGTAGCGTAAAGCCAGCCAGTTCCTGGAATTGGATAAATATTAGTTTTCACAGAAAAGGCAACCTCATTTTCACAGGAAAGAGACTCCATTCAAAATAACACGCAGGGCAAGCGAACGCTCTGAGGGCAGGCTTGCCTCCAGCAGGTGTGACTGATGAAAGCCATCATGAAGACCAGGGTTCAGATCCAGGAGAGACGTTAGGATTCCCTCACACGGTGAGGGATGGGGGTACACGGAGGACCCATGAGCTGCTCAGTCACAGTGTCACCAAGCCAGCTCCAACATCTATTCCAGAATAGCAACAGGTAGAGAGGCCTAAGGGAGGTGGGACATCTGTTATTGAAGGGCACAATGAGAGAAGAAGGTGGGGTCAGTCACAGGGAGTGAGGGAAGGGCAGGATGAGCAGTCGCAGTCAGAACATTGAGGGGAGGAAGCCGGGTATGCCCAGCTGCCTCTGTTTCCCATATTCTTTTGATGTTCCTTGTCTGACTCTCAGAAAGATGTCAGCTCCTGACCTTGCTGCATTCCATTGCTCTTTAGTGACGGTCCAGCTGTAGGGCCCAACCTCCCAGAGTACCATGCCTACCATTGTGGAGGGAGACGAGTCCAAGTGGGGTCCACTTCCCTCTCCTCAGTTCTCAGGGAGCTGGCTTGGGTATGAGAAGCATCCCTGCTGGGCTAGAGATTATCTGCTGGTGACTGCCACCTGTACCTTCACTGAGTGATGAAAAGTTTGCTATCTGTTTCCTTCCTCATCCTTCCAAATAGAAAGATTGGAGCTTCTGGGTCCTGTCATGTCCCATGCTGGTAGCCTGATGGTGTTCTGTGGCCTGCTACTAGAGGAAAATGAATAAAACCTCAGCCTCAGACCAGCTCTGAGGCTACTTGGCCTCTGGCTAGTGGCCAGGTTAACTGGTTCTCCATGCAGCTCTGCCTGCTTTCTTGACCCTGGCCTTGGTGTAAAGTTAACTTGTTTGAAACTTTCTTTCATTACCTGGTAACCCAGCAGGTCCAAGCAGCCCAACCTAGAAGGGTACATCCATGTCAGGGGTCTAGGGAGGCCAGCAGACAAGCCTGGGAGAGTGGGAGGGGGGAATAACTGTCTACCAGGCTTCTGTGGGTTGCCTGGAACCCACAGAAAGGCAGCTCATAATGGATGCTGGAGGACAGAGGACAACACAAGCTCAGCGGTGAACATCCAGGGGTTTTGGACCATGAAGGACCGTCCCTCTTTCACCACAGAGTTCTTACTCATCGTATTCTACCAGTGTCGACTGGCATTAGAAAAGCTATGCCTTCTAACACAGGGTTTCCCGGGAAACAGGGACTGCCTCACCATGAAGTCTGGTGCTCTGCTGACCCCAAGTGTCCCTCTCAAGAGACAAGACCCAGGCCAAGATGTCCTCTTGATCTGAGGTGCTTAGTTACCTCCTCCAGATGCTGACAAGGATGCATAGCACTTCTTTTCCTTTGTTCCCTTGGGTGACGCTAACCAGTTAGCCCTTTCTCTCTCCCTTAGGCCTGTGAACGAGATGTCCAGTGTGGGGCTGGCACCTGCTGTGCTATCAGCCTGTGGCTGCGGGGCCTGAGGCTGTGCACCCCTCTGGGGCGGGAAGGAGAGGAGTGCCACCCTGGAAGCCACAAGGTACTGTGCTGGCATTAGATGGGCAAGTGTGTGAACGGGCATGGGCTCAGCAGACAGGGATCCTGGGGCATAGGGCCAGCTTAGAGCAGGGAGTCTGCGGCTTCTGAGGGCGATGTGGGGAAGGTTAATGCTGCTTCCCCCACAGTGGATCTAGACTCTGGCTGAAGGAAGGCCAGCAAGCAGCCCTGGTGGTGCTGCTCCAGGCAGCTGCCTCGTGCAGGCCTGCAAACGTCGTTTGGATACTGGTTCTGGTTCGAACACTGTCCACCTGCCCCCTTCTAGACAGGCGGAAGGAACACAGTTATCATTTAAAGTATTCCCGAGTTTTGATAGCAAATTGAGGAGCAACAAATCATGTTACTTGCTCAAGTCACACAGCTGGGACTAGAACTGAGTTCTCTGAAGTCAACCATAGTCCTAGCTCATTGGTGTGGGGGTACAGCCTCCTTGGTTTTGATGGAGCGGTGATACCAATCACACAAGCTGCTAGTCCTTCAGGCTGGCCACTCTCAGCTCTTTGTCTTGTTTAACGGGTCTGTAGAGTATACCAAAGGGAGCAGGTTAGCTCCCTGAAGTGAGTGTCCTTTACTTTTAGGAATGGCCTCTCTTCAAGCACAGAAAATGGCTTCCTATACAGGGCTGCAACTTAGAGCAACACACCTCTCTAAGAGGGACTCCCTCGTTTTTCTTTTTTTTCCTCATCCTATATTTTATTGGATATTTTTATTTACATTCCAGATATTATTCCCTTTCCCGGTTTCCCGTCCATAAGCCCCCATCCTCCTTCTCCTTTCTTCTATAAGGGTGCTCCCCCTCCTAAACCATTTCCCCTTCTCACCTCCCTGCCCTGACATTTTCCTACACTGGGTGGGGGGGGGGTCCAGCCTTGGCAGGGCCAAGGACTTCTCCTCCCATTGGTACTCAACAAGGCCATCCTCTGCTACATACGCAACTGGAGCCATGGGTCTGTCCATGTGTACTCTTTGCGTAGTGGTTTGGGACTCCCTCTTCTATGCCACAAGCAGCTAGCTCTTGGTCTGTTTCTAGCCTCCAAGGGCACAGGACAGTCAAGAGGGTCTTGGTTTTGGTAGGGTTAGGTGAAAAAGCCACAGCCTGTAGTCTTTGGAGTGTGGGGCCACTAAGGGGCAGGGATCTTATTGGGCAGGGCCTGCAACCACATTCAGTTCCTCTTAGCGTCTTTCAGGCTCTTGCTGGCTTGTCTATATAGCTCCAGTGCTCATTTGGGGTCAGAGAATTTTCCAGCAGCCTCTCTCCCAATCCCCCTCAAGGCATGAATTTGTTCTTAACCACCTTAGGCTCAGGAAGCTGCAAGCTGAAACACTCTGTCATCTTCATTGCCTTGGGCTATGGGAGACAGTTCAGAATGATTTAGTGTCCCAATAGGGACAGCAGCATTAATAAAAAACAAATGCTAGACGCTTCTTACATGCCACTTTTCCACAGTAAGTTTTCAGTATATATATATAGTCCCAGTTTCTTTATAGCCGCATGTGGCAGGTGCTATTAACCCATTTTATGGATGATAAGGTCAAAGCATAGCAAGGGAAAAATAGGTAGTCAGTTATCACAAACCTGGTAAACAGCTGCTCTGGGATTTGAACCCATGTAGTCCGGTACTGGACCTAGTCTCCTTATTGCTCTGTTTAAAACCCACTGGGGAACTGGTGAGATGATTGAGCAGGTGAAGGCATTGCTATGACAACATGGTGACCTGAGTTCGATCCCTGGAACACATGTAAAGGTGGAAGGAAGGAACAGACAAGACGTCCTATGATCTCCACAGACGTGCTCTCCCCATTATGCCCTCTCACACACGCATGCACGCACACACGCATGCACACACGTGCATACGCGCACACACACACATACACACAAACTTTTCAAAACTCGAGGAAACCTTGGGTGTTTAGCAGTGCTCTTTGATGTGAATCGGTGGACAGAGAGGGTGTTTGTCCCTTCACAGCTCTAAGAACCTGGCCACAGAGCTGAGGACACCTCAGGGAAGCAGAGAGAGTCACTGAGCAGAGGTGTGAGAGTGTCTGCATGTGTGTGCAGATGGGCCCACAGGTGTTCTGAGCGTGGAACATTGGCCGTATTTGGGTTCAAATCCTGGTTTCTCCACAAACTAGCTGTGTGATGTGGGCATATCATTGAGCCACTCTGTGCCAAGGTGAATATAGTCACCATTGTTGTTGAGTAGGAGGGGACATCTGCAGGCCTGTCCTGACCCGTCCAGCAGGTCCAGTTATTCAGGGTCCCAAAGAGGCGCTACCTGAGGGTCAAGGTGGGGAGAAAAGAAGGAGACCAAGCAAGGTTCTGTTGTCAAGGTCTCGTTTATTGAGAGGAATGTACAGCATTTAAAGCTCTGAAGCAGGAATTGAAGCACGAACTGAACTTTAGGGCGGGGGAGTACTGGGAAGTGCCCAAGGACATAAGGTGAATCATTAAACTGCAAGATATTCTCCTTAGACACTGAGGCAACAGTCTTCCGGGGACAAGTTCTTTGAAAAGGTCAAGCCCTTCTCAGGAATCTGCTCAGGGCAGGGCTCTAGCTTTGCTTAGTTCTGATGTCTGGTCCCCAACACTGTCCTGTGGCTAACATACTACCCTCTTCTCTCTCCAGATCCCTTTCTTTAGGAAACGCCAACACCATACCTGTCCCTGTTCACCCAGCCTGCTGTGCTCCAGGTTCCCAGATGGCAGGTACCGCTGCTCCCAGGACTTGAAGAATGTCAACTTTTAGTTTATCTGGACTCTGTCTGGGTCCCTACTGGGTGACCTCTTGTGTTACATCTGTGTGACTTAGTTCCGTGCAACTTCTCCACTCCCCACCCTGTCCGTGTGTGTGCAGACAAGCATATCTTCCACTACGGAACAGTCCAGCAGCGTGCAGAGAGGAGTTTGCAGCCTTGAGAAGTGGGCCAGCCTGGCCTTCCTGGCCAGACCGCCTGAAGTTGTGACACTGGGACCTCCTCAATTGTCTGCCCTTCCTGCATGTGCCCTTCTCCCTAAACCACACCTCCCAGGCCCTGGCCTGTGGGTGCGTCACTAAGTCACGGGGTCCATGGGGGGAAGATCAACATTCTCCTCATTTTCTTTCATTGGCTAGCTCCTTGTTTTAGGAGTAAGTCCAAAGTCAGCACTTCTTAGGGCACCATTCTAAAGCAAGAGGATTTCAGGGACTCTTTGAGTTTGGGGTGAGAGGCATCTCAGAGGCTCTGGGTATGAGTGTGAGGTGGGCTGGGAAGGGATGGGAGGGTGAGGAAACCATGGAGCAGACTTAGCATGGGCCTACTGCAACTCTTGGAGCTGAAGTCCAGTCCCTTTGGGTTTATGTGAAATATTTGACCCACAGGCCATGTGTGCCTAGTGACAGTAATTTGTGTCAGGAACGGAGCTGGCAAGGCCCAGAGCCTGAAGCAGGCCTGGGAGCTTTCTCTACATGCAGGTCGCTGGTACCTCTGACTTCCCAACCTAATTCTTATTCTACACACAGGGTGTCCAACAACACTGTGACAAAATGTTGCCATCTACAAAGTTCAGAGAGGAGCAATTGAGTTAGGACAACACAATCCCTTTTTCAGAAAGCTTACACTTTTGTCTTGGGCCACACTGACAGCTCTCCAAAGCAAGCAATGGAGCAAGCAAGCAAACAAACGAATGAACAAACACTTAAAGAACATAAAATATGAAAAGACAGGGTGCTACACTCCCCCGCCCCCCATCCTGCCCTCTACCCGTCTCTGCTCAGTCCTTAATCCAGGGCCCACTAGCCTGGGCACTGGCCAGCACAGGGTCCTTTCCGAGCTTTTGTTCATTTAGACAGACACTGTCACCTGTTCTGCTGACCTGTGCAGCTCTTCCCTGAATGCACCACGATCTCTTTCCTTCCAGGTTCCAGCCCTGGTTCCTAGGTGTGAAGTTCCCTTCCAAGTCTGTGGGCCCATGCTGCTCCTTGTCTCACAGGTCTCTAGGTTTCACTACTGTCCTCGGGTCCTGATTGTGTCCCTTGCAGCACACAGAGCAACTCTGAGTGCAGTGGTCTACAGCCAGTGCCTCAGTGCTCCATAAATAAGACGTTGGGGTGGCCTATGGCACCCCCAGCACACTGTCATTTTGCCTGTCCATCCTAGCCACAGAACTATAGGGTGAAACAACAATTTAATGCGACTTTATTCGTTTTTTTTTTTTTCTTTTTCTTTTTTTCGGAGCTGGGGACCGAACCCAGGGCCTTGTGCTTGCTAGGCAAGTGCTCTACCGCTGAGCTAAATCCCCAACCCCAACTTTATTCGTTTTCGTTATTAATCTCCTAATTTTGAGGACTGTGTAATGAGTCTCCCGTCTTCTCTGCTGTGGCAAAAAATAGGACAGTGGAGAGGTTAGGAAGCTTAGAAAATATATTTATATTCGGGAATATGCTCTTCAGAAATAGGGATATTAAAAAAACTACCTACAGAGCTAGTATGCACCTAAGAAGAATATATTTTAGAAGAATGAGAGGCGAAGTTGACATTCTCTCAAGATTATCAATTTAAGCGACTGTGCTTCAGCTCAATCTTTCCTTTTCGACTATTGGTTTCTGGCGCCATCTCGTGGACAAAATGGAAATAGCAAGGAACGCGAAGAGGACTGTGTGCTTCCAGAATTAGAAGTGGGAGTTTTTCATGATTTGGATTCCATCGGAGATCCGGAACAGTGCTTGCCAAGAAGCCTGCCGTACGAAGGACCCCAAAAACAACGCTTTATTAACACGCTGCCCTGCCCCACCTTACAAACGGTCACGGAAGCCTCAGTTTCCTTCCTGCTGAGTTTAGACCAGGTGCTACGATTTTCCTGCTCACAGGTTCTCTAGAATGAGAGAGCAGATGTGGATAAGCCCCTCACCCCAACCTCCCGCTGTGAGTCACCAGGAAGTAGCGACTCCGCAGAGCCGCTTTTAAAACTTAATCACTTGAACTCCTCCTCATCTCTGGCTCATTTGAGTGACTGCCTCCATTGTCTCCACAAGTCTTTAGGTAGCCAGGGCCTAGAGATTCCCCCATATCTCCAGACAAAAGGGCCAGACACATAAGGCCAGAGCAGAGACTGTGTGGGGATGTGTGCTCCCAGATCTGCTGCCAGAGTCTCCTCTTTCTGTTGTTCATCCTTAAACTCCCCCATTGTGGCTCTTAGCGCTCTGAGTAAGGTCCTGGTAAACTAGCCGGGTACTGATCTGTCCAGTTACTACCTGGTGATAAAGGGCTTCCTGAAAGCCATAACCAAGGGCAAGCCTGGACCAAGGAGGAGCAAGAGGCTCCTAAAGTTGAAGAGAAAAATTAGAGAGGGAAGAAAGGCTGCAGGGTTGGACACTGACCCACAGATGAGCCTGCAGAGTGGACCCAAATCGTTGACCCAAGGTCAGCTCAACCTTTGACCCAAAGAGCCAACCTCGAGGCTTTGTGTGGAATTTATTTAAAAAAAAAATCGTACCCTGCCATGTAGGTAGAGAAGAAGCACATGCTGGCCTGGGGCACACTAAGTGTTGGCATTCTGTCTAAGCTCCACCCCCACCGTTACATGGCAACAGGCAGGTATGCTCTG